>NC_140490.1:17054921-17634921 GCF_964271855.1 Acomys minous
AGCCTAACCGGAACCGGGGCCCTTGGAGGCCTACTGCCAGGCAGCATACTGGCCAGGACCATGGACAGTTCCAGTGAGCCTCGTGGCCTGGCTCATCCAGGAGGAGATAGCCTTTTGCCTATGGGGATCCTCCCTTGCCTGTGACCCCTGTACCCCAGTCCAGATGGGAAGGCCGTTGTCTTCTTACTTAGACACTAAAGAATGTCATTTAGAGACCCGGAGCCGGTCAGGTGCCTTTCTTACTCCAGTCTTTATCTGCATCTTGTCCTTACCCTACCAAGGTGTGCCAGACGGGGTAACACAGGCGCAATGAAACACAAAGAAAAGGGAGGCAGCAGACAGGTCTCAACAGCCAGAATCTTGGACAAGTGGCAAGCTTCTTTCTCTATGCCTAGTTCCCTATGAGGAGGGAGGGTTAGCATCTACCCTGTACCAGGGTTGAGGGGGGATGAGATAGGAACATACATGGGACTCTGAGACAGAACAGGTGAGTGTGCATCTCATACAGGAACAGAAGAGCAGTGAGTCGAGTGTGAGTCCAAAAATGAATTGGCTTCATTCCCAGGAACAGCTCTGGGTTATTATGTAGGGTGGGGAGCAAGAGACAAGACCTGCCGCTTGCTAGCACCGCGGAGTCTCCTTTCTGAGAGCTTCCACTCACTGTCCATTAGCTACTAGAAACAAATCTGCCTCCAGTCTCATCCTGCCTCCTGGTTTTATTCAGATAGAGGGACAATATATGAATAATTAACCACTGCCACATAGGTTGGGGAGGACCTCTTTAAAAACCACAGGTGAAGCCTTTGTAGAAAACCAGAGAGAGCTCCAGGTTTTTAAACTCAAGTGTGCAGAGAAGTGTCTCCAAGAAGCAACAAATGGTAAAGTCAGGTGACAAAAGTTCACGAAGCAAGCTAAGAAAGAACTGGTCGCTGGAGAGTGTGCTATGAATAAAGGCTGTGCAATAGCAGTCAACGGGTTTTTTCCTACACTTTCTGCAATGTGAATTTTGGTAACCTCTTAGTGAAGACAGGCCAGGAGGGCCAGGGACAGGCTAGGACTTGCCCAACGCCATCCACAGCTGTGGCTCCTTCCCTCCTTCATTTCCAGGGCAGCTGGGCCACCACAGGGCATGTGATGGCAGTTACCCTAATCAGATGGGTTCCTCTTCCTTTCATAGGTACCTGTGTGTGTGGGTTGAGAGGTTGGGCACTAGGACCATAAGACTGCTGCCTCTCACTCTGACATGGCGGTCTCCATCACCTCATCTTGCAGCTGGCTTAAGAATAGAAGCCAACTTTCCAGTTCTTTCTGCATCTTGCACCAGCCCAGACAGAGCCCAGGCTCACAATGCCTACCCAATCCGAAGGATAAGCCAGAGAGTCAGGAAACTCCTAGTTTCTATCTGCCCTTCACAAGACCCCCCACTGTGACATGAACATAAGGCAGCACATGCTACGATGATAACAGCAAATATGATTTTTCATATTATGTGTGTACCACCCCCTAAGCTGTAGGTACTTCTGTGCCATTTTACAGATAAATAAAGGGACAGTGGAGCAGAAGGAGAAAGCAATAGCCTCCTTGGCACTTTTATCTATTAAGTGGCAGAGCTGGGAGCCATCCTATCTGTCTGCCTCTTGAGCCCAGATATCATGATGTCTTCTTCCCGGTGGGAAGGATGACAGAAGAAGCTGGATCCGATGCCTTGGGCTCTGAAGGCTCCTGTGATGCTGGAAGACTGAGAAAGTGCGTTTTCAACACTGGCTTCTCTCCCTCCCCCTTCCCCCGGCCCCCAATCTCAGCTGACTAATAGCTTCTCTCCTGCCAGTCTGTGGACTAGTACACGGACCTCACATGCCATCTGGGGTCAAAGCTTGTCTGGGGACATACCGGACCCAATGCATAGGCTGATCTGTTCAGTCTCCTGGTCAGCCACAAACCACAAGCCTCAGAATTGTGCAGCCCTCCCGGAAGGAAGGTGAGCCTTCCTAAGCCTCTACTGACAGCAAAGCTGCGGAGGCCCTGCCGCTTGAGACCCAGAGGCTTCCACACAGGACTTCTAACTAGCGCCACACCACTAGTGAGCCCACTCAGGGCTTGGAGAAGGCCGCGGAGAGTGCGGGTTGCAGAAAAGTGGACGGATGCTCACAAGAGCCTAAGGAGGGCTTGGTCTAGAGAGAAGAGGACCTGGGAGGTGTTGGGATGAGGAGAAGGAGAGGAGATAGAAAAGAAAAATAGGCGGAGCTAGAGGGGGTGGGGACCCGCTCCTGGGAAAGCGGAAAGGGAGATTCCAGGCAGGGGGAGGTAAAAAAGGGTTCGTGCTGACATCTAGGGCTCTGGGTGCAGGGGATGACTCCTCCTGTCAGTCTTACGCGCTCACAGTCGCTGCCAAGACTTTCTGCCCAAGGGCAGGTGGGTCGGAACCAGACCCAGAAGGTTCTGTACCTTCTCCATCCCTTCCTGGAAGAGACCGAAGGAAGGGATTGCGTACACTGTGCCTCTAGGTCCCGGCTGCGCGTTCCAGCTGTGAGAACAGATGGAGGCAGCGCGGCTCACCTCGGGGGCTCCGTGCCCGCTGTGCGCCGAGGTCCAGGCTGAGGAGGAGGTCTAGAGCCCTGGCTCTCCCGTCTCCCACCAGGCTGCGGGGAACCGGCTGCGGTACCCCCTCCTCCCAAGTGGGGGAAGAATGGAGCCTCACTCCTATAGGTCTCAGAACTGGGAAGAACACAGGGCCGGTTCCTCCCATGGAGCACCCATCTCTAGGGGCTTGTCTAGGACTCTTTCTCTCAAAGATCCCCTTCCCCTGGCTGTATCTGGGAAGCGGACCCCTACCCCGACGCGCCCCGCCCCCGGCCCCCGCCCCGACGACGTCGCATTAGCATGAGCGACGCCAATGGCCCGGGCACCACTCGGGGGCCGAGACTCACCGCGTCATAGCCCCAAGTGGAGGGAGGAAAAAAAAAGAGGCGGCGGCGGAGAAAGAGGCAAGAGCCGACGCGCGGGGAGGGGTGCGCAGTGGCGGCAGCATGCCCCTGGGCGGGTGCACACGGCCTCTCTACGTGGCAGGGGCTGCTCCTGGGCTCGCTGGGCACCCCGCGTCCAGTCTCCTGCCTCAGCCCCTCTGCTTCCTGGCCTCCGCGGTTGCACCTGAAACAGCGGCAACTGGTCCCTGGAGCAGCTAAGAGCAGCGGCGCAGCGCGGGACAATCCTTGCTTTTCTCTGAGCTCGGAGATAAGAGCCCCACAGCCACCTGAAGCACAGGGGGCGCTACGTGGCTAGGACCGCGCCCCCCGAAGTACCATACCCTAGCCTCTGCACTGCGGGACGCCGGCACCCGACTCAAGTGGAAGCATCTTCGGAAGAGCAGCGAGTAGGGGCATGGAACCCACCACGCCAACCGATCAGGCCCGGGCGGCGGCAACCAAGCTGTCGGAAGCGGTGGGAGCCGCATTTCAGGAGCCCCAGAGGCAGCGGCGCCTGGTGCTGGTCATCGTGTGCGTTGCACTGTTACTGGACAACATGTTGTACATGGTCATCGTGCCCATTGTTCCCGACTATATCGCCCACATGCGCGGGGGCAGCGAGAGTCCTACCTTGGTTGCTGAGGTGTGGGAACCCACCCTGCCACCACCCACTCTGGCTAATGCCAGCGCCTACTTGGCCAACACCTCGGCGTCCCCGACGGCTGCTGGATCTGCCCGGTCAATCCTGCGGCCTCGCTACCCCACAGAAAGTGAAGATGTGAAGATAGGGGTGTTGTTTGCCTCCAAGGCTATCTTGCAGCTTCTGGTGAACCCCTTGAGCGGACCTTTCATTGATCGCATGAGCTACGACGTGCCTCTGCTTATTGGCCTGGGCGTCATGTTCGCCTCCACAGTCATGTTTGCCTTTGCAGAGGACTATGCCACACTCTTCGCCGCGCGCAGTCTACAAGGCCTGGGCTCAGCCTTCGCGGACACGTCTGGCATCGCCATGATCGCCGACAAGTATCCCGAGGAGCCCGAACGCAGCCGTGCCCTGGGCGTGGCGCTAGCTTTCATTAGCTTTGGAAGCCTAGTGGCGCCACCCTTCGGAGGCATCCTCTACGAGTTCGCGGGCAAGCGTGTGCCTTTTCTAGTGCTCGCTGCCGTCTCGCTCTTCGACGCACTGCTGCTGCTGGCGGTGGCTAAGCCCTTCTCGGCTGCGGCTCGGGCGCGGGCCAACCTGCCCGTGGGCACACCTATCCACCGCCTCATGCTGGACCCATACATCGCTGTGGTAGCCGGCGCACTCACGACCTGTAACATTCCCCTTGCGTTCCTCGAGCCCACCATAGCCACGTGGATGAAAAACACAATGGCAGCATCCGAGTGGGAGATGGGAATGGTTTGGCTGCCGGCTTTCGTGCCGCACGTGTTAGGCGTCTATCTCACCGTGCGCCTAGCCGCGCGCTATCCACACCTGCAGTGGCTGTACGGCGCTCTCGGGCTAGCGGTGATTGGAGCAAGCTCTTGCATAGTACCTGCCTGCCGCTCCTTCGCGCCACTAGTGGTCTCGCTCTGCGGCCTCTGCTTCGGCATCGCGTTAGTGGACACGGCGCTGCTACCCACGCTCGCCTTCCTGGTGGACGTGCGCCACGTATCAGTCTATGGCAGCGTCTATGCTATAGCAGACATCTCCTATTCTGTGGCTTACGCACTCGGGCCCATAGTGGCAGGCCATATTGTTCACTCTCTTGGCTTTGAGCAGCTCAGCCTCGGCATGGGCCTGGCCAACCTGCTCTATGCACCTGTCCTGTTGCTCTTGCGTAACGTGGGCCTTCTTACTCGCTCGCGTTCCGAGCGCGATGTGCTGCTTGATGAACCACCGCAGGGTCTGTACGACGCGGTGCGCCTGCGTGAGCGTTCGGTGCAGGGCACGGACAGCGGCGAACCCTGCAGCCCGCCTGGCCCTTTTGATGGTTGCGAGGACGACTACAGCTACTACACCCGCAGCTAGCAGACCGGCTTCTCCTCCAGGCCACCTACCCTCCCCGTTTAGGTCCTGCGGGAGCACTGGCCAACTATGGCTTGGGGCCCGCCTCCACCAACGAGTACCCCAGCCCCACCCCAGCCTTGAATTCCCTTGCTGGAACCCTTCTCCGTGACCTCTCTCAATGTAACCTCCTCCCCAAACGCACTCTCACATCGGTTGAGGGAATGGTACAGGGAGGTATAAAAAGCTATTGGGCTCCTAGCAGAGGTGAAGAGGTGTGCGGGGCGATCACCAATCACCTACTGAGCGCCCCAAAAATAGAGCCATGCACCTCTCCTTCCTGTGGATCTTTCCAGTGCCAAACTTGGTCTGCTGCACCCCGGTGCCTCCGGCCTGAATTAATAAACCATATCTGTCTGAGGAGGCCGAGTCTCTTTACTCATGAGGGGTGGGTGGCCATGACACAAAACCTGAGCACAGAGACAGGCTGCCTGGGTTTCCCATGTTCAATCCAGGCCTGAAGACAACTCTCTCTCTCTCTCTCTCTCTCTCTCTCTCTCTCTCTCTCTCTCTCTCTCTGTGTGTGTGTGTGTGTGTGTGTGTGTGTGTGTCTGTCTGTCTGTCTGTCTCTCTGTGTTTCTCTGTATATATGTGTCTGTCTTTCTCTGTCTCTCTGTGTGTGTCTGTCTCTGTCTTTCTCTGTCTCTGTGTCTGTCTGTCTGTCTGTCTGTCTGTCTGTCTCTCTCTCTCTCTCTCTCTCTCTCTCTCTCTCTCTCTCACACACACACACACACACACATCTCGAGATAGTTCCTCACTTCCCAGCCCAGTGCAGCACCTGAAGGTTCCACCCGAGGGAGCCTGAGGATCTGCCTGGCCTTGGAAGACAAGCAGCGCCAGGAGTTCTGAACTGGGCTTCCCTACCCAGTGGGATCTTATCTTACCTTGTCAAGTAAGGAGCAGGAGGGAGCTGTTTTCTACAGAAAAGAGGAGGCAAGTCCCCATCTTTTAGGGCCCCAGCCTGGGAACAGCGTTCTTTAAGGACAGTGGCTCTTAAGGATCTGAGGAATGGGAGAGCAGCTGCCTGTGGATTTGCCTTTTCTCAGTCAGTTTGAATGGAGAAGGGAAGAGATATGGGTGTGGGAGCTGGTGCCAATCCCTGCCCCTCTCTGTCCTAAATGAAAGAGGTCACTCAGAGATGGCAGGGAAGTTTCCTAGCCTGATTTCCTGTGCTGGAGGCTGAGGCCGAAGGCTGTACACTCATTCCTGGATCCTGCTGCCTCCACACGGAGCCCTCTGATTTCATGGTGGAGAGGCAGTTGGATTAGAGTAACCTGTGTGTGCAGCGGGGAGGACTGCACGTGTGTGGGTATATCTATCTGTCTGTCTGTCTGTCTGTCTGCCTGTCCTTATCCGTTTGTGTAAGAGAAAGGGGTGTGTGTGTGTGTATGCGGGGGATACTTTGCCTGAGAAGAGTGTCTGTGGGCATCTGGTTGAGTCCCTAAACAACCTTTGCCTGCTTTCATTGCGGACCAAGTCTGTGTTCCCTTGTCTCTGCCTCTCTCTTCAAAGAGCCTGCAGGAATAGGATGGTAAAAGAAAGGAAGGGAGGTCCCACAGTAGCCAACAAACTCATTAATATTTTAAAGGGGTGCAGTAAGGTTCCAGCCTTGTGAGAAGGGGTTCTGCATAAGCAGCTGCACAGAAGACCATGTGGATAGGGGAGCCTAGGGACTGAGGAAGGCTGGGGTGGGGTGATGGGCATTAGCAGGACAATGTTCAGTGCCCCTTTCCAGGGCTTAAATCCGATGCCAGTGCAGGAACGAACTCATCCGGGAAGCTGTCCGAGACAGGTTTTGAGGACAGAAGATGGAAATCACAGGGCGGGGCATGGGGTGGGGGGAGCAGAGGACTGTGAGGAAGAGATGTAGGGAGGGACAAGGGGGAGGGGAAAAAAGAGGAAAAGGGGAGGGAGGAGGGAAGGGAGGGAGTCTACAGAGGTGCGGCTGGTTTGCTTGCAGTCAGCTGCTGGGACCCAGCACGTCGTCGGAGACTCTACTATTGACCTAGGCGGCAGCCCCACTTTCTTTCTGACGCTGCCTCCGCCCCTTCCCTGGTCCTTCTGGCTCACACAGCGGCCTCCAGCCCTGCTTGGTGTGGAGCAGCGCCGGGTTTGGTGCCGAACAACCCAGGAGAGCAGGTGAGGAGGGCTGGGCAGCGGTGGGTGCGCGGGGCGGGCGCAAAGAGCTAAGCCCTTGGAGACAGGCGGACCCAGGCGCTATTCCCTCCGGAGGAGCTGTCCAAGGAGGGGCAGCTCCCAGGCCCAAAGGCCCCTGGACGCTCAGAGTGTACAGCGTCCTAGGCACCACTGGTTGTCGTCGGAGTACATCTAAGAGACTGAGGGGTTTGGCAGCTCAGATGCCTGGACTGGGAGGGCTCGATTATCAAGGCTTAGGACTCCCCTGATGGATACCGCCCACCTGTGTTACTTTTACTTGAAGCCCAGGGTCTGTTGGTATTATCTCTGGGCCCCAGTTTTCTCCACCCATTCTTAAGAAGGTGGGGAGTGCCGGGGGCCGGGGTCGATGACACGCCTGCAGGAGTGGCAGCACAGAGAGCCTTAGGAAACCAGATCAGATGTGTTGGACCTTCAGGGCAAAAAGCAAAGACCTCTCTCTCCCTGTAGCCCCTGCAAGCCAGGCCAACAGAAGAAGAAATGGGAGGGTACCAAACCACAGGAAGACAAATACATATGAACTCTCTAAGCCTGGGCCAAGGTGCTAAGGAGGAAGGAGCTGCGTGTCATGGGAGAACAGTGGGACACCCACCACAATGTCTACTGGCAGGGGCATATTCTCCCCTCAGAGATATGAAGTCCTTCAGGCCCGGCCAGTGTTCTCCCCTTCCCATCACTGAGATGGCACAAAAGGAAACATTAGCTGCCCAATGTAGAGCTTTTATTAACTTGACCTTGTTGTCTTGGTTGACCCCTCAAAGTAAACAACAAAGCACCCACATACTTACCCGGCAGTTTCTAGGCACAGTTGGGCTCAAGGACTGTTGTGCTGGGAGTGTGCTGCGCTAGACCCCAAGGCCTTTCTGTTCTCTGTTCAGTGGGGCCGGGCAGTCTCAAACTCTCCTAGGCCTGGCTGAGTCTGGTTCTTCCACCTTTCTGCATGGTCTCTCCCCAGGATGAACTGAGCCTTATGCCAGCACCTGGCTGTGCTTGATTCTGAGTGAGGTTTCTGCTGCTGCTGCTGCTGCTGCTGCTGCTGCTGGTCCAACAGGCTAAGCATCAGCTTTGGTCTCTTGAGGGAGAATAAAATGTAGGTTTGTAGAAATCTTGTCTGTGCAGGTTTCTGGCTTGGTGGTGCAGAAGGTGTACCCCACAGCTCTAAAAACTGGCCTGTGTCCTTAGCCTAGCTTATTTCTGGCGCACCTTCTAAATTAATCTGCCTTACCCAAGGCTGCTGGGAGAATCTAGAGGCCGTGACTACCCACGCTCTGGTATCATGTCCCCCCATATCCCCGTTGCACCCACCCTTGGAGCCTGCTGCCCAGAGACTACCCCGGGGTCTCAAGTAGCCCAAAATGTCACCCAGAGTACAGGACCTTAAAATACTTGAGGGCATTCAAGCACCCACTCATAATATTCCTACGTACAGGGTGCAGAGTTTTCTGGACTCACATCCCCTCTACTTCATAACAGAGCCAGGCCAGGCATCCTAGAGGGGAATCAGGACACGCTGGATATGGCTTTGCACAGGAGAACTACAGTTTTGGGGGAAAGTTGAGACCAGCCCGGTCGGGTCTCAGTTGTGTTCCAGGCAAACCAAAGCTAGCACTCTGACCCTGGTCGGTTGAGAGTGGGCAACCCCAGCCTGGCTCCTCCCAATGCCACCTGGGGTCACCAGCTATTCTTGAGTCATGCCGGCTTCATGAGAGCAGGTCTCAGCTCATGGAGGATTCAGAGAGGTCACCCTGGTCAGGGACACAGGTCTGAGGGGGTGAGATGGCAGTCACAGCAGCACTGAGCTCCCTACACACTGCTGTCAGTCTCTGGCTGCCTTAGGGTATGGGGAAGAGCCTATGGGATTCATTTAGGCTTCCATGGCTCTGTGTGAGGCTGCTTTTCGTCTGTCTCCAGGTCTACAGGTCAGCTACTCTGGAGCAAGAATCACCAAGATGCCCATCCTGGACAAGGTCCCCCAAAAGGTGCCTGCAAAAACATCTAGCTGTGAAGAGGAGCCGGTGAGGAACTTTTTGAGCCATGTGTCTTATCCCTGCTCTCTCTTCTCACACCCTCGTATTCCCAGAAGAGTCTGGAGTGGCACTGGCTCTCGACTGTTCCCAGCTCTGGGCTCTCCTAGACAGAAGGGCAGCTTGTAGCCCTGCCCTATCCTGGGAGGAGCCTCTTTTGGCCTGGAAGTTCAGAAACCTTGCTACAGGAGGGTTAGGGCAAAACCCCCAGATCTAGTTCTAGTCTCTCCAACTGGCTAGACTCAGCTGCTTGTCCTCAATATATCAATTAAAGAGACAATATGTTAAAAAGGTAGAGAAAAGAGCATTAGTTGACACATTAGGGAGATGAACAGGTAAAGAGGTCCAGTGAGTCTAAATCAATCTTCAAGGCATGGCCATACACTGGAGGTTTTAGAGGAAGAATCTGGACATATGAATATAGCCTGATATCTGACGTATATATGATCTGGACTTAAGATGTGGTCTGGCAGATCATTAGCTCAGCTGTGATTCTGCAAGATGACCAGGAGAAGTTGTTGCTGTGACCATCGAGGGGAAGCAGTTTATTTCCCAGTGTTTTCCTGGTCCAGAGGGAAGCTTCCTTATGGTGGATGACTGCCGTGATTTGAAGGGTTGCCTGTTCTGTAAGGCTTCCGACAGTGCTGTTTGAGGAATGCAAAATAATTGGTGTTGAGTGCAATGGAAAGGTTTAGGCACATTTGGAGGGTCTGGAGCAGAGCACTGGAAAATCCGCGAGAGATGCATACGTTCCTCTTGGTTTTGTTTTGCTTGTTTGCTGTTTTGTTGTCGCCGTCGTTTTTGTTTTGAGGGTTTCTCCGTGTATCTCTGGCTGTCTTGGAACTTGCTCTGTGGACCTGGCTAACCTTGAACTCACAGAGATCAGCCTGCCTCTGCCTCTGCCTCTGCCTCTGCTCAGTTAAGTTCCTCTTTGTTCTTTCAGCCAAGCTGAGGGGTTAGTTAGGTTAGGCACTGCTGTCGTTGTCTCTTTTGTTGTGGTGGTGGTGGTGTTTTGTTATTTTTAAAGGCAGTTACTCATTGAGTGGTTATCGCGCCGACATGCAGGACTCGGCAGGAAGAAACGAAGGCAAGGCAGAGGTGCCAGGCTTGCACCTCATTCTTAATTACCTTGTGGACCAAATGAAGAGTCTGATGCTTTAGTGGTGGGGGCGGGGCAAGGCAAAGGCAGTTTCTAAATGCCGACTGTAGCCTTAGGATGCTGGGGAACGCAGAGGACTGCACTTCTTGCTCTCAAATCCAAGAAGAGCTCAGGCACCAGTCAAGCACTGTCTCCCTCACCTCCCCCCCACCTCACTGTACCCCAAGTTCTACTGCAGATGGCTTTAAACCCAGCATGCTTGCCTAGGCAAGGCTGAACCCCCTTCGCAAGCCCTGGCACATCCAAGCTCCAGCTGCTGCCACTGGTTCAGCCCAGGAGCGTTCAAGCATCATCTTTTCCACTGGTTTGAAACAACACTATCCTCCCTGGGCAGGCAGCCTTCCTCCTGCTACATCCAGCCTTCCAGAGATAGAGCAGTGCATCTCAGTTCAAGTTCCTGCATGTGCCGGTCCCTCTGCCACAGCCTTCTCGCCCCTCCCTGGTCCTGCCAGGATTTCTCGTCTTCTGCCCTTGAGCTTGCTCCTAACACATCCCCAACCTCTGTAGCTGACCAGCACCTCTGCCACCACTGTCCACGGCATTGTGTCCACTGTGCCTCTCCTTCCCCGGCATTGGCCTATGGCCTATGGCTCCCTGGAGGGCAGACTCCTTCTCTCCACTGTCTATAAGACCAGTCCATAGCCTGGCTCAGATAAACCACTCAGAAATTTGCACAGGCCACAGAATTCCAAGTCTACACAAGCCCAGAGGGCCACAAGAGTCAGAGAAGGAGCCACGGCTGGAGCTGAGATGCCTAAACTAAGATTCCCACCCCCCCTCCATCTTACCCATCACTGCTTCTCTCTCACCCAGGCTGTGCCACAGCACGAGTGAAAGCCCAGGCACTCTCGTCAAACCTTCCACCACTCTTGGGCTACGCTTCTTGGAGACATTTGCCTGTTCCATCCACACAGACACCTGTGAGCAGAGGAGGAGGGACTAGAGTGACTAAGGAGGGGGCATCAAAATGTGGTTTGCTTGGAACGGGCCAAACAACATAGGACATCGTCCAGACCTGTCCTTGTGTTTGTATTGTCCCCCAGGGCAGCAGCACCAGAGGTTAGTGCTGACAGTTCACCTCCAGCCAGGGTATTGAGCTCCACAGACAGGACCAGACAGGTGGGGACTTATCCATCCATTATTACTTGTTCCGCCACCACCCTGGGCTGAGCCTCAAGAGAAGACAGGTGCTTTCAGCAGCCCACCAGGGTAGGGTGAGCCCTTGGCTAACCTATAGAAACACAACTCACCACCTCCCCCCGCCCCCTCACAGAGAAGAAGCCCCTGAAAAAAAGGCACCGTGCTGTGTGCCAACTGTGTACAATCTAACAATGGCGCTAAAAATCTGGCTTCTCTATTATCAAGGGCTGAGAGAGGGAGACGGGGGTGGGGGGTGGGGGGTGGGGGAGCAAAAAAGGTTGTGAAGGAGAGGAGAGGAAACCCCAGAAAGAGGAGGGGAAATGAACTGGGGGTGTAGCTCAGCTGCAGTGCTTGCCTAGTGTGTACAAGGCTCTGGGACAGGAGAAGAGAGGGGAGAGGAAGGGAGGGGAGGGGAGGGGAGGGGAGGAGATGAAATGAATTACATTGACTAAGAATCACTATGTGACCTGGGATTAGTCTCCCCATACTGTGGCTTCAGTTCCCTCCTGTTTAATGACAAAACTCCCTTCCCTGTCTATGTGGCACATTGAAGATACACAAGACCCCTGGTCAAGCATGCTGGATTAACAAGAACAGGCAGTGCCCATGTAGGAAAATCCCTGTGAAGCTCCCTTTCTGAATCTTCACCTCACTTGGAGCCTGGAGACCACAGGTTTCTTGGGTTTCCTTTAGAAGGATAAGGCCAGTTAACCAAGCACAATCCGCGTTTGTTGCAGCCCTGTTAGTTTTCTCTTTTATTTTCTTGGGGTCCATCAGGTAGGAAGAGTTGTTGAATGGGATAGGTGAAAAAGACCTGAGGCCTGGAGAGGCCTGGGCAAGAAAGCCTTCCACTGTCCCCCGCCGCCACCCCCCCAACCTGACCTAGTGCCCACATGGAACCAATGCCCTCCCTGGGTTCCACACCAGGAAGCAGGAATCCAGAGGCAAAGGGCAAGAGATAGCCACTGCCCCAGAAAGCCTTTCCAGGAAGCTGGTCATATCACTCAAAGCCATCTTAGCCCATTTGACTCTTTCTGTAAGGCTAGCATCTTCCAGGCCAGAGAGCATGCAGGCTCTGGGGCATCAGCTGGGAGGAGTTCCTATGTGAAGAGTGACCAGCAGTCAGCAATATCGCCAATGATCTTTCGTCCCAGACCCATCCTTTATGGGCTGTTAGCACATGTACATCTGTCATCCCTTTCCATCCTGTGAGAGGATCATTTTTCATAGAAGAACTGGGCCCTTGCAGAGGGAGAAACTTCCCCCAAGGACATATCACTGATCTGCAGCAAGGTCAGTGTGTGAACCCGTCTGTCTGATGCCAACAGCAGGGTCAGGGTGTGAGTCCAGGCCTATCATTTTGTGCCTTCCTGAGTCCTAAATACAGCATGTGGGCAGGGACAGCAAGCAGGAGGGCCCTTAACTTACAGTTCTGCTAAGGTAGGCCCAGTAAATAGGCCCCAGGGTGGCAAATGAGAATGAGACAGAATGAGACATGTTCTGACATCAACTCCAGGACAGGTATGGACCATATTCAATAAGGGGAGTGAGAGACCATGAACCTTCTTTTTCAGGGCTTACCCAAATTGCCAGTGCCCCCACTGCAGCAGACACTGGCCACCTATCTGCAGTGTATGCAGCACCTGGTGCCAGAGGAGCAATTCAGGAAGAGCCAGGCCATTGTGAAGCGGTTTGGGGCTCCTGGTGGCCTGGGTGAGACCCTGCAGGAAAAACTCCTGGAGAGGCAGAAGAAGACACCCAACTGGGTAAGGGTTCCTGGACAGAAGGTGGCGAGAGATCTCTGGGGTGGGGAGGAGAAAGAGGAAAGGATGTGGGAGAGGGTAAGAGCTGAGGTAGAGGGCGTTGGGAGAAGACAGGGATGCATGATGGATGGGAACAGACCGATAGCATATGTTGGGTGACTGCAAGGGAGAGAGGTAGGTAAGATGAAAAAGGGACTGGAGGAAAAAGGAGGGTGGGGAGCATGAAAGTGAAGACAGAGGTGAGAGATTGGGAGGGACGGGACACAGAGCTAGGGACAGGGATGGGGAAAGATGGGGATAGAGATGAGCTTAGAAGACAGAGTGGGGTGACAGGTAGGGCTAAGGCACAAGGACAGGCGGTGGGCAGGGATGTATCACTAACGATGGGAAAAGAGGAAGAAATAAAAGATACTATATGGGATGAAGATGAAGGGCAGGCTTGGAGAACTGGGAAGATGCAGGCTCAGCAAACAGCTGAGTCTTAGTGCATTTGTGGGATGGAGGGATGGATGGATGGGTGGATGGAGGGATGGATGGAGGGAAGGATGGATGGGTGGATGGATGGATGGAGGGAGGAATGGATGGGTGGAGGGATGGATAAGTGGATAGGTGGATGGGTGGATGGATGGATGGATGGATGGATGGATGGATGGATGGATGGATGGGTGGGTGGGTGGATGAGTGGATGATCCACCAAGAGGGGCTTATTTGGAGTAGTCAGAACAGGGCTGATGACCTCTGCGAGGACAGTGCCTGTGTAGGAAGGGTGTGTCAGGGTTCAGGTGTAATGGCACCCCTCCCTGTGCTTCCTGACAGGTATCTGAATACTGGCTGAATGACATGTATCTCAACAACCGCCTGGCCCTGCCAGTCAACTCTAGCCCTGCTGTGATCTTTGCTCGGCAGAACTTCCACGACACCAATGACCAGCTACGGTGAGGCCAGGATGCCCTGGGCACACAGCAGAGGAACCCACCCAAGATGTGGGGGTCTGCCTTCACACCAGGAGGGAGAGCCCAGAGCTTGTGCAACGTCTCAGCTTGCTGGGGCCAAGTAACACAAGACATCTCCTGATGCCATCAGGCCGGGGGTGGGAAGGGTTAGGCATGGTGTCACTCAGTAATAAACACGTGGTCTCTCCCTAAACACATTTATTTGATGGAGCTAGTGGGGGGGGGGGTCATGAGCCCCAGGGACCCACACAACACTTTTGACCCTGCTTGGTCTATGAGCTGTCACTTAAAAGTAGTCCTAACTGGGCCATGCTGCTCCAGGTGCCTGAGAGGTCCTCTGTACTCCCTGAAGCTCTGCTCCAAACACACTCCAGAGGGAGGAACATCCCTCCCTGCCAGCACAGCTACCATCTGCTGCAATTTCAGAGCTCAGTGAGCCGCTGGAAGGGCCTCTAAGTGCATGGAGAATGGTGGCAGTGGTGGGTAGGGGCAGGGAAGGACGGTCTCCCTGTTGGAGTCTGTCAGGATTTCATCCTCTTACTGTCTCCGTGGGAACACAGGCACAGCCTAGGCCTAGCTCCAATTGCCCGCCTCTCCTCTAGAAAGAGGAACGAGGATGGATGGGTTCTGAAGACAGCTCTCCAAATTGCAACTGAGGGGCATTTTCCCCCCTATGCAATTAAGTCAGACCTCATCATCCATAGACAGTTATGATGGCACCGTCCCCTGGCACTGGGCCCTGAGGCTTTCCTCCCAAGACTCATTTTCCTTTTCATTAGCCACTAAGAGGGTTCAAACTGCAGCCTTTCCCCCTGGAGACTGCATTTCCCAGAAGATCCAGCCACAGTGCTGGATCCGCTCATGGGAAACCTTACCCTCTCACCTTCCCTTTTCTGTCACTCACTCTGTCACTACTCCAGGCACCTCTTCCTCCTCAAGGTGATTCTGCCTTCCTCTCCCCACACCCCCCCCCCCACACACACCAAAATAAACCATCCTCAGTTCTCAC
The DNA here is from genome assembly GCF_964271855.1 of Acomys minous. NCBI lineage: Eukaryota > Metazoa > Chordata > Mammalia > Rodentia > Muridae > Acomys > Acomys minous. The sequence goes on from NC_140490.1 coordinate 17,070,158, forward strand.
CAAAGGACCATTTTTAATCCAAGGCTGTGGTGGGCTGACAGCACTCAGGGGAGGGGCAGTACGACCCACATCCCATTAGTGCACATGGGGCCTGGCATATGGCAGGCGATAGATGGGCGAGTCTGGAAAAGAGGGAGGGGCATGAAGAGCATAGAAGGAGAAAGGGAGGGAGGAGGAAGTCAGGAAGGACAGAGGAAAGGTGGGAGCATAGGGGCCCGGAAACCGCCTCACACACCCCTCAAGTCTCTCTGTGTCCCTGCAGATTTGCAGCCAGTCTCATCTCCGGTGTGCTCAGCTACAAGGCTCTGCTGGACAGGTGGGTCAGGGCCCCAGCCTGGGAGGGGTAGGGCCCAGCTTGGTTGTCTCCTCCTCACTGCCTTTCTCTGAAATGCCCCTCCCTCCCTCCGGACCTCTTTCCGCCTGCAGTGTGACTTACAGTTTGGGTCTGGAGATCCCAGGAAGGGCGGAGAAGGAAGCACTGTTAGAGAAAGGGGTGGCACACTAAGTGGTGCTATTGGGATGACGGTCTCCCCCACTTTGTGCCTTAGGGTCCACATGCCCACCCTAGCTCAGTGAACATGGGGTGCTCCTGTAGGTTGTGGGAGCTACTCAGGCACTGGGTTCTCCATAATCCTATGAGAACAGTCCCCCTTCCTAGCCAATCTCAGGGCAATGGGAACACTGGGGAGACCACAGAGCTACAGGTGCTGTAATGAAGGAGGGGCCGAAAGCCGCGCTCTGTGCACAGATAAGGAAGCGAAGCTCAGAGAGAGTCAATAACTTATCCGTTACCGTACAGCGGAGAAGCGGAAGGGCACAGGGGCAGTCTCCACTCTCTGTTCTGTGTAGATCCAGGTATCCAGGTTAGTGTTTCCCCAACCCTGGGACAGAAGCTAAGACACACATTGTCCCCAGGGAGGAGGGTCAGAGAGGCAGAGCCTGGGGTCAGCCCATCTGAATATGAATTGTGTTTTAGACAAAGCACTGACTTGGGGGGGCGGTCTGATACTTGTCTTTCCACACTGGGCTGCCAGGCCTGTGGGCTGCCCTTTCCAGTCACGTTTCCAGAGCTTCCTTACTCCTCAGCCGGAGCCTGAGCTCTATCCAACACACTGCAGCTGCCTTGAGTGAGCCTGTCCTGCTCAGCACTCTGGCTGCACAGTGGAGGAGGGAAAAGTCTGACCCTGACGGCAGAGCCCAGGGACCATGGAGCTACCCATTACTGGCAGCCTTGACCCCCGCCCCACCTCTCACTTGAGCAGGCAGAAACACGTGTATGTGTGAGCATTTACATGAATGCACACAAACATCTGTTTCCATGCAAGCCGACATAAAGGTCCATGTGCTCTGTACTTGCAAACATCATAAGACTGGGACCTTTGGAGGAGTGTCTGTCTGGCTTGGACACTTGGGTAATTTACTCTTCATTTTCAGTGTATTGATGCTCGGAAGATGTTGAGAAATTACCTACTCTCAAAACGTTCTCAGATGGACATAGAATAAAATCCCATTCCTTCTGTGAACCCAAACCCCAGGCATCCCCACTGGGGCATCTACTAGTCAGTCACCAAAAAGGGACCCAGTATGCTTCTCCCATGTGCACTCCCCCTCACTCGTCTCTCCTCCTCAGTACAGGCGGTAGCACATCCTGATTGGCAGGTCCAGCTGGGAGTCTCCTGTGGTCACTCCTTCTCCCTCCATGACATCCGTTGTGCTCAGATGCGGCCACCACATACCACAGCCAGTTCCCAAGCCTCCTTCTTAACTTACCCACAGTATTTTCCCACCTTGGCTTCAGTCTTCTTCCTGATGCTTCCTGGGACAGACTTTGGTCTTCTCCTTGTATAAGCAGGGCCATTAAAAAAGCAAAATCGGACAGGATATGCTGGGAATATAGCTCAGTGCTAGAGCACTTTGCCTTGCATGAGTAAGGCCCTGGGTTTAGCCCTCAGTACTGACAAATCAAACGCAAAACAAACCACACACACACACACACACACACACACACACACACACACACACACGCCAGAGCTGGGGGTGCTGTGTTTTAATGATGATGATGCGTATGCTTAGCATGGATGAGGCCCTGGGTTCAACCCTTAGCTCCAAAAGAAGAAAAGCACACATAACTCAAATCATGCTCCTGGGTGTCAAAGCTGCCAGAGGCTTTTTAATGCACCAAGCATAAGCTGCCAACTTCTACCTTGCCACCACAGCCCAGGGACCTGTCCTTGCCCATTTTTTCAGACTTTTTTTCATTCTGGCTTACTTTCTGCCTTCCACTGGTGCACTGGTAAGTCTCAAACCATCACTGGAAGAAGGGGCTTTATTTTCGAATTGTGTAAAACATGACAAAAAATTACTAGAGAACGTTTACAAAAGTGTAAAATCCAAGACTGCGTGTTTTACTATTGAATTCAGTTGGCATAACTCCCACCATTGCTATAGATATTTTTGGAGTCTGGCACTCATCACAGTCATGCAATTTCCATGCAACACCCCCACTTTGAGTGGCATAACTGTGGGTCTCTCTGCCCAGCCTGTCTGCCTGGAAGCTTCTTACCCTTTGGGCTCAGCTCAGTCAAGCAGGCAGGAATGAGGCTTCCCCTTAGTCCTGTACCCCTGCCCTTGCTGGTCACTCAATCTATCTGAAGCCCTCCTGATTGCCAGTTTACAATATACTTCCCAGCAACACATCCCAGGACCCACATCCAGTCAGGGTGGGAAAAATCGTGTCCGCTTACTATTACCACAGAATAGTGCCTGGCATAGAAATCGAACTTTGAAAGCTGAAAGAACAAAAGAATAAATGGATTAATGGGTGGAGAATAGGCCAGTAGGTAGATGGACGGTAGGTAGACTGAATGCATAGTAGGTCATTGGTTGCACAGTGGATGGATGAGAAGTGATGGATAAATACTTGGTGAATGCATGCACGGCAGATGGTTGAATGGATAATTGCGTGTGTGCACACATGCACAGTAGATGCGTGAATTGGTGCAAGAGCGGTAGATGAATGCGAGGGTAGCGGGTGGTTACATGTGTGGTAGGTGGGTGGATGCATTGGAGAGGAGTAGATGAGTGAATGGTGCACTGCTCACTTTTCTGTTGCTGTGATAAAACACCATGATCAAAAGCAACTTATAGAAGGAAGAATTTATTTTGGCTTATGGTTTCATAGGGGGAAGAATGGCATAATGGCAAGGAAGGCATGGAAGCAGAAAGCCAGATCAGAAAGAAAACTGCCTGAACACATTTGAACAGCACATATAAAACACACACACAGAGAGACAAAGGGTCGGCGTGGAGGGGAAAGAGAATGCAGGGAGAGCTCAGGGAAGTAGAGTAACGCTATAAAACTCTTAAAGCCCACCCCTAGTGATGTACTTCCTCCCTCAAGTCAACATGTCCTAAAGATTCTACAACGTCCCCCAAACAGTGCCATCAATTGGAGATCAAATGTTCAAATACCTGAGCCTATGGTGGAGCATTTCTCACTCAACCCACAAAAGACAGATACATGGTGAACTGGTGGGTGGACAGGTAGTAGACAGAGAGATGGATACATAATAGATGGATAGTATACATGCATGCTCATCGATGGATGGATAGTGAGTTGGTAGACAAATGTATGGATGGTCCTGATGCTGTGACCCTTTAATACAGTTCCTCGTGTTGTGGTGACCCCAACCATAAAATTATTTTTGTTACTTCACAACTGTGATTTTGCTACCGTTGTAAATTGTAATGTAAATATCTGTGTCTTTCGATGGTCTTAGGCAAACCCTGTGAAAGAGTTGTTCAATCTCCAAAGGGGTCACAGCCCACAGGTTGAAAACCACTGAGTTAATGCATGATGGGAGTGTATGAATGGATGCATTGATAGACTATGGATGAACGAATAGATACTGTGTGGATAGATGTATAATGCAGAAATGATAGGTAGATGGATGTAAGGATGGATGCATGGTGGTTGAATGGTGAATGTATGTATATAGTTGCATGGTAGATGTGTGGGTGGCTTAATGGTAGATGAATATATACATGAGGGATGTTGGATTGATGGATGGATGGGTGGATGGGTGGATGATGGGTGGGTGGGTGATAGGTGATTGGGTGGGTGGGAAACTACATGATGGTAATGAATTGATGATAGACAGTTGGATGCTTATATGGAAAGATAGATAAATGGATGAATTGATAGATTCAGTGGAAAAATGTGTGGACAGATGACTAGGATGGATGGATGGATGGTGGGTGGATGGATGGATGGTGGGTGGGTGGATGGATGGAATGATAGATATATCATTCAGAAGCCACATGACAAGAAGAACTTTCTACTTTAAACTCTGAGAAGGCTTCAAGAAGAAATAATAAAGAATAGACTCTTGAAGGAGGAGTTTTCTTAAAAAAAAAAAAAAGACAGTGGAGTACAGGGGTAGAGGAAAATGTGTGCCAAGAAAAATTGGTGTAAGCAAAGGCACAGAGAGTTAAAAGGCAAAAATTACATATACATTTCCTGTGGCTGGGGTGAGGGTAGAGTTGTGGAGGTTTGGGGGAAATTCTGAGGTGTTCCATGGGCCACAGAAATGGAACCTTCCATTATTTCACAGAATGAAAAAAAGCCCTGCAGCAGTGCCATTGTAAGTTTGATGTACCGTTAGCCTAACTATAACAACAAAGTACAGAGTAGTAAGCCATAAGTAGAGTGCTTGTTTAGCAGGCACATAGCCTCGGTTTGATGCAAAACCTTCAAAAGGAAAAACATGAGGTTACCATAGAACCCATCCCAGTGCCTTCTGGCCCTCTCACACCTGCCTGCCTAACTCTCTTATGCTCTTTCCTTCCAGCCACTCCCTCCCCACTGACTGTGCCAAGGGCCAGCTTTCAGGGCAGCCCCTCTGCATGACCCAATACTACAGGCTCTTCTCCTCTTACCGGCTCCCTGGCCATACCCAGGACACACTTGTGGCCCAGAAGAGCAGCATCATGCCTGAGCCGGAGCATGTCATTGTGGCCTGCTGCAACCAGGTAAGTGGCCCCTTTGCCACAGGCTCTCAGACTTGGAGCACGTGTGGAGCGGATAGTGGCTAGGTGTTCCCATCCATCCCTGCCTCTTCACAAGTGCACAGGCTGGTTCCTCAAGTCATACGGTGAGCTTGGGGCATGATACCCTCACAAAGAGGATTTCCTACTGGGTCAGTCCATTCTCTCCAGCAGCTGTATTTTAAAAACGGAAAAACTATTCAGTTAGAAGATAAACTCCCTGGGTTCTAATCCCAGAGAAGGCAAGGACTTAGGGTCATGAACGAAGTCCAATATGGCCTTCATCCTCACAGTTATTTATTTTCATGTTGTCCATGTCCTTCCTGGAGCCTGGATGGATGGACAGAGTTAAGGACTAGCAGACAAGACCTCTCATGTGTAAGACTGTGGGTCTAGAAATTACATTTATTAATTTCATTTAATTACTCACAATGACCCTGGAGAGGAGGCCTTTGAGTCTTCATTTGACAGCTGAGAAGGGGAGGCTTAGGGAAGCTAATGGTGTGTGCAAGAGCAAGAAGGATTCCAGGTCACCAACAGCCCAAGACCAGGCTCTACCCTAAAGTTCATGTTTTCAGACTTGATTGTTCACCATGGCAGGGTAACAAGCTGGGCATGAAGGCTACGGGCTCTGTCTGGTGCCTACTACACTGTACATCCTGAGTGCTGAAGCTTCTCAAAATAGTTCATGTGACAAAAAGTGGGGCTTGGGAGGTCTTCCTGTCTTTTTTGTATTGAAAGCTTAAGTTTGGCAACCACACCTGCCTCCCTACCCTCCACCCTATTTACTATCTAATATTTTCTTCCTGGGCTCATTTCAGTAAATTGAGAGCATGGGAAAAGTCTGTCCCCGGAGGGTAGCTGTGATCACTGTTTGAGGGTTTAAAAGCTAGCAGAAGACTTCCTAGCCCGGCTAGCACCCTGACCAGACAGGCACAGAGTGAAAACCTTTCTTCGTCTTCATTTAAAGAAAGTCAAGCCAAGCATTTCTCAGCCTCCATATTGCACATTATCCAAGCCTTCTGGGAACAACCATAGATCAGACTTCATGGACTTCGACGAGGGTGATGGGTGGAGCAATCACTTATATCTATATACTGAAAGGGATGTGGCAGGCTGAGTCAAGAAAGAGACCCTTTACCAAGTCCAAGGCCCTGGCTTTTAAAGCTGTAGAATCATAGCCCTACAAGGCATCCATGCTTAGCTCATGCATACACAGATGCTTGTGCAGAGATATACCCAGTGTTTTGTGTGTTGGTTTTTTATTTTAACATTTGTCTACAACTGCTGGTTTATTGTTGTTGTTGTTGTTGTTGTTTAGATCTATACCCACATCTCTGTCTATAGCTGTTTGTTCTAATTCACTGTGCACTGCATTTTACATATCCAGTCTACCCCAAAAGAACAGGCTGGCTCTCTCTACTGTTTGGCTAAATCAAAGGTCTACTCTGCACACACTCTTTCATATTCTTCTGGTACACATGGGTGTGCTTCTCGGAGCCCTAGGCTAAACTCTGCATATACAGACGCAGTTGCCGTGTCATAGACAAGCACTTAGTTTTGATGGACACTGCCTTCCGACAGTGGCTGTACCCATTTATACTTGATTCTCTGAAAACATGATGATGTTGCATGCCCTAGGAGCCGGAAAAAAAAATTTTTTTTTTAAAAAGGAAGGAAAAAGCTTTCTTTCTTAGGTTTCATCTGGCCCGTGCTAGGGAGAGCTTGGAGTTGAGTACAGTCAGCAGCTTTGAATGCTTGCCAGAACAAGACAACGCAGAACCATTAAGCACCCTGGAGACCTTGGGCCCGATTTCTCTGTGAAGACTCCGTGAAGGCCTGGAGCCTCGGGCTGGCTGCTACAAGTCATGTGTTCGCCCTGTTTCCCTCACAGTTCTTTGTCTTGGATGTTGTCATTAATTTCCGCCGTCTCAGTGAGGGTGATCTGTTCACTCAGTTGAGAAAGATAGTCAAAATGGCGTCCAACGAGGATGAACGCTTGCCTCCAATCGGCCTGCTGACGTCAGACGGGAGGAGCGAATGGGCCAAGGCCAGGACGGTCCTCCTAAAAGGTTAGCTGCAGTACCAGCCCATCTCCATCTCATCCTCATGCCATTGGCTTTCCCTCCTCCAAGGTGAAGAGGTGCACAATCTCGCAATCTCATCCCCATCAGCCACAGCGTGGGGGAGCCCAACCCTCCAACCTAGGGCGGAACAGTGGGGAGCCTCGAGAGACAGAAGGGAGCGGTTGTACTTTTGCATTCTAAGTGATGATACTGTAGCTTTCTGGGTGACATAAGGGGAGCCCTAGAATTGTGGGTCATCTGGGAATGTTGAGTGCAGGAGGTTTTTAAGCGAGAGGAAGGCTGGGGACAGCTGGCAGCTGTGTGGGACGTGTGGTGCTCACTTGGAGACATGAGTCACTGGAAGAGCAGGCAGATGGGGCCTTGGTGTAGGGACCACCTCTGAGAGTATAGTTGGCCTTCTTCATCTGGTTTCCTGGTCCTAGGACTTTTCATGTTCTTATGAAGCAGCTATCCACCCCCAACTAGAAATTGGTAATTCTCTTTCTCTGCCCTTCTCCTCCCCTCCCTCCCCGCTCTCTGTCTCCGTGTGTGTGTTCATGTGCACGTGAGTGCACCTGTGTGTGAGTGTATACATATGGAGGTCAGAGGACGGCCTGTCATTTATGAGGTGTTGCCTCATCCCCATTTTTGAGACAAGATTTTTCACTGCCCTGGAACTCAGCAAGTAAGCAAGGCTGGCCAGGGAGCCCCAGAGAGCAGCCTGTCTCTGCCTCTCCCCATGCTGGGGGTTACAAATGTGTTATGCTATGCTCAGTGTGGTTTCTAAAATTTAACTTTACAGGGGTTCTTGGGAGTCAGACTTAAGTCCCTACGTTTGCACCCAACTTTTATCATTTTAGCAGTTTTATCAATTCAACCATCTCTCCAGCTTCAGTTTCTGTTGATTGATTGACTTTTATTTTTTGCGTACATTACATCCTGATTGCTGTTTCCCCTACCTGCATTCCTTTCAGTCCTCACCTCCAACCTTCCGTGTCCCCTAGATCCATTCCTCCTCTGTTTCCCTTAAAAACAAAACAAAACAACAACAACAACAACAAAAGCAGAACTCCCAGGGATATCAACCAAACATGACATAACAAGTTTCAGTAAGACTTAGTACAAACCCTCATACCAAGGCTGGACAAGGCAACCCAGTAGGAGGAAAAGGGTCCCAAGTGCAGGCAAAAGAGTCAGAGATACCCTCACTCCCACTGTGAGGAGTCCCACAAGAACACCAGGCTAGTCAACCATAACATATATGCAGAGGACCTGGCTTAGACCCATACAGGGTCCACTGTTGTCCCTTCAGTCTCTGAGCCCCTATGGGCCCTGCTTAGTTGATTCTGTGGCTCGTGTTCCTGTGGTATCCTTGATCCCTCTGGGTCCTAGAATCCCTCCTCCTCCCCTTCTTTTTCTGCTTTGCCTAGTGTTCCCCAGGCTGGGTTTAAAAGTTTCCAATCTCCTCTAGAAAGTGCTTTTTAAACCGAAGCCAGCCTTCATGGGAGGAATGGCTTCCTTTCTTGCTGACGTTGGACACCATGTAATGAGAAGCCAGACTTGTAGGACTCTTCATCCACTGCTAGGGATTGCCAAGGACCAGGCCGTAATTCAAGCCCTGTGTGTGTGACTGAGGAGACTGAGCTAGATCTAGGGTGTGGGACAGATAGGACAAAGCCTCTGCCCCCGTGCAACCCAGTGACAGGAGCAGGATGAGAAAAGGCCCAAAGAGGAAGGTCAAGTAGATAGGAGCATAATGAAGCAATAGGGACAACAGGCACCACAGAGATGGTCAGGGGCTTCCGACAACAGAAGGAACACTTCCTAATCGGATTTGAAAGGCGTTGCTGGGAAACAGTGAGGAAAGCAAATGGGATGGAGGATGAAATCTAGGCAGATAAATCAGTGTGGATAAAGTCAGCCACATTCTAGGGACACATTGCCCCGTTCCAGGAATCATAAGAAAAGCAATTGGTTAGCAAAGATGTCTGCTGGTCATCAGGGCCCGGCTCCCAGATGATCAGTTGTTTGCATTTTTCCAGGCATCTTCCTAGAAAGTTCTTCCCCCCTGGAGTTGGTTGACTTTTTGTACTTTGCCAAACTGAACTCTAGTGTCAAGGCCTCAGAGCCTCCCTAAGCCTTCTTCCTTGCTATCGGCACAGTGTCACCTTGATCCACTTTTTAAAAGTTTATTTTAACATTTCTTCCCCACTCCTTGGTGTGTGTGGGAAGGGTACGCACACAGGAGTGCAGGTGCCCTTAGAGTCAGGAAGAGGGCTTGGGGTTGGAGTTACAGGCAGCTATGACCCACCATACATAGGCGGGTACTGGGCCCAACTCATGTCCTTGGAAAGAACACTAAGTACTCTTAACCCTGTCCCCCTTCCCCCCACCCCAGCCATCCCTACAGTTCCTTTGACCCATTTTCTTATCTTGAATGACTTTCTATCCTGCAGGAAGCTCAGTTCCTGTCTGGTCAACGGTCTGCCCCACTGCCACCATCTGAGGACAGGGACCTGTTTGGTTTAACCTCCAAATCTACCAGACCAACCATAACGGTGGTGCAATTACACCATGCTAAATAAAATGACTGAGGCTTCTTACTAAGGATACTAGGCCCAGATGTCCTTTCACCCAAATATTGAGCACCTGCTGAACACTTGGTCCTAAAAAAAAAAAAAAAAAAGAGGGCTGCAGAGGGCACAGAAATCTATGCCCCAAATCCATTTTCACAGATATGATTGCCACGTTGGAGAATTAATAACTTAGAATTTGAAGGTAGATTATTCCCCCAGGAGACTGTAGTGAAATCACACCCTACTCTTTTTCCCTCTGGGGATGGAAACAGGCATCAAAATAATCACCTCTGCTACCCAGATAGTTTCCACTTTATTAGCAGGCCAGGCACAAGATGACTGACTGGGGTTGCCTAAGGTCTGAGTGCTTGGGCAGCACTAATCAGAATTAATCCGTTAATGGCATTTGATCTGGCTTTCTGAATGGAAGTGCTGTTTTTTAAAGGAAGTTCAGCAGAAAGGGATCGTGTGTGCGAGCACCACGCACACCTCCCCGTGGGCAAATCAATTAATCCAATTAGCGCCACCGGCAGTGTCTCTGCACAGCAGGAAACCAAGTCCTCCCAGAGTGGCGCCCTCTTCCCTGAAGCGACCCCAGAAGGGAAAGCAGGGAAGCCATTGCAGAAATGATTTCTGCTTCCAAGTGAACTGCCCATGGCAGCATGGCCGAGGGCTGAGTGTGAAAATAAAAAGCTGCGGCTGAGTTTAGACAGTCTTGAAGGAGATGCAGCAGCAGCAGCAGCAGCAACAGCAGCAGCAGCAGGAAGGGGAGGGAAGGGGCGGGGGTCCCTGGGTTGCTCGTCCTGACCCACACAGTGGACACTGGTATCATTTACTGAAATGGGCCGTGGGCTGGAAGTGGAGAGATCCTGTTGAAGTACATTTGACTGGAGGCACCCTGAGTCATCTCAGTGGAGGTGTCATGGTAGATATATGTGTCTGGAGCGAGAGGGGGGGGGGGAACAGTTATACATTTGAAAGGCATCAGAGCTTAAGTAATATTTAAAGTTATGGGCCTGGATGAGATCATCTAAAGATGGAACAGAGTCTCGGGGTCAAGCAGAGAAAGATACAAGGCGTGAGAAACAGCTCTCGGCAAGGACAGGAAAACCAGGAATAGTCAGAGATTGGAGGGGGGCGGGGGGGGCATGTTCAGCCACATGGAAGGCTGCTGAGGGCTTAAGAGAGAACTGCTCAGAGAGGAACCACTGAGCTCTGCAACCTCAGCGCTGTCTGTGAGCTTGACAAGGCTAGGGATCACCACAGCCTATGTGGGTAGAGACATCAGAAGGAAATTGTTGATGGAGTGGTCAGTGACTAGACCCAGCACATGTGGGTGACCGTTTACAAACTTGGGAGTTAAAAAAAAAAAGCAGAATTCAACATTTCTGGAAGAGGACAAGGGCCAGGGAGGGGTGAGCAGTGGGAGAGGCTGGGGCCACAAAGGAACGCAGTGGAGAGAGTTGCCCATGAGGAGGGGGTGGGGAAAGCAGGTAGAAGCAGGGGAGAAGAGACCTTTGTTCGAGCTGAGTCCCATGGGGCTACAGCTGGCATGTACAGGAGGCTGCCAGGGGTGGTAGCTCCTGGTCAGGGATGGGCAGAGTCATAGTGTGAGTAGGAGTGAGGATGGGATTCTGAAGATGGAGAAGTAAGTAAAATAGCCTCTTGGGAAGTGGGACCGGAACTGTGTCTGGATGCTACTGAGATGTTTGGACTGTTTGGGGCCAATGTATGAGGGTTTTGGGGACCATCAAGATTAGTAAATGTTACTTAATATTATTACAGGAGACCTATACATGTGTACACCCACACACACCCACACACACACACACACACACACACACACACACACACACACACATCCAACTTGGCCCTGGATATATGGATGTGAAAGAAAACAGTAGTATCTTATCACAGGGCCCAGGGGTGGGAACACTTGGGAGTATCAGGCTCCAGTTGAAACAGGGGGACGGAGGATTTGTAGAGAGGATAGCCATGCTGAGAACCAGCCCATCACAGAGAGTACTATGGATTGTTCAGGAACTAACAAAGGCCAGGAGACAAGGCTCAAGGGCTCTTGGGGAATACATGAAGATGGGCAAGGGAAGGAATCTCCATAGCTAGGCACGGCCCCACGCTGCATAATGTCTAGGAAGTTGCTGTCTGCCAGCTGGCAGGGTTTGCTGGGGCCCAAAGTCACTCGGTGTTGTTGCTGAGCCATTCCCAGATGTTATAGGTCCCAACTCTCAGACGAAGCCAGGGAGTCCCGCCTCCCTCCCCTGTGTTGGCACAGGGCCAGAGAGGTGCTGTCCAGCAGACTGACCAGGACACCCATCTCTTCCTTTTCTGGTAGAGGGGGCTGGCCTATGACACTGCTTATGGGAAATGTGACTCTGGTCAAAATGAGTCCTCCTCCAGTCTGCTGAGAGCCAGTGGGACAGAGGATTGGCCACTTCAGCTCTTTACACTGTCAACCTTTCTCCTTCCGGACCCTGTCCCCGAGCCTCTCTACAGCCCTCAACTAGGACTGTCCCTTCTGTAAGCTCCACCCAGCCTGACACTGAGGGGCTTATGAGGGTTCAGGGACCACCAGGGGGCACAGCCTACTCAGAGGAGCAAAGTGTCTGTTCCCTGTTCCCAAATTCGTTTCCCCATTCAAGCTCACTCAGACATCACAGCTGATAAGTACCATTGGTTGCCCCAGCAACTGTGGGCCAATGCTAGGGCGTACAGGCTACAACCCAAGAAGCATTTCAAAAAGCATTCTAAAGGAATGTGGGGCCACATACCTGGCCTGTCACAGCTTAGGAGGCAGTGGAACTTAAGGCACAAAAAGTCATACAGTGGGCTTGGCTGATGATGAGAATCTTTGATACACTGCTTAGAACAACAAAACAAAACAAAGCCCAAGGCTCCCAAGCCTGAGGAATTTTCCAGTAAGGACGGAGTGCAGTGGAATTCCATTTTAAAAGGACACTGTTGCCTTCGAGTGAAGGAGCTACGGTTGGGACCCACTTACTCAGTTCCACACCAAGCTCCCCGTTTTGTTCATGGCCTCGACCTCAGCATTTTTTTCATTCGTCCACATTTTCGTATTGCCTCCGAGGTAGAGATTTTGTCCACCCGGCTTCTGCAGTGTCCCAGCCTTAGAAGTAGTGGCTGGCAGCACTAGGCACCCAGCTACCCCGCCTGAGGTCCACACACAGGGGGAGAGGGTGGAGTCTAAAGACGATCTTGGGGCCTCAGAAGGGCCTGCGCAGCCGCCCCATAGAGGACCTTCCTCCCCATCAAACTGTGAGACCGTGGCCTCCTGAACCCAGGAGGAACTAACACCATTATCATGGTCTGGAAATTTAATTAGACATTCAGCCCTGAGTCTGGAAGACTACAGTGCTTGTCAATTTGTAGGAGAAGTATGGGCAGCTTAGAGAGGCCCCCCAAGCCCTCCGGCTTTCCTGTGCTCTGTGTGGCGATCCTGAGAACCGACCTCCTAGGCAGATGCTCTCCATTTACACAGCCCGTAAATATTTATCCCCAGCAGCCAATTAGAGCCCAGGCACTGCTACCGAGGAGGGAGCTGACAGAAGGTAGTTCCAGCTGCGTGAGGCTGTGGTCATGGTTTACAAGAACGGCTCAGGAAGAAGGCAGAATGCTGTTTAAATATTGTCATCCAGAGCTCGGCAAGTCTGTTGGCTTGAAAACCAATTACACATTAGCAAGAACAGCCTCTCTGATTTAATTGGCCCAGAAATACCTCCTGAGCTTTCGAATTGGAATACAATTTTCTTTCTCTAGGGAGGGAGGGCCTGGGACTAAGCCCCACTCGGCAGTAGAAGCTCAGAGGCCTTTGTGATGAGCAATCCAGAGAGGGAGAGGGAGAGGTCCAGAGCAAAAGGGCAGCTGGTGACCCGTCCCTCTTGTCATCCACATCCTGGGGTTTCTGTCCCATGGTGGCATATGGCCTGGTACCTGGTGCACCAAGGGCGGTCACTAAATGAGAACTCTTATTAGATTTAGGGGAAATCTGTGGGTCACTGTAGTCAGAGACAGTGGCTTGAAGACCTGTAGGCTTCATGGCTTGCTTCCTTACACGCCATCCTAACTTACTAGCTTTTTACCTTGGGTGCATTTTATGTCCTCTGCCCTCTCTATATCATATTTTACATCACACACACACACACACACACACACACACACACACACACACACACACCTCTTTCTTTTTAAAAATTTCTCTGAGCTGCACTTCTCCAGCCTTTGCCTCCCATTTTAAGCATTTGAAATCTAAAGCATCTGGGAAGTGGCTTTGGGCTTATCTCCCCGACCCCCTGCCACCCTTGTCCCCAGTTCTGGAGCAATGGAACGCCTTATGTTCTTTCTTCTTGGAAAGGGAGGTTAGAACCAGGGGAAAGAGCTCAGCTTAATTCTTGAATTCGCTCCTTCCCTCCCTCCCTCCCTCCTTCCCTCTGTCTTTTATTGAGGCATACCTCTGTGAGTTCAAGGCCAGCCTGATCTACATATCGAGTTCCAGGGCAGCCCAGACTACATAGAGAGGCCCCCATCTCAAACGAACAGACACAAACCCCAAGAAAGAAAATAAGTTTTTCATAAAATATATTCTGATCGCCGTTTCCTATCCCCATTTTCTCCCAGATCCTCCCACCTTTCCACCCACCCATCTCTATGCATTCTTCCTTTCTCTGTCTCTTTAGAAAATAAACAGGCAAATATAAAAAACAAACTAACCAGAATAAAACAACAGCAACAGAGACAAAGAAAAAGCACAACACACACACACACACACACACACACACACACACACACACACACACACACAAAACCGCCAAAACAAAACAAAACAAAAAACCCAAACTCTCAAACCATAGAAACACAAAATCAGAAACAAATATACAAGCAGGAGACCAGTAAGACTTAAAAAACAAAAACAAAACAAAACCACCACCACCACAACAAAAACCCAAAAAACTAAACTACAAGAATACTATAGAGGTTTTTTGTTTTGTTTGTTTTTTTGTTTGTCAGCCATCTACTGGGCATGGGGGCATCCTTAAGTCATTTATATACCAACTGAGACTCCATTGGAGAAAATTAATTTTCCATTGCAAGTGGTTGTCAATTGGAGATAGCCTCTTGAGTAGGGACGGGGTCTCATGCCCACTTCCCTTCTGGGTGCTGGGATGCCCTCTCACTGGAACCTGTGCAGGCCCTGTGCACGCCGCTACAGTCTCAGTGAGTGCATATGCACAGTAGGCCTGTTGTGTCAGGAAGACACTGTCTCCTTATGTCATCCATGCCCTTGGGCCTTCACCTCTGTTTTGTTTCTTTTCTTTTTCTTTTTCTTTTCTTTTCTTTCTTTTTTTTTTTTTTTGAGACAGGGTCTCTCTGTATAGCCCTAGCTGTCCTGGAACTCACTCTGTAGACCAGGCTGGCCTCAAACTCAATGATTCCCCTACCTCTGCCTCCCAAGTGCTGGGATTATAGGCCTGTGTCACCACCACCCATCTCCTCTGGCTTTCACCATCTTTTTTTTTTCTTCCTCTTCCTCATAGCTCCCTGAGCCTAAGGGGAGGGGTTTGATGAAGACACCCCCAACTTAGTGTTCTCAGGCCTCTCACTCTCCACACATTGCCCAGTTGTAGGTCTCTGCATTTGTCCCTAACTACTGCAAGAGAAAGTTCTCTGATGCTGGCTGAGTCAGACTGACCCGAATCCAGGTCTCCTGAGGCCACTGTGGGTCGCAGGTCAAAAGTGTTTCTAGGTATCAGGGGCTGACACAAGGGAACGGGGATGCGCTGAGAGGGGGGAGGGGCTGAGAGGGTTTGCAAGGATGAGGAAAGCTGGGTGCACAGCAAGGTTTGACAGAGCCCCTAGGAAATGGAGATAGGACAGGGTCTGCAAGCAGTCTGTAACAAGTAAGAAGCTGGGCACAAAACTGGACAGATTGCAATGAAAGAAGGAAGAAGAGTGAACGAGGTATTATTATTATTATTATTATTATTATTATTATTATTATTATTATTATTATTAAACTTATTTGGGCCATAAGTATAGGTGTTCCAGTAACAGGGAGAGAGGCCATGTGTCTCTGTCTACCTCAGAGCTGGCATCTTGCAAAAACTATGGTACAGTGTCACACCCAGCATGCTTAGCCAATTGCAGGGCATCTCGACCACCTCAAGGATTCCCCAAAGTAGACTTTGGAGCCGCACTTGCCTTTCTACCACCTCAACACTTCTTTAGCCTCTGGCAACCACAGAGCTCTCCATTTTTATAATTTTGTTGCTTTAAGAATGTTATATAAAAAAGAATATTATATAAATGAAAACCCTATGGAACTGTGGTTGTCAGACTTTTTTTTTTTTTTTAACTCAGCACAATTCTCCAGGGATGTATTTAAATTCATTCTGGTGGTTTTGTTTTTTGACAGGGCTTCTCTGTGTAGCCCTAGCTGTCTTGATCCTTGCTCTACAGACCAAGCTGGTCTTGAACTCAGAGATTGTCCTGCCTCTGCCTCCTGAGTGCTGAGTGTTTTAGGCATCAGACTCAGGTGGCCTACCATAGCGGCCATCTCACTGACCTACTTCTTAGATTTTGAAGAAATTGTGTCATGAATGGGTGTTAGATTTGGCCATTTTTTTTCCTCTATCAATTCTGATAATGTGAGGGTTTTGTTTTGTTTTGTTTTTTCTTGTACAAGTCTGTTGTTTACTTCTATCTTTAACATATCGCTCAGTGCTCTGTTACACTTGTATGTGAAGAGCACTGGTCTGTCGCCTTATTCTCTTGTGTTTCAGTTGTGTTGGCAGTGGGTTAATACAGTGGGGTATGTTCTCCTTATGCTTCATGAAGAAATCACACAGACGTGGAGCTCACTCTGAGCCTAGAGGGTTACTGGGAGAGGGAGCAGTAACATACAAAGCCGATTTCCTTAATAATTACAAGACCACTTCAATGATCTATTTCATCCTTAATGCATTGTGGGAGTTTTACACATTTCAGGAATTGACCCATTTCATCTCACTCGTCAGAGCTATGTGTCAAGATGTTTGTAATATTTTTTTAAAGATTTATTTATTTATTATTATGTTCACAGTGCTCTGCCTGCATGTACACCTGCAGGCCAGAAGAGGGTATCAGATTCCATTACAGATGGTTATGAGCCACCATGTGGTTGCTGGGACTTGAACTCAGGACCTCTGGAATAGCAGTCAGTGCTCTTAACCTCTGAGCCATCTCTCCAGCTCCCATTTGTAATATTTTAAATTGTATTCTTATATCTATGGGGCCCTGCGTGATGGCATCTATTCCATTGCTGATATTGGTAATTCATTCTTTCAGTCTCTCAGATTCTCTCTCTCTCTGTCTGTCTCTCTCTCTCTCTGTCTCTCTCTCTCTCACACACACACACTTCACACTTAAATTTTCCCTTTAATTGCTTTAGCTGAATTTAATTTTTAAATTGTGCATGTTTATTTTCCTTCACTGTGGTGTATTTTTTAATTCTCTTATGACTCACTTTTTAACTTATGAATTATTTTCAAGTGTATTGTTTAACATTCCAATGTGTATAATTTACTGTTAATTTCTCTTATGTGTTTCTATTTTGTTCCCATCATAGTCAGAGAACAAACAGGGTATCATTTCTTTCTTTCCCATTTTTGAAGGCTGTTCTATGGCCCTAGATGTGGTCTGTTTTGGCATGCACTCAGCAGGTGTTTAGAAAGAATGCCCATACTGTTAGTCTTGGACTAAATATTCTGTAAATGTCAAACACATCCTGATGTGTGGTGGTGTTGAGCTTTGTGTCCTTGTTGAACTTATACCTAGCTGTTCTGTCCATTGTTGGTAAAGAAATGCTGATGTCTCAGCTATAATAATACATTTGCATTTTTTCCTTCCAGTTCTACTTTGTTTCACAGCTTGCGGAGTGTTACCTATAGCATATATGTTGTCATGCTATCTTGCAGATTTACCTCCCCCCTTTTTTTTAAAATGTAGTTTGCTCCTAAGTCCCTGGTTTCATTTTGAAGTGTATACACACTAATTCATATTCATGATTTCTTTTGATTAATGCTTGCATGAAATAGTATTTTCCAGCTGGATGAAGTGATATATGCCTGTAATCCCAGCACTCTCGGAGGCAGAGGCAGATGAACCTCTGTGAGTTCAAGACCAGCCCGGTCTACAAAGTGAGTCTAGGACATCCAAGAAACATACATAGAGAAACCCTGTTTCAAAAAAAAACCAAAATGAAACAAAAAAAATCCAAGCATTTTCCTTCTTTTTGCTTACAGCAAATTTATATTTGATGTGAGTTCTTTGTAGGCAGCACATAGCTTGATAACATTCTACTATATTCTAGCCCCTCCCCTCACTTGCCAGTTTCTAATCAGTGTATGTAGGCTTTTTTTTTTTTTACACAGAAAATAGTTATTGACTGTTATGTTCTGGCTTAACTCACTTTATATTTTTGTTTTCTCTGTTTTTTTTTGAGGGGATTGTTTGTTTGGTTTGGCTTTATTGGTTTTTGTTTTGGGGTTTGTTTTGTTCTGCTTTTTTCAAGACAAGGTTTCTCTGCGTTGCCTTGGCTGTTCTGGACTCACTTTGTAGACCAGGCTGGCTTCAAACTCACCGAAGTCCACCTGCCTCTATCTCCCAAGTACTGAATTTAAAGATGTGAGAAACCACACCCAGCTTGTTTTCTGTTTTAAATTTTTTTTCCTTGTCCAATTTTGTTTCCTTTTTCTTGCCTTCCTATAGATTACATGGTTTAAAAAAAAAAGCCTTCTAGTGTTTTAACATTATCTGTTTGTATAGCATTTTCTAGTTGTTCATGTAAGTACTGCCTTGGTTTTATGCAAATTATCAGGCTTGAATTGAAAGAACCGTCTGTGGTGAAGGGCAGGAAGCGTACCACTTTTCCTTCATTTTTTGATGTCTCCATACATCTTTAGAACCATGTCAGTCATTGTTATGGTCAGCTTCATACTAAAACATAAATGCAAATGAAAATTAACTTTTCATTCAAGCTTTTACTCTTCCCAGTGTCTTTTCTTCCTTGGCCAGTATTCCCCTATCACACACAGACACACACTTTTGTGGAACTTTCTTTAGTCATTCTTTTATGCTAGGCAGGATAGAGAGAAAACCTCCGACCTCCAGGATTAAAGGCAAGCATCCTACTGATGAGCATCCTGCCCTGACTTTTAGAAATGCTCTGGTTTCTCTTCCTTTTTGTTTGGATGTAGAATTCTGTGTTGACATACCTTTCATTTCCATTTCTACTTCCTTCCAGCCCCCTTGGGCTCTGGTTAGAAGTCTGCCGTCGGTCTAATGCTTTTCTTCTGTGGATGGTGTAGTTTCCGTCACTGCTTTCAATACTTTCCTCTGCTATTGGTTTTCATAAATCTAATATAATGTATGGTGGTGCAGATTTTTTTTAACTTATCCTGTTTGGTGTTGCTAGTCTCTTCAGTCTTTAGATTGCATGCTTGTACTAATTCTGGGAGTTTTAGCCATTGTTTCTCTGAGTACTTTCTGTTCTGCTCTTTTTTTCTCTTTCATCTGGGAATTTGATTTGGTGACATGAACTTTACATGTTGCAGGTTTTGTAGGTGCCATTCACAGTTTTTCTGTCTCTTTTCTTTCTACTGTTATTCTGTCTTCAAGTTTCCTTGTCTCTTTTCTGCCCCTTGCATTCTGCTCTTGAACCCAACTACCGATTTTATGGCTTTATACTTTTATATTTACTGGCATTATATTTTTATTTCTAAATTTTTATTTGGTTCTTCACATCTTTTTTTTTTAGAGTTTTTGTTTACATGCTGATACATTCTGCCTTTAAAAAAAAAACCTATCTTTTCAAACATGTTCAAAATCGCTTGTTAATACATCTCAGGATTACAGAATTTAAAAACATAAGTCACATAATTTGAACACTTCTTTCACTTTTTTTCAAAGTCATAATTTTCCTGTCTTGATGTGATGTCTGGTTTCTCTTAAAACTTGGGTGACTTACGTTATGAGGCCCTGGGAGCTGTGTAAACCTACCGACTCAGTTGTCTGATTCTGCTGCTCCTGCAGCAGGTGATGGGGGGGATAATGTTACATCATCACGCCCAGTGAAACCAAAGTCCTTCATTCTGTTGGTCCTCAAGGGTTCAAGGTCTCTACGTGCTTTCTGTGGATGTTGTGTGAAAGACAGTGGGGTGAGCTGGTTACCATTCAGTGGAAATGGAAGGTCCAGCTTCCATAAGAGACCATGGCTTGTGGAGCTCCTCAGTGCAGGTCAGTGTTGGCAGACCAAGTTCTCTGCTGACTGTGAGCCGGAGCAGGGCGTGGGACAGCTAAGTTATGGCTGTAGATAGGGCTGGGGACTTGTAGTTTTCCTGGGGATACCTGGCTGAAGTAGTGAGGCTATTGCCTAAGAGTTTGTTGTTGTTGTTGTTGTTGTTGTTGTTGTTGAGGGGTGTTTGGGTTTTTTGTTTTTTTTTTTTGTTTCATTATGGTTATTGTTTGTTTTGTTTAGTTTTTTGGGGGGGTGGGAGGGGCCTGGGACTCTCTATTCTGTAGCTCTGGCTGTCCTGGAATTCACCATGTAGATCAGGCTAGCTCACATTCCCAGGGACCAGCCTGCATCTGCCTCCCAAGTGCTGGGTTTTTCTTTACTAACCTTTTGGCTTTTTTTCCTTTGTATTACTGGGCAAGGAAGCTGGGTGTGGATGACTCAGTGCTCTCGTGACTGAAATAATGATTTGTTAGTGGGAAGCAAATAAAACGCTTTTAAGTTGAATAGAAAAGTGAGTGCCACTACACCCTGATTGTCAACTGTTCTATTTTGCTGTGGATGGAGAGAACAGGTCTGTGTGGGGACTCTGTGTGTGTGTGTGTGTGTGTGTGTGTGTGTGTCCATTTGTGTTTTCATGTTTCTGATTTCTTCGGATCCAGATAGTGACTATTTTAGATAAGAAAAAAAAGGAGGGAGGAGATTACAATTGAGATGTAATCTGAATAAATTACTTAAAGAAAAAAAAAAGAAAAAAGAAAAAGGGGAGGAACTCTCTTTATGTTAGTAAACTTAGGATGCCATAACAAAAACACCAGAGCCTGGGTAACTCGGAAGTGCCGTTCTAACTTATAGAACCTGGAAGTCCAACATCAAATACCAGCAAGGATGGTTTCTCCTGCAGCTTCCTCCTTGGTTTGTAGATGCTACCTTCTCACTGTGCCTTTAAAGGGCCTTTCCTCTGTGTCTCTCCTTACATGGACCAGTTGGTCCTGTTGGTGGATTACAGTTACTGCTTATGGCCAGTTACCATTTTAATTGTTTCTCAAAATCCAGTCATAAGGGAGGTTAGATCTTTAGTATATGACTTACAGGGAGTACCGTCATTCCAGTACACTCAGGACCTGCCCCCTTGCTGCCTCCTAGGCTGTGCAATGCCCGCCTGGCATGCTTTCCTCTTTCCATCTTCCAGAGTCTTCTTATGTTTGTTTTAAATATAATATTTACCTAGGACATCTAGTGGGAGGGGTGGGGTGGGGGGGAGCCTAGTCCATTTTCCTGGAAAAGAAGAGTCTCTGTCTTGAAAGATTTAAAGGAGATTTTATAACTCAATTCAAATTGGTTCTAATTCCCAAGAGCCAGGTTTCATTGATAAAGACCTGCTTTTGTTTTCATCTCAGCCCCTGGGAACTGGGACATAAAGATTACCTGCCCGAAGCTATAGATTAGGACAGAGTATCAAATGTCTGATGGAAAACGTACCTCCCAAAAGGAGATATAATCTGTTGTCCTGGGAAGGAAAGTTGTTATGATAGACATAGCGACAGATTAGAAGCTCCATGCCTCTAAAGATTCCTGGCTCATCTCCATGATGAAAATGTGATCTGTGCCAGAGAAAACAGGAGCCCGGAAGAGGGGCCAGGTCCATGTATGTGTTTGTGCACAGGTGTGTGTGTGTGTGTGTGTGTGTGTGTGTGTGTGTGTGTGTGTGCATCTCAGAGAGCAAGATCTGAGAGTCTCAGCCTTCCAAAGTAGAGGCACGAGGTATGTGTTGTATCTTTGCACACCTGGGTGAGTCTAGAAGCTTCTAACCTCCAGCCCTCTGGAACTTCCACGCCACCAAAGCTGTGCACAGCTGAGTGCGGGGGTCAGGAGAAATTCCTTATTACTCTGCTACCACCTCTCACTAGTAGGTAGGGGCTTCTTGAGGAAGATTGATTCACTCCCTCAAGCAGGCCCCAGTGTGCTCCACGAGGAGGTCACAAGACGAACAGCCCCTGCCACGAGCCTCTATCCCACTACCCAGTATTTCTATTACACTTGGGCCGCGGTCGTGGTAGATGAGTTTGGGTGTACTTCATTTCCTGCCTTACACAATAAACTTGTCAGTAGGTGACGGATCAGTACTTGCATTCAGGGAGTTCATTTGCAAGGCCACCTGGCTTCCTAGCTTTGCTGCCCTGCTCCCATTTCATCTTGCCTAATGAGCCAGGGCCTGGTTCCTGGTGAGTGGTGCTGAGCTTTGGGGGCCAGACATGGCCAGCATTTGATAGCAAGGTCTCAAGCCCTCCTGGGGGTTCCTTCTCATCTGTCTGATCTGAGGAGGTCAAGCCACTAATACAGGAAGAAACAGCCTTTTTTTTTTCTTCCCTGCAAGCCTGAGCTGTGCAGTGGGGAGGAGCATCCTGGGGTCTCGCTCTCCTGCCCAGCGGTTGGTTGGAGCAGCCTTGCTGCAGCTTCCCAGCTGGACACGCTTGCAACCAGCTCCCTGGAGTGCTGTAGCCTCCCCATCCCACCCTGGTTTGGGCTTGTTTCTAAGACATTCCAGTTAAGGGAGATACAAAGCCAGGCTTTCCGGGTTCACCAAGAAATGGCCCAGAGCTGCCCATGGTCCCTCGCCAGCCAGCAAGGTCTTATTCTTTCCATATTTCCAGGCAACTTTGACTCTTCGCCAAACAACATAACGGTGGCCCCGACCCTCCAGTGATTCTTGCTGCGAGGACTCTTTGCTCCTGAGTCTGGCTTTCTTGGTGTCCTGCTCCCAACCTGGGCTTAGGGGTTACCCATCTGGGAACCAACCCAGCCTTCTCCAGTTACTGGGCAATTATTATCTAGCTACATTCAGGTCATTCATTTATTTTCTTTTCCCACGACCTGCAAGTGGGACATGATAGCGTTGCTAGTATTCTATTATAGTACGCATGCCTAAATTGACACCTGGCACCTAGCAGGTGCTCAGCCTTGGCTGGATAATAACCTCGAATCACCGTGCTCATCTGGCCTCATCTAAGTCTTTTAACCTTTACCCTTAAGCTGGAGGGCAGCTGGTTTACCACAAGCTCCCCCTGTGTGGCTGGGGCAATACTTCCAGCCCTTTCACTCTTCTGCCTATCACCTCCTTCCTGTATGCTTCTCCTCCCCCCTCCCCCTCCCCCCTACCCCCTACTGTCTGGATCTGACATGGGACTGACCAAGCATACCTCCCCCCTGCTCTGAAGACGCTGTCTGTACTGGGAGTCTAAAGGGACCCTCAGCACAGAGCACCACGTAAAGCTTGCCACTGTGGCCATCTTCAGGGATGCATAGGGTGTGGAGAACCCTATGGTGGAAGGCACTCTCTATCCTGTTCCTGGCCCGCCCTCACTCCTACCTCTCCACAAAGCTTATGCCCAACGGGTCCTTAGTGGGGCCTTGACCATTTCTGCAAGGCTGCCGAGCTGCTGCAGGCCCATCTCCTACCTGGACACAGATCTCACTCCCAGCCGGGCCAGGCTCAGGAACGTGCCCTGAAATCTGCTAACTATAGATACTTTTCTTTGCCTGCATTAAATGGAGGTCTCATCTTCAGTGAGTTCACAGACATGGGAAAGTACCCAAACCAGAGTCCCCTCGGAAGCTGCATGACAGCCAGAGCCTTGAGGGCCTAGCATGACAGCAGGGCCACACACTGTGAACAGGAAGCAGCAGGCCTGGGGAAGGGGGGCATAGCGCTGTGAACAGAAGCTGCTGCGCAGTTTGGAGGAAGGTGGCAGGAGTGGCAGGGAGTACTTGCGGCTTCCAGGATGTAAAGGGACCCAGCGTACCCTCCCTGTGCCCTGAAGGCACTGACTAGCCTGGGAGCCCAAAGCCCAAGCCCATCCCCACCCCTGGGGCCACAAAGCACACAGTGCAGAGCTAAGCACCCTGGCCATCTTCAGTCCACAGAGACAAGGGGCATGGTGGAGAGAACAGGCACCTGGCTTTCTTGCCTCTAGATTTATTTTTAAGTTTATTTATTTATTATAATTTACTTATATTACATCTCGATTGTATCATCTTTTTAAATATATTTTATTAATTTATTCATATTACATCTCAATTGTTATCCCATCCCTTGTATCCTCCCATTCTTCCCTCCCTCCCATTTTCCCCTTACTCCCCTCCCCTAAGACTGTGACTGAGGGGGACAGCCTTCCCCTGTATATGCTCATAGGGTGTCAAGTCTCTTCTTGGTAGCCTGCTATCCTTCCTCTGAGTGCCACCAGGCCTTCCCATCCAGGGGACGTGGTCAAATATGGGGCACCAGAGTTCGTGTGAAAGTCAGACCCCACTCTCCACTCAATTATGAAGAGCGTCCTATCCATTGGCTAGATCTGGGTAGGGATTCGACGTTTACTGCATGTATTGTCCTTGGCTGGTGCCATAGTTTGCGCCTCTAGATTTTATTGAAAGAATTTAGACCTTTGCTTGCTTCTAGCAGAAGGGAGCCTGGAAGTTGTGGCTTTAACCAATAGTCCATGTCCAAAGCTAAACGCAAGGTCCTGTGAGTAAAAGGAACGGGGAAGCTGTGGATGCAGGCAGCAACCGCTGCCACATTGTGCATTATGGTGCCTAATACCACATCCCCCTGCCTCTGTGCATACAGCACTCTCACCCCTGCCCAGGGTACCTGTCTCCGTCCCAACACAGCATCCAGCTCCAAGCCCAGACTCTCCAGGCCGTACTCAGCCCTCTCCTCTGGGTCTTAAAGTAGCTCCTTGGAATTATAGATTAAAGCTGTGAAGTTTTGGCTCATGCTGGACTTAAAATTTTGATGAACTTTTAAAGCTAAAGATGGGTTCCTAAAACCCACGCCCACTGTGGGGTGGTGGAGAAAGCACTCGACGTCAGGAAAGTCACCTGTGAGGAAGAAAGAAAAACAGCAGTGTCCGCAGCACATGCCCACGATTGGTGCCACCTGCCAGGTGGGCTTGTCAATCTCTTGGGGACTGTTGAGGCTTTATGTAAAAAGAAGCTGTAGGCCAGGTTGGGCTGCCAGTTGATGCATGCCCTGAACATCTAGTGGCTTCTAGCCTATCTGCCCTGTTAAGTGAGTTCTGTGTGCCTGAACCAGTCCCAGCCAGCTCATTAAAGTACAGCATCAGCTGTAGCGTTGCCCTACCCCCTGCAACTCAGACCCTGAACCAACAAACCCTGTGGGGAATGGAGAGCAAACAGTCCCTTTCCTTCAGATTTCCAGGTGAAATTGCCTAATTTAAAGATTCCAGGAACAAATTTAAGTACTTGGAAAAAGTCAGAATCAATGATCAATATGGACAGGTATGGTGATATCTGCACAAGGATGAGGATGCTGTTGGGACTGGGGGGGGCGGAGGTGGCTGGGCGGGGCTGAGGGCTGAAGCATCCTCCTTCATCTAGGCAGGCAGAACCAGTAGCCACAACCTGGGTGAGGCTCAGGGCATTGCTAGGGGCCAAGCATCATGCTGAGACCACAGGGTAGAGCAGAGGCTCGGAACAGTACAACTGACTGCATGGTCCTGTCAAGGCTGACAGGCTGCCTGCAGCATGTGGTGCCTCAGAGCTGAGGCCACACTCCCCTGTCCTGCAGACTCCACCAACCGGGACTCCTTGGACATGATTGAACGCTGCATCTGCCTGGTGTGCCTGGATGGTCCAGGTGCCGGAGATCTCAGTGACACCCACAGGGCACTCCAGCTCCTTCATGGTGGAGGCTGCAGCTTGAACGGGGCCAACCGCTGGTACGACAAGTCCCTCCAGGTAAGTGCCCTGTCCGTGGCCCTGCAACTGCATAGCCTCCTCTGGAGCTGGCCGAAAGCACATGCTCTTGCTGTCTTCTGTCATTCAGACTTCATTAGTGATGTCACCTCTAGACTAGACAGAGTTCTTCACAGAAGCCAAGTGGTGCGACCCAACTGAAACTCCCTAACTGTCTTGCTAATGTGCTTGGAAGAGCTTGGTCACACCTGGGCTCATCCCTCCCCCACCTCCATCACACTCTGGGGTGGTCCTCTTCCACCCCAGTAAGTCCTCAACAGTTAGTGGGATCCAGGTCTGACCAGAGATGCCGGCTTTTCTGAACATCTGCCACCTGGCTTAACCATTTCAGCACATACCGAGAAGCACGGCAGCCCAGCATCCCCTAAATACATCCTAAGGTACAGTAAAAAAAAAAATCCATAGCTTTTCACTTACATGCATCGGGATAACCTCTTATTTGGGCTTGAAGGAAAACACCCACGCAAACGGGTTGTGCTCCAGGTTGGCCACTCATTTCAGGCCTCACCCCCTGCCTGCCCCTGCCTACCCCATAACATGCCAATATCTAATACAATCTTGTTTATCTATAATGCCACCACACTGTGCATAGAAAAGCAAGTCAGCCATCTCGCTGCACTGGGGCAGCCCACCTCTGTTAGCATTTCCCGGCAGCAGCTCATTTTCTCCCCTCCCCATCCCTGCATTTGGCCGGTTATCGCCTTTATTGGTTTACATGGTGATTCTGTTGTTTCTGATGAGTTCTGCTGGCTGTTCAGCCTCCACAGCAGTGCTAATGGCTTGGGATCTTTCACAGAGCAGTGGTGGGAATGAGATAATATCATGGGTGTACGGGGACACAGACCATAGTAAGCGTTGGGTACAGTTTTTCAAAGACCTATTTTCCTCCCTTCCTTTAAGTGACAGGGACAGAAAGATGCTCAAACGGGGTGAGCACAGGTTCCCTATTTAGTAAACAGGACAGAAAACAGGTGAGCCAGGGGCGCCACCGAGATGCCATGGACCTGCATGAAAGAAAGAGATTGCTGGTCCAGGGAGAGAGTCCGAGAAAGAAGCAGAGAAAGAAGCTTATTTAGGGATGCTCTGCGGGTGGGCTGTGTGATGGTTTGTCGGCTGGATTACTTGGATTCCGTGAGATTCCAGTGTCTGGCACAGATAACCAAGCCCGGGGGTAGGTGTGGGAAGAGGCTGTGTGTGCTGTGGTCCCCAGGAAATGCTTTCAGTAAACCCCTTGAGAACCTATTCCTTTCCTCGCTTGTTTGTTCATTTACCGAGGGCAGACAGTGTGAGGAACTCCAGAGCAGCCCAGCTTCACGGGGAGTACACTCAGTCAAGGCTCAAGCCTCATCTTGTCCGCTATTTTCTCTTAATACTTTTGAGCCCTGAGAATATCCCTTCCCCGGGTCAGCTCAGTACAGTCTCTGTAAAACTATGTAAAAGTGCCTGGGGAATCTTTAGAGCCTCTGTGGGTCCTTCAAAGACATTCTCTCTGAAGGGTCCTGTGAGCTGCCTTATTGGGCTGGACCTTAGTCCTCAGGGTCTGGTGGATGCTCCCTCAGTCACCAGACACAATAGCCAGCTGAGATCTGGTGGCTGTTCAACAGAACATCCTCCCACACCTTCCCCGCCAAGGAACCTGTTATTTCTCCTTACAAATCTTCTTACCCGCAAATCACATCGTTATTTTTCACCCATTTATGCAACACAATTACCCATCAGCTGCTCTGGGAAGGACACTGGTCTAGGTCCCGGGAATAAAATCAACGGTGGCCAACAGAAGCAAGAGACAATCCATTAGGCAAATGGGAATGGTGTTTCCTGTGCACACAATTAAGGACAGACAGGACTGAGTCACTCCGCCCCATAGACCATGCATCGGACAGTATGAGCTCACTAAGAGCCCTGGGCTGCTACAGGGGAGAACTTGGGCTGCTCCTTCACTCCCTGGAGGCCTGTGGGAAGAACCTCCTTGAGACTTCCATACTCTTGGGTGCCTGCAGTCACCTGCAGCATCCTTTTGAGGAATCAACGATCCTTGATATCTTTGGAGGAGAAATGTCCCAAGAGTCCAGGGGGTCCTAACCCAGGCCCAGAGCCTAGTTCAAAACGCTGGCTCCGGCACCAGCTCAGCTCACCTGCCTCTTCTCAACTCTTTCCCTGCTGCAGTTTGTGGTGGGCCAAGATGGCACGTGTGGCGTGGTGTGTGAGCATTCCCCGTTTGATGGCATCGTCCTGGTACAGTGCACGGAGCACCTGCTGAAACATATGTGAGTCTGGGGCAGGGCAGAGGAAGACCTCAGAAGGCTGCCGTGCAAAGCCAGGAGAAATTGGGGTGTCAGTCCAGAAAACAGCTGAGCCAAAAAAAAAATGAACTTGGAAAGAAGCTCAGAGACTGCAAAATGAGCTTCATGAGCCACAGATGGGGAGAGCAGATTGGGCAGGAAACTCAGGGCAGACAAGGAGAAGCAAGAGGTCCAAGCTTTGATCCCGGGGAGCTCAGATCAATCTTTGTTGTTGGTCCTGAGACCAGGTACCTAGTGACCCGGCACAGAGGGAGGTCTCCTCCATCACAGGCTTGGCCCCCCAGCCTTCAGTTCATGCTGCTAGGGGGAAGCCTTGCTTTTCTGTCCCTTAGCCAGGCTGCATTCCTTCAGGCTTTCACAGTTCTGCTCACTCTCTGCTAGTATCTCTTTCTTACACATAGCTTCTCAGTCTCTTCCACAAAAGTCTCTGGTGTGACGGAGACACAAGCCAGACTTTGGAGACAGAGCAACCAAGCCTGCTACCACGTTACCACGACTTTCACAAGTTCAGCCCTGAACATGGTTTAACACTAGGGCAAGTGAAAGCAAGCGATGCACTTTGGCGGAAGCGGATGGGATCCTGACTCTGTCATTCACAGAGTTTGGTTCATCTGCTTGTTGGTTTTCTGTGGGCAGCTCAGACTCCCACAATTCAGAGGCTGTGCACACCAGCAGCTAAGATGACTGCACAGGAAAGCAAGTGCACCCCTCGCTTGCAGGGTCTCAGGAGGATGCTCCTTTGTGCCTGCAGGATGAAGAGCAACAAGAAGCTGGTCCGAGCCGACTCAGTGAGTGAGCTCCCTGCCCCCCGAAGGCTGAGATGGAAATGTTCCCCAGAAACTCAAGGCCATCTTGCCTCCTCAGCAGAGAAACTTCAAAGGTGAGGGAACCCCAGATTTCCTTCAGGGGCCTACACTCCCCTCCCCCAATAGCTGCTGAAGCATCCTGGGCAATTCCAAAGGCCCTGGACTCTGCTCCCCTCCAAGCCCCGCCCCTTCTCATCCGTCACGGAAAAGTAGTCAAACTAAAAAGGAGTTATGGCTCTCAGGAAATAACCTTGCTCGAATATCCACCATTTTCATAAAATGCAAACGCGAAGTTATTTTTTTTTTCCCTGCAGGTTTCACCTGACTAAGCAGAGTCAAGGCTGGGGAATGATTCTCTGCTTTGAGGGAGTAATAAACAACTGCTTTGAATAGGTCATTTGAATCCAAGCTATTTCAATTTGCTTGAGTTTACACTGGAACTTGACAAGGGGCCCCTTTTCCAGGGGAGGAGCTGGTTTGGATGTAGTGGGCATAGGCAGATGGGCTGGGTCTGAGCTGCCTTTGTCAAGTCCTTGCATGAGAGAGAGCACTCATTCATTCAGCAGACTCCTGGAGCTCTATCTGGTGCATGCCAGTTCTGGGGTGAAGCCCTGGAAACGCCAGAAATGAACGTGCTCTGGGATTAACCTCCACACTTTAGTGGAAGAGGCAGATCCCAGATCAAATCATGTACGAGCCATGAAGTGCCCAAAACAGAGGGAGGCACACAGACCGGAACCTGCACACAGACAAGGGGTTGAACTCGACCTGGAAAATGAAGGAGGGTTTCGAAGGATGAGTAGCAACTTGGAGGGTGGGGGTGGCTTGTAGACGGGGAAGAGGCAGCACCGTGGCTCATAAAGACCCACGCAGGCTGGAATGGAGACAGCAAATGAGAAGATGCCTGGAACTGGGACGTAAGAGAGAAGCTGGGATGTAAGAGAGAAGCTAGGACATAAGAGAGAAGCTGGGACGTAAGAGAGAAGCTGGGACGTAAGAGAGAAGCTGGGACGTAAGAGAGAAGCTGGGACGTAAGAGAGAAGCTGGGACGTAAGAGAGAAGCTGGGACGTAAGAGAGAAGCTGGGACGTAAGAGAGAAGCTGGGATGTAAGAGAGAAGCTGGGACGTAAGAGAGAAGCTGGGACGTAAGAGAGAAGCTGGGACGTAAGAGAGAAGCTGGGACGTAAGAGAGAAGCTGGGATGTAAGAGAGAAGCTGGGACGTAAGAGAGAAGCTGGGACGTAAGAGAGAAGCTGGGACGTAAGAGAGAAGCTGGGACGTAAGAGAGAAGCTGGGACGTAAGAGAGAAGCTAGGACATAAGAGAGAAGCTGGGACGTAAGAGAGAAGCTGGGACGTAAGAGAGAAGCTGGGACGTAAGAGAGAAGCTGGGTCGTGCTATGAAGAGCCTGCCTTGCCTATGATGAGGAGCTCCTCCTGGGCAGGAGTTGTTGGGGAGTCCAGTGAGGAGTCTATGGGGGTAGCATGGGTGGGCGGGACACAGCGTGGCCAGACTAGGTAACCTAGGGTGGAGACACTCCTTGCTTGGAGCAGCTGTGGAGGCCGCCTGCCTTTAGTAAATGAGGAGGCGGTCTCCGTGTTTCCACGGAATGATGCTGACATCTCAGCTTTTAGGATGGGGGTCCAAGGTGAGTGGGCTGCCAGAAGGGGAGTGCAGAAGGAAATGGATGAAGGGCCAACAAGGACTCCCTTATTCTCAGGGACCCGGGAGCTCCTATGTCCCCCAACTTCTCCCTAATGGAGCAGGAGGTGTCCCCTGGGTCTAAACAGCCTATGGGAGGAGGTGGGCCTAGATGAGGAGAGTCTGGGAGGGGGGGTGTCCATGGTGACAGAGAAATCTGCTCAAGGAATCTGTCAAAAGGTAAGGGTCTCTCCTGTTGCAAGGAGCTGCAGGACTCCTGGGAGCTTAGCTCACATGGGGCAGGAGGACTGAGTTAAGGTGGGGAGGGGCAGTAGATGTAGCACCGAGTCCCAGGGACAATGTGGATGGGGTGGGGGCAGGGGCATGCCTGGCTCAGCCAGTGGCATACACCTTACTGGTGATGCCCCCCACAGACAATCAGACCAGACCCCAAACTCACTAGGGCTGTTTCGACTATCACACTAGAGAAGATGATCAGCAGTCACTGGAGAAGATGGGGTTTCTGTAAAACAAAAGAGGAGTAAAGCCCCAGTCCTCAGTGGAGCCACCATGCTGGTCAGATTCTAAGTCTGTCTGCCCCATAGCACAACAGGGATGAGGCTGGGTGACAGTGACTGAGAACTTAACTGTTGGGACAGCTGAAAGTCCACAGGGACAATGGACCGCTGTTCCTACACAGGTCATAAATAGTCTGTTTCCAGCCTGCTTTGTAGGCTGCCCATGCAAATCTCTCATGTCTGTGCCCCTCCTACCTCGCTGCTGCAGCCAGGCCCCACCTCTCCCTAGAAAGGTCACCACTACCACCCCCAACCCGGGGCTGAACTCACCTTCCCAGAAGGGCCCCAGTTCCGTTGTGCCTTCTGCCATTTGCACAGATGAGGGTACAGCTCTGACATCCCGGGGGGTATTTCTGGAGGATAAGAGCTGTATTCACCTTCTGGACCACTAGAACATGGATCAGAATTAGAAGACGCAGGCAGGCTACGTGGTGTAACTGCCTCAGAGCATCTTCTTTCTCTTCCACAGAATAGTGAAGAATCTGGACTTCATTGTTTATAAGTTTGACCACTATGGGAAAACATTTATTAAGAAGCAGAAATGCAGCCCAGACGCCTTCATCCAGGTGGCCCTCCAGCTGGCCTTCTACAGGTGAGAGAGGGGAATGGCTGCCCCTACTTGTGTCCCCCTCAAGCTCAGTCTTCACGCAGAGCGGACTTGCACATATGCAAATCAGGCTCTAACCCTTACTGCCTGGCACACCCGGAACCCCATGCTTGTGCTTTTGGGGCCCTCCTGGAAACCTTTTTTGCCCTCCAGATCTTTGCCTTAGCCACGAACCTGCCCTCTCACCTGTCACCTCCAACCGAAGGGTCACCTTTCAGAGCTCTGTCTGGAGATAATCTCTTACCAGAGGCAACCAACCCGGGCCCTGTTATCACCCAGCTCTCTACAATATTGAATTGACCATCAACAGTGTGTACCTCCTGTAAAGACAGACACAGAGCCATAACTTGTTGTGTGACACCGAGATCTCATTGGTCTCAACTCCATGGACGTTACTGGCTGACGGGAAATGGGGATTCTGCCATTCAGGGATGTAAGCCTAGGGACGTTCATTCACCAGGTTTCTGTCACCTAAGGGGGAAAGGCTTTCTAGACAATAGCGTGAGCCCCGCTGTAGTAGGCAGGAGAGCAAAACAATGTGTGCTGGTACCAGACACAGGTTTTCCCCGTGAGATACACCTTGATGCCCTGGTGGGCCTGGGCATCTGTCTACACTCACCATATTCACGTGCTTTGACCAGAGGTCATGGCTGAACCATCTAAAATAAGGCAGGCTCCCTTGCAATATGTGCATGATAAAGTGCACATGCTTCTCAGTCTGTGGTATTAATCAATACTCATTAGGTCGCACAGAAATGTCTAGGTCTCCCTACAGATTGGTGGTGGTGTTTTGTTTCTTAAAACCTGTCGCCTCCTTGTTTTATATCAACACAGTGTCCCCAGCGCATAAAAGTGTACATGGTTCTTTACATCAAAGACTTCCTAGCATTCATCTTTGGATTTCTCCTCTAGAATTCTATTAACATTAAAATGAAATACTATGCCACGTCCTGTCAGAGCTATGAAAATAAAGCCTGCCTGGGCTATTTTTCTTTCTGTATTTATGACTCCCTGAGAACAAATTACTGTTTGCCATCCATCTTTTATCTTGGTCAGGCTTTATCAGAAACTGGTGCCCACCTATGAGAGTGCATCCATTCGCCGGTTCCAGGAAGGTCGGGTGGACAACATCAGATCGGCCACTCCAGAGGCTCTGGCTTTCGTGCAAGCCATGACTGACCACAAGGCTGCCGTGCTGGTAACAACCCCTCCCTACCCACCCCCATCCCACTCCCACCCCCCACCCCCCCACCCACACCCCCACCCACACCCCCATCCCCCTACCCACATCCACCCCACCCCGTCCCACCCCCAACACACTGTGCCTTAAGAAGCCACAAGTAGGCCAGTGAGCCTGCCTCAGGCTGTCCGTGTACTTTGTCCCATGTTACAGATTCTGTGGCTGCAGTTGTCCTTCCAGGCTGACCCTCTTCTTTCTTCACAGGCTCCTGAGAAACTCAAGCTGCTGAAGCTGGCCATCCAGGCCCAGACTGAGTACACAGTCATGGTGAGTAGCCATGCCTCCCTCCCCCAGCACCCACTGCTCGGTGACCCGGTGAGACTTCCGCCCCCTTATTTTTACTCACTTTATTTTATTAATTTTGTGGCACTGGGGATTGATTATAGGGTCTTACACATGCTAGGCAGGTGCTATAGCACTAAGCTGTATGCCAACTTCTCTTTTTTTCACTTTTCATTTTGAGACAGAGTCTCATTAAGTTGTCCAGGCTGGCCTTGAAGTCACTATGTAGCCCAGGCTGGCCTTTAATATGGATCCTCTTGCCTTGGTGTCTCAAGTGGCTGGATCTGATTATGGGTTCGTTGCACTGGGCAGGGTCTTTTTCTTATTTCTTCAACACAGGCAAGCACACCTTTCCTGCTCTCCCCTGGTTCGCCCACAGGACAGTACGTGGTGCTTGAAATCTGTTGACATAACCATAATGACAATAATAGCTCGCAATATGTGTGGTACTTTTATGTGTGAGTGTTTGTGTGTGTGTGTATGTGTGTGTGTGTGTGTGTGTGTGTGTGTGTGTGTGTGTGTGTGAGATCAAACTTGGTGTAGGGGCAGCCTGATGAATATTGGTAGTTTGGTTGCTGGAACCCTGGAAGGAGTCAGAATTTATTATCACCTAGGGCTGATTTTCCCTCTTGCTTTCCATGTGTTCATTTATGCTGCCTGTGAACTGAAGGTTCGCTGAAAATTAATAGTGAAATCAAAATTGTATAGGGACTATTTCTCTAGTTGGAGGGAATAATTTATTTTTTAACATTGCAAAGCCATTATTTACATGCAAACAAGGGGGAATGTGAACTAGTGATCAATATATTAATTCCAGAGCACTCAAAAAACAACCAGAAGGATGACAAAAATCTATGGGAAGGATTGATCAAATTTTTCTCTATGTATGAAAGCAAGTACAACATACTTCTGGGTTTTGGAGATCACTAGTGTAGACTTTCCTCTTGGTCCCTAATTCATCTTAATAGCTATGTCAGTTTTGATAAGCACTGTATTAGCCAGGCATGATAGCTCAGGCCTATACTCCAAGCACTCAGGAGCCAGAGACAGGACGATCACCACAATTTCAAGGGGAGCATTGGGTATGAGCGACATTCTGTCTTAAAAAGCTCTTAGCTGGCTTTTCAATCACTCAAGAGACAATCATCAACCAATCAGCACAGGGGAGGAAAAGCTTACTCTGGCTCACAGTTTTAGAGGCCGCAGTCCACAATTGGGGGCTTCCAGGGCTTTTAGGCCTGTGGAAAGGCAGCACATTGTGGTAGGGAGAGGCCCATGATGTAACAAACTGTTCCCTTTTGTGGCAAAGGAGTAACAGGGAAAGAAGAAGGGGACGATCTGAGGTTCCACAATCCCCCTCAAGGGCACATCCACACTTATAGGAAGACCTTCCAATGGGCTCCACCTCTAAAAGTTTCCATGGCTTCCTAATGATGCCAAGCCTTTAATGCATGTGATTTTGGAGCTATTTCAGGTCCAAACTCCAGCAGGTGCCCTCTCTGTATTCAATGAATTATTTTTCCTGTTTCATGCTAAGCAAAATGCTATATACAGAGAAACAAAAACGGACGCCCCTAAGT
This sequence comes from Acomys minous, assembly GCF_964271855.1. NCBI lineage: Eukaryota > Metazoa > Chordata > Mammalia > Rodentia > Muridae > Acomys > Acomys minous. The sequence continues at coordinate 17,104,962 of NC_140490.1, forward strand.
GTTGTAATAGGGAGTTTAACATGGAGTTTGGGGAGATGGTGCTTCGGTTACGTCAAACTCACATGAAGAGAGTCCTGGGAAGTTACGGAGCACATGGGGGAGCAAGCGTCTTCCTCAGCTTTGGAAGGCTGAGAGGAGTTCCCAGAGGAAGCAGCCCTTAGTGTGAGGTGTGAAGGACTGAGAAAGAGAAGGAAGGCCAGGGAGAGAGCAGTGTGCGGCAAAGGCGAGGCTTGGGAGTGTGGTGCATTTGATGAGAAGAGCAGCTCAGTGTATTCAGCTCCACAAAAGACGGAGGAGCAGAAGAGCTGGATAGTCTGTCACCCCAGTGTGGGGCAAAAAGAAGGACAAGTTGCCTTAGGGAAGTGCTTGCCAAGCAGAAGCTGTATGATTCAGGAGAGAAGTATGGCTGGGCAGGGTCAAAGGGATGAAGGGGAGCCGCGTGGACTCCTGAGTCAACATGGCATGTTGAACATAAGAGTCCCCCCACCCTGACACTTTCTAGAACAAAGAATGGTTAGGGGTATTTTAATCCATATACATATGAAAGGGAATTGGAGAGAAGGTGACAGCAGAGCATTAAGAGCTAAAAAGCAGAACAGATGGCAGCTGGCTTAGGGCACAGACAAAGAAACCTAGTGAACTAAACAGCAGCTCAGGTACCAGGGATGCACCAAAAGTAGGGGCGTATGAAAAGACTAGGGTTGGCCGATGGGCTTGTCTGTTTAGTCTGCTATTAATAGAATGCTTTGTACTCTGCAATTCATAAAGAACCAAGATTTCTCACACTTCTGGAATCTGGGAGTACAAGATCAAAGCATCAGCAGGTGAGGTTGCTGGCCTCTGCTTCCAAGCAGGCGCCTGCTGCTGCATCCTCCAGAGTGGAAGGATGTGTGATGCTCATGTGGCCAAGGTAGAAGGCAAGAAGGCAGGAAGCTGTGTGAAGCCTCTCTTACTGGGGTCTTAAGAAGGAAGGAGCCCCAATGATCTAATCACTTATTAAAAGCATGGCCTCTTAATATATTTCATTAACTAGTAACTTTTGAGAAAATTTCAAAATCTCTTAGTCTATAAATAAGAACAAGAAACTCTGAAATAAAGATAGCTCTAGGGTGGGAGACAATACGAGGTAACCTAATTTAAACACCAACAAAGTGAAATGTAAGACAGATGAGGTGGTAGGTATGCTTAGTTCAGGTGAGCAGTATCCCAAATAGCAGTTGTTCAGAAAGAGAAATTGGAGAGTAGAAGGATTATTAACAAAATAATTCAAGAAAAATGCCAAAGGCCGAGGATAGTTCAGTGGTAGGGAATTATCAGGTATAAAGACCTGGGTACTATGCCCAGCACTAAAAACAAAAACAAAAACAAAAACAAAACAAAAAATCAAACTTCAGAACCACAGAAAATGTTTCTATATTGAGGGAATTCACCAAATATCTTACATAATAGAAAATGATCATGCCGAGGAAATTTTATGACACTATAGACAAAGAGAAATCCTAAGTTTCTTAGAGGAAAAAAAAAAAGGCAATGCTCATAAATAGAGATATAATTGATCTCCCATCAACATCATCAGATGGTAGATATTACTGGAGCAATGCCTCCAGTGTCTAAGGAAAAATGATCTTCAACACACCTTCCATACCTAGCTAAACTATCACCAGATTTCAAGATAGAAAAAAAGACATTTTAGACAGAGAAGATTTGTATTTTGTATTTACTAAATAATCTTTCTTATAAAACTGCTAAAGGCTGAGCATCTCAAGAGTGAGAAAATAAAACATGAAAGCTAAAAAACAAAAAACAAAAAACCCACACATGCACACACGAACAAAAATGAAGTAGAAAAACTCCCCAGGATGACACTAAGCAAAGACTAGAAGTCAACAGCTATTCTTGAGAGTAATTACTACACAAAGGAGGAGTAATTAAGAAGATAAATGAAATTCTGGCTGTATTTAAGAACTAATTAGAAGTAGATACATAAAAGTTTTTTTTTTAATTCAATTTAATGCTTGTCTTTAATGCTTGTCAATTCAAGGGAGAACAAAATGTTTAATAAAGGAAATCTATGTCTGGGAACATACCTAAGTTGGTAGAGTACTTGCCTAGCAAATGGTAGGTCCCGGGTTCAATCCTCAGTAGGAAAGAAAGAAAGGATGGGTGGGAGGAAGGGAGGGAAGAAGAGAGGGAGAGAAATCTAATCATATAACACTAGAAGACTCAGCTGCAGACGTTTACATAATAACAGCATCTAAGCACTATCTGTTACTCAAACAACCAAGAGTTGAAATATGACTCTACTAGGAAGACTGAAAAGTGGAAGTAGGTAGAGGAAGTAGAAGCTAATTTTTTTTCTTTCTCTCTCCTTTTTTTTTTTTTTTTTTGAGACAGGCTTGCCTTAAACTCACAGCAATCTGCCTGCCTCTGCCTCCCAAGTGCTGGGATTAAAGGCATGCATCACCACGCCCAGCTTAATGTTTTATTTCTTAGAGGAAAGTGAATAAGTAAGTCTGGAAAGGGAAGTTGTGGCACTCGTTTTTTTGTTTTGTTTTGTTTTTTTGAGACAGAGTTTCTCTGTGTAGCCGTGGCTGTCCTGGACTCGCTTTGTAGACCAGGCTGGCCTCGAACTCACAGCGATCCGCCTGCCTCTGCCTCCCGAGTGCTGGGATTAAAGGCGTGCGCCACCACGCCCGGCAGTTGTGGCACTCGTAAAGCATGCATTCAGAGCAGTGACCGCGGTAGCAGAAGGAGCAGCTGAAAGGCCTTGCCCCTGTAGAGCGGGAACCTGTGCTGGCAAGGTGGCTCAAGCTACTGGCTTCTTTATGTCTTAAACTATAAAGCACGGGGATACTAGCCTCTGTACTTTGGTAACAAATTTCTATTTACAAATTTTCCTTTTAGAGAAATGTCCTCAAAAGCATCACCATGGAATCCTCCGTGTTAGCGTTAACCTGACAAAAGCCACTGAATCAGGGAGTAGGCAGCAGAGAGGGAGGAGTCAGGAAGGCAGCTAGAACCGGGGGAAGAGACAGGAGACAAGGCAGCCTCCCACTGCACAAGCATGTTTCTGATAGAGATAGCATGGAGAGGAGACCCCAGTGAGAATGCGTGGTGGTCCAGGTCCCTCTCACTAGTCTCTTATCAGTTGATGCTCCTCCCTCCCAGCCTTTATTCTGGTTTATAGTTAGATGCAGCTCACGTGGTGGTGACTACCTACCCTACTGCACCGTAAACACAGGCCTCTGACCTCCTGCCTTCCGTCAGGTAGCAGCAGCAGGCATACAGTAGGTCCTCACAGTCCTAGAGGGGGCACGAAGCCAGGAGCCCTTATACTCGTTGCTAGTCACCACTCTAAACAACTGTTTATTTAACTCCTCTGGATGCCATTGGCTGGTAAGAGCAGGGTGGGCAGGCACAAACGAAAGGGTAAGTAGAGGTCAATGAAGCATGTCCACTTTTGGGGAGGGCTCCCAGCCAGCACCTCCTCTCTGTCAGAGCAGGGCACATAAAAGGCAAACTGTGGCAGGCTGGAGAGATGGTTCAGTGGTTAAGAACACTTCCAGAGGTTCTAAGTTCAATTCCCAGCAACCATCTATAATGTGATCTGATGCTTTCTTGTGGCATGCAGGTGTACATGCAGATAGAACACTCAGATACATAAAATAAATAAAAGTTTAAAAACCTCTTATTTAAAGAAATAATTAAAAAAAAGCAAACAATGGGATGGGCTACAGCTGCATGGTAGAGCACTTGTTTAGTGTGTGTGAGGCCTTCGGTCTGTCTCCAGCACCATCTTACATAAATTAGTTAATTAAGAATAAAGTTAGCCCGAGTCGAATAACTTGTCTTTTCAGGCTATAATTAGACGCCTTCAGGAAAAAAAGCCTCTGCATCATCCTTATGCACTTGTCCTCAACTGAAAAAGAACAGCTGTCAGACGCTCATACGTGCCTTGTAAACCCAAGCAAAGTTCACTGGCAAAGGAGGCTTTCCTCCCAGGAGGAGCAGTAACAGCTAAACAGCCACCATACATAACGGAAACCCCAAAAGTCTCGATTGCTCTGGTGGAACCAGGTTATTGCTACAGGCTAGAAGCAGTCCCTTGAGCCTCCTCAGAGTCTCCTCGCTTCCCCAAATTGCCCCCTATAAACACAAATCACAAACACAAGCGCAACCAAAGAGTGTGGCTCCTATCCACCAGCCTCAAGAGCGAGAGGCTCAGAACAGTGCCCTGGCCCCTTTTTCCAGTCCAGAAGTACTCTCTCCATGGCGTCCAGGTGTTTTCCCTCTTCCACCCCATCCACTGAGAAGAGTTTTAACTATCTCCATGGGGTAGGAGTGGGGGTGGGGAGGGAGGGAGGGAGAGAGAGAGAGAGAGAGAGAGAGAGAGAGAGAGAGAGAGAGAGAGAGAGAGAAGCCACATCATTCAACTGGCACTTTCTTTAAAACATCTCCTCAGCTGTCTAGTTCCTGACTCCATTTCTGAGCTTGTGAAGCAAATTTAAGGGAGTCCACACATTGCCCTGACAGAGTGACAACCCCTGCCCCTGCTTTGTGCCAGAGAGTCAAGAATTAGTTATGGTGTCATCCTAGCCCCGGCAGTTTTGACGTCCCCTCCTTCATGCCTGGACCCAACACATGAGCCAATCTTCTCCCCTATCCTCTTTCCCTGGTCACAGCCTGGTCACTGGTGCTGGGACTGACAGGTCCCCCGCCCCCATGCATGCAGGCTCCCTTAGCATGCAGGTGCAGCTGTGTAGCAGATGCTGACCTTTAGTCCAGATGTTCTCAAGGTAGATCTCAGCCTACTCTGGATACAACGTGTGTCTACGGTATGCTAGAGTTCAGGAGCAGAGGCAGCACAGTAAAGCAGCCTGCTCTGAGCAGATGCTCACACAGCAGTGGGTCTACCAAGAGCAGTTTTAAGCAAGGGTTGTGACAGCTGGAGCCACCCACTGGCCTTGAGGAGGAGACAAGGAGGGGAGAGGAGGTTCAGAGGCGTGCAGGTCTCATTGCCCGCTGTGTTCCTGACTCCCAGGCCATAACCGGCATGGCCATTGACAACCATCTGCTGGCACTGAGGGAGCTGGCCCGGGACCTGTGCAAGGAGCCACCTGAGATGTTCATGGATGAAACATACCTGACGAGCAACCGGTTTGTCCTCTCCACCAGCCAGGTACAGCCTCTGCATGCGCTCAGGGCCCTGAAGACATCAGTGACTTGAAACCTGGCTTTGTTTCTGCTTCTTTTCACACACACACACACACACACACACACACACACTTGATATGTTAATTATGCAAAATAATTCTATGTACTTACAGGGTACAGTGTGTGCTGAAATACCTGCATGTAAAGGGTAACAGTCAGATCAGCCTAATTGGCATATCTATCAACTTAGCCATTCAGAGAACATTCGAAATACTTTCTACTAGCTACTTTGAAATATTTAAGTTATTGTTGTCAATCATAGCCTTCTTACTGTGCCACTCTCAACCTCACCACCTGGCTCTTTGTTTTTTGTTTTTTGTTTTGTTTGTTTGTTTGTTTTTGTTGTTGTTTTCTTTTTTCTTTTTCTCTTTTTCTTTTTTTCTAGACAGAGTTTCTCTATGTAACAGCCCTGGTTGTTCTGGAACTTTCTCTGTAGACAAGCTGACATCACAGAGATCTGCCTGCCTCTTCCTCCTGAGTGCTGGGTTTAAAGGCGTGGACCACCACACCCGGCTTTCTTTTGTTCTTTTAACAAGTTTTATCTTTACATGTGTGAGTGTGAGTGTGTGTGTGTGTGTGTGTGTGTGTGTGTGTGTGTGTGTGTGTGTGTATGTGTGTGTGTGTCTGTCTGTCTGTCTGTCTGTGTGTCTTTGTGCGTCTGTATCTGTGTCTGTGCCTATGTGAGTGAGCGTCATGTGTTTGCTGGTGCCCTCAGAGGCCACAAGAGGGTGTTGAATCTTCTGGAGCTAGAGTTACAAGCAGTTAGTGAGCTAGCTGCCTGATCTGGGTGCTGGGAATTGAACTCGGGCCCTCTGGAAGAGCAGCAAGCTCTTTTAACCACTGAGCCATCTCTCCAGGCACAGGCTCACTTCTTAAGTTCTGTCACCTTCAGTAGCATAGCTAATGTTCGGGCCATTAATATCCTCCCATCTTCTACGCAGGAATGACCACAGCAGACATGCTGGGAACATGACCATCTGGGCTTCTAACTGTCATGCAGTACTGCCTTGCTCTCTGCTGCATGTGGGGTATATTCCACTGTAGAGGACCCTGGGATCTGAAGCTTGACAGGCCTGCTTGGGCACCCCTGAATTAGCTCAAGGGGATTGTGATAATGAATAGCCAGGCCACAGTGTCAGAAAACGAATTGTTAGCCCAACATTTCCTACCTGGTGCTGTACATATGCCCACGGTATTAAAGGACCACAGCCACAAAGACAGAAGGACTTTTATTAGTGGGAAGCTGCAGGGGAGGAGAGGGAACACGTAGCTACCCCAGCCTCCTGGAAGTTACCTCATCTGCAAACCGCTGGACATGCGCAGTGAAGGGGGTAGGGTCTGACAGAGCTGTGTTTGAGGATAGACGCCCACTCAGTAATGTAATTTTGCCATTACAGAAGTGGGCTCGCAGACATGAATAAATGAGAGCAGAATACTACAACATAAATTCTTCAGGAAACCATCCATGGGCGTAGAGTGCTCTGGAATGGCTTCATGGCCTCCGGCCATTGCACGGCAAATTTATCTGACAGTGCAGTGACTCTATTAGCAGGACTAATGGCCTGTTCTGCCCCATTAAAAGCGGCTAGTGCCGTTTCTGAAGGCCCAAGAACACAGCACCAGAAACCTGTGGATTTAAAACAGACCCTGTCCCACACTACACTGGCCCCATAATCCTTTCTGCTTGTCCCTAAAATCAGCTAGTAAAAGGAATTTGGGATGTGAGTGCTTCAGTTTCTTTCCCACTGGAAAGTGGCATTTACAGCTTGAGCGCCTTCAGAGCCACACTTTCTTGGTTTGTGATCTGGATTGCAAGGCCTTAGCCCTCGAAATTCAGAACTCCTTAGATGATTTTCTAAAGATTCCAGGTGACAGCTTGGAAGTGCCGGCACTGAGTAATTGTGCATGGGTGGGCCTTGGGGAGGAAATCAGACCAACCAGGCGGTTACTGACAGTAATTAAGGATCTAGGAGAAATCAACAGAGAAGACAGGCCAGATTTCCTCCAGTTCATAAATTACTCCCTGTGGGAAGCCATCTAATGGGTGGGTGCCACCAGGGTGCCATTTAGTAAATTAGCCTGATTGCCACAGTGCCTCAAATGGCCCCTAGATGAAGGAAAGCCTTGGCTCAAGCCTGAGCAGCAGGTCACCCTGGGAGCTTCCAGCTCCACAAGCAGAGCCAAGTGTACACTGAGGAGTGGACCGGGGTCTCTCTCCCCCGACACCTTGCGCCCTGATAGGCTCATCTTTATTACTCCAGCCATGTCTGTTCATTCATGCAACACAATTCAATCTGGTCAAGTCTGCCATGAGGGGATCCAGACAGGAAAGCAGATGCCACGGAAGCCTTAAGATACAGGACCTCACCCACCACGTTCTGGCAGGTTCCTAGGTTGAGTGCCAATAGGCTGTTACTGACCTATGCCCTTCTGCAGGTGCCCACAACCATGGAGATGTTCTGCTGTTATGGCCCCGTGGTCCCCAGCGGGTATGGAGCCTGCTACAACCCCCAGCCCGAAGCCATCATCTTCTGCATCTCCAGTTTTCACAGCTGCAAAGAGACCTCTTCTGTAGAGTTTTCGGAAGCTGTGGGAGCGAGCCTTCTTGACATGAGAGACCTCTGCAGTGCGGGTCAGCCTGCTGAGGCCAAGCCACCAGCAATAAAGGAAAATGCTAGGGGCCCAACTAGGCCAAGCAACCTTGACTCTCACCACTAGCCTAGCCTCCTGCAGGAGCCAGACCCTACTAAGCCCTGCTCCCATCCCAGACCTCAGCTTTCTGTTGCTCCCCTATCTTTTGGCAGGGCGAAGGGCAACCCACAGACTGTGTAGGAAGGCATCACACAAAGCTGGCATGGTAGGAGAAAGAGTCCCTCGCTATTAATCAAAGTAGCCTCTAGCCTTTACAACTGGAAAGGAGACCAGGCCAGTTTGGAAGCAGCCTGGGTGAGCTGGGACCTCTCTCCGAGGTCTTCAAATGCTTAAGATTTATGCATCTTTCCCAGCAGCACCCAGCAGTACACATGGTAGTTCTGCCCAATGGGAGGATGACTCATCTCAATGCTATGGGCCCAAGTAAGCCACAAAGGCAGAGACTAGGTCTGGATCATCACCTGCCACTGTTCCTCTACACCTCCACACGCACCCCTATAGCCCAAGTCCATTTAAAATAGAATGGCTGGCACCCCTAAAGACATTTCTTCTTTCATCTTCCACAGCAGTCTTCCTTGAGTTTACGTAATCTCATCCAGCTATTCAGAAAGGGAGGGGAAAAAAGCAAGCAATTGTCTTCATTTGCTTGGAGGGAACTGAAGTCTCTGGGCAAGGCTGAGACGATTCAAGATTGGGCTGTGGATGAAGGGCTGCATGGGAGATGGGCAGAGGTGCCCCCTTTGAGATAACAGTACCCAGCGGACATTGTTTGAGTGGCTTTCTCTTAAACTATTTACACTGATCTGGGAGAACTAAGCCTAGTCTTGCTATTCTCCTCGAGAAAAGGAATTCACTGTCTTTATTGGGTATATCAAACCATGCGCTGTGAGGGTGTCAAGACCCTTGAGTGGCAGACCCTTGGCTGGAGGGAGCAACTCCTCCCTTAGGTAGGGATTGGAAGCTGGCCTTCCCCCCTCCAGGAACAAAGGAGTGCATTCATCTTTATGCAAAGGCGACACTGAGCCATGGCCACAGGCTGCTCTGTGGGGACCCTGGGAAAGGAGACTGTTCCATGTGTCCCTAAAGATATGGAAAATGAGACAGTTGTTTCATCATAAGTATGGCCACCTTATCATACTGCTAAATTGCCAAATTATATATGAAGTTGATGTTTGGGTTCTATTTTTATAATATAGTTCTAGATTTATGGCAATATGTACATTTTAATTTATAGCTCTGTGCTTTAAAGACATACATGTATGAATAAAGAGCAGTATATTGAAAGTATTCTATTCAAGATATTTAAGGACAGTACGTCTGTATTCAATAAAATGTAATGCCAAGAAAGATTACATTGTCATTGTTCCTACTGGCAGATGGTACAGATGCTATGAGCTGAGTCAACAGTTCATTGGCCTGTGTCTGGACTCTGCCAGCCGCAGTGACTGAGAGCGGGGCTGGAACCTCACCCAGGGCCAGGAGTTTGAAGCCAATCTGGATAGCATAAGGAGACTCTGCTTCTAAAGATAAAATAAAAATACATGATACTGGGCCATGAAAGGAAAGAAAAGCGGGAACTAGGTCTCTGCTAGTGTGGATAACAGGCCACATCACAACTGAGGCGAGGCATAGGCTTCATGTGGCACTTGTGATTAACTGACGGGAACTCAGTGCAGAGAAGGGTGCTCCATGTAAACCTGTCCAAACACATGTGTAGGCAGCACAAAGTGGAGATAGTTCCTCCAGGCTCAGAAGTCAGATGCCTGGTTAACAAGCCCAGTGGTACTCTGAACTCGTGATGGGTCCTGGGGAGTCTTAACCACCTTTCTAGACCATAGTGTCTTTGCCTGCAACATGGGACTGTTAAGGTCAACACTAGGTGTTTCTGGGGCTTGGGACAAGGTGACATGAGAAGGCCATTGTTTGAAAATGGAGGAAAATATGTAAAGTCCTAGCACTCTTGTTGCAGGCTCACAGACATGGGCACACCTGCCCAGCCTGCAAGGCCCTCTCAACAGGTGAGCAGTGCATAGGGCCAGGATGTCCTTTCTTCCAAATGGGAACCCCAGGGCTTTCCTGGAGGAAACTGGAGTGTGCTGGTAGCAAGGCAGGATGTGGGACAGCCTTTTCAAAGAGATACAAGTTTAGAATATTCCAGGATGGAGGGGAGGAGGAGAGTAATGTGATTTGTTCCTCTCCATCGTATACGTGGCAGATGGCCTCCAAACAACCAGATGTGAAATTACAGACAACAACAGAGCACAGGAAGCAAAGGCATTATAAAATTACTCCTCCCTTCCCAGAGAAGGCAGGTAGACTCCCTTTAAATGGCACAAGAGCAGCCAGAAGTTCCCAGAGTGTTCTGGAACAACAGTCTCCTTGGAGATAGACACCAGTGGCTGCTTCCGTTCACTTTCTTTCTTTATATATATATATTTCTCTGAGTTTCCCTTTCAAAAAGCCCTTTACATACAAGGGGTAGACACAGGACTCTTCCTGAGAAGAGCTGGCCTCAGATCAGGTGCAAAGATCTTTCTAATCCAACTCTCTTTTTGTTCCTCTCCTATCGTGTGTCCTTCCAACTCTTGAAGGGACTCCCGTTCCTTGTGTCACGGGCCCCAGAATTCTGTCTATGCCCTCTATTTCTAATTAAGAAGTACTGATATGGCAGGCTGAGTTGAATCAAAATGGCTCCTCCAGTTATGAAAACATATGCTCAAAGGGAAAAACATTTAAACTATACACTGGCATTCAGGAGATAAACGTTTTCCAGCACTTGGGAAGCAGGGAAGGCATATCTCTGTGAGTTTGGGGCTACCCTGGTCTACATAACAAGTTTCAGGACAGCCAGGGCTATATATAAAAATAAAAATAAAAACTATCTCAGAGAGAGAGAGAGAGAGAGAGAGAGAGAGAGAGAGAGAGAGAGAGGGAGGGAGGGAGGGGGAGAGGGAGAGGGAGGGAGAGAGAGGGAGGGAGGGAGGAAGGGAGAGAGATGTTTAAATCTCAAATTCTAGAAAGAAGGCTGCCCCCTGTGAGCTACTACAAGTCCATCATACACAGCAGGTGTGCCTTAGCTCCATTTCTGTCGCTGTGGTGAAAGACCCCGACCTTGAGCAGCAGCGCAGATGGGGAAAGGGTTTATTTAGCTTATTGATTCCAGGCTGCAGCCCAATGTTGCTGAGATGTCAGGAGGCAGGAACTTTAAAGACCACACCCACAGCCAGGAGCAGAGAGAGAAGAAACGCAGGGGTCCTGCCGCCTGTTTGCCCACGGTTTGCCCACTGCTCAGCTGGCCTTCTTCACTCTTACACGGGTCAGGCTGCAGCCCAAGCAGGTTCTGATCGTATCCAGGGAGGGTCTTCCCATTAACAAACGGCCGAGAGGATTCCGAGACATGACCACAGGCTTACCTGACCTAGACAACTCCTCAATTGAGACTCTCGTCCCAGGTGGTTCTAATTGACATTTAATACTAGCCAGCACATGATCCCGCTGGCCCATCCAGCGCACTGTCACTTGGGGTACACTTAATACTAGCCAGCACATGATCCCGCTGGCCCATCCAGCGCACTGTCACTTGGGCTTCACAGGATGTGCAAGTCCATGGAGGGTGAAAAAACTGCTTAATGTCCAACACAAACCCAGTCCCCAGAGGCATCTTCATCTTGTGAAAAGGGCTAGAAAAACTCGTCCCCATCGCCCCTTCCCCCAACCCCAGACAGGGGCAAGAAATTCTGCCATCTACTGGAGGTAGTAGATGCAGGGGAAAGGAATGCGTGAGAAATCAACCCCACGGAATGTCGCCATGTGAAGACAAGAAGTGTGAATTTACACAATCATTTTAAAAGGCCGAATCGCCGTGATACAATAAGAGCCAGATAATCACATGCAAAGCCACTTCCCACCTTGGACACATCAAACACCCACAGTGGGAAACTGTCTATTGCAGATGAGCTCACAGTCAGGAACACAAAGCTAGGAAATAACATGCGCTACAGGACAGCAGCACAGAAAGCAAGTGGAGTCAGTACCACGGCAGCTTCAGATAATAGGCACTCCAGAGAAACAACAACAACAACAAAAATGTGTTTAATATTATTAAAGGCACTGTTGAAGGAAGGAGAAAAGAAAAAAAAAAAGGATCTCTGAGTGATGTACATGTAAGAGTAAAAGAAGGAGCTTCCTAGTTGGCTGTGATAGTGACCGTAGCCAAACACAACTGACAGAGGAGCGAGTTCCTTTGGCTTACACATCTCCATCAGTCTGTCACTGACAGAAGCCAGGGCAGGAACTCAAGACGGAATCCCGGAGGCAGGAACTAAAGCACAGGCCACGGAGGGGCGCTGCTTACTGGCTTCTTCTCACGGCTTACTCAGTTTGCATTTTTATACACTCTGCCCAGGGGCCACAGTGTCCAGTGTGGGGTAGACCCTCCTACATCAGTCGCTAATCAAGAAAAGATCCCCATGAACTAATTTGTCCACAGGCCGGTCTGATGGCAGCGACCCCTCGTCTGAGGTTCCGTCTTCCCACATGACTCTAGCGTCTGTGGAGCTGACAAAACAAAACTCAGCATGGGGATCTATTAGACAGAACGTGGGAGAGCATTAGTCATTGAGAACATTCCAGAATCTAACAAACACATGTAAAACTCATGGGTCAAAAAAATGAAACATAACACAGACTTTAGAACATGCAAAGAACATTAAATATACCACTTAACAGTGCTGCTCCCAGAACGTCTCGGTGACAAGTGTAGGGGACCTTATTGGGATGCTACCGAACAGTACAGGCTTTTGCTATTGTTCTAGCTGCCCAACCAGAACTAGATGATAAGACTCTATTGCTGCTGAAGACACCACTTGATTTTTGTCTCAGGGTGCTGATAAATTAAGCTGAAAACGAGCTGGAAGCATGCTCCCTGCTGGCAAGCTTTCACACTGCTGGGATGTGCTAAGCAGTCTGCTGAGGGAGTAGAGGCATCAACAGTCTCACCCAGCCATGAACCCTGTGCACTATAAGTACCGACTTGCAGGGAGAGTGTGCTCATCCATGTGATAGTGACACCACTGACATAGGAGTATCCAATCAGTTTATTGTCAGATCTGAGTCTCTCTTTCCACAAGAAGAATTCATGTCTGGTGATGTAAACTTGGTCAACATGGCTAGAGAGGTCATAGACCCTAAAATGAGACCCTACTACTGTTGGTTGTCCTGCTGAGTAGACATGGTTCCAAACCGCCTTCCGATGTTTATACCCATAGACTAGCGCCATTCTCTGAAATGTTTGTAGTTTATGCAGAGAATAAGTGCTGAATGCCTGACCGTAAACAGGGCAACTACGTCACTCCTTCCAGGGCTCAGGGAATATTGTGGAAGGGGATGTGGAAAGAATATAAGAGCCAGAGGACAGGAGGGGACACTGTGAAATGCTATTTTCTAGGCATGGCACCATGAAAGCAACCAATCAGGGAGGAAGCCGCCACCCATGAGCTCACAGCAGCAGAGGCTACATGCGTAAGACTGAGCCTATCAGCATTTCATCGCAGAAGGGGAGGGGTCCACGAAGCTATAGGAACTTAAAGGTTGTTCGGGTTGGGGAGTCATAAAATCAGTGGTACATCCACAGGTAAATTTCTCTTGATCAATCAGATAATCTCTCATACATGTTCATTCAGGAAACTGTAGTTAAAAACAACAATGACAACAACAAAAATACATGAATGTGGGAGGAGGGTTTAGAGGGAAATGGGGTTCAGTGGAAAAGAAAGAGATGAGCACACAATGTGGGCATATGATCAAAGCTTAAATATGTGTATGAAACTGTAAAGGATTAAATAAATTTATTTAAAGGTGTCTCATAACACTTTTGGGATATAGAAAAACCTTTTATGGGCACATAATACATCAGTAAAGGATATGATAAAGGAATTGGTGAGCTAAATATAGCTTTTTTTTAAGGGAAAAACTGGACATGGTGGTCTACACCTATGACCTCAGCACCTGGGCATCTGAGGCAGAAGGATGAGGAGGTGAAGGCCAGTCTGGGTTACATTGTGAGTTCAGGACATCCAGAGCACTGTGATGAGACCCTGTCTTAGAAACCAAATCAGGTGGCACAAGCCTTCTTTAGTCACAGCGCTCAGGAGACAGGGGCAGAGGTAAGAGGATCTCTGGGTTCAAGACCAGCCCGGTCTACAGAGCAAGTTCCAGGACAACTACACAAAACAAAAACAAAAACAAAAAAAAAAAAAAAGAGGAGAGGAAGAAAAGGTCAAGAACAACAAAAATAAGGAAGGAAGAGAAAGGGAGGGAGAAAGAAAGAAAGAGAGAAAGGTGGAAACTAATCCATTTTGTGATGCCCGTACTCCCAGTGCCCAGTCCCCCAAAGAAAACTGTGAAGAACTACACACATCAGCATCCCCATCACAACCTTTGAGAGTTCTCTTCAATGACTTCTTGCCTAGGCTGTGGTTTTTTTCCCTTTGTGTGTGTGTGGGGGGGGGGGATGAAGAGGTTATCACAGAAGCCTTCTATTTCTCCCATTCAGCTGTGAGTCTGTAGTCACCTGTACCACTGCAGAAGACGCTTCCCTGCCCTTTGCAGTCATCGGCAGCACAGCCCATGAACATCAACATGGCTTCAGGTGGTAGCACAGACCACAGAGATCAAAATTAAGCATTTTTTAATAAAGATGTTTTCAGTTAAAATAATGTGTAGTGCAGAGTTTTGGCATCTCTAAAAACTCAGTTATGATATGTAAACATGTTTTGGTTTTAATCCCAGGTGTGGCATATGGGGCTGCTTCAGATTGTCCACAGCAGTTGACTATTTGCCTTGTGCAGGCTCTGAGAGGGGGCTCTTTGCCAGCTGCAGATAGTTTAATTTTGAGGACTCTGGAGAGGGAATAAATACCAGAACCCAGAGAGTATTTGGGGGGGAGGGGACTCCAAAAAAGAAGGCTGCTGCTCCCAGATGCCACTGATGCAGTTTGACAAAGAGAAGTTGGAGCTATCCTGAAACAGAGACCGGGCTTGCCCCAAGGAACCCGACAACCCTAACCAGCCTCAACTAAGTCTGAAGAGGCCTATGTCTCCTTCCCCTTCTAGCCTTCTTTCTCTCCTACTTACGGTTGGGAGGTTGCAAGGGAGGTAGAGGCTTAAGGAACCCCAAATAAAATAGAGTTAAAATGTACATGCAATAGAAGAAGAAACCCAACAGTGGCCTCAAATGAAGTAAGAGAAAAGAGTAAAAGACAAAAACAGTCACTGAGTCAGAAAACAAAACATAACAACAAAGTACACAAGTATGGTAAAAACTACCTTGTAGTGGTTTAGTTTCTCAGCAAGCCACCACCTTAGCTGTGGGAAGGAAATATGTTAGAAATAATTGTTTCTTTTTAAAACATTCTCCTTAAATAATTGTGGAACTTTCTGTTTGTTTTGTTATGTGTTGTTGTTGTTCTGAGACAGAGTTTTTCTGTGTAGCTCTGGCTGTCCTAGAACTCACTCTATAAACCAAGCTGGCCTTGAACTCACAGAGATCCACCTGCTCTGCCCCCACCCCCACCCCAAGTGCTGGGATCAAAGGTGTGCACCACTACACCCAGCTTGTGAAAATTATTTTTATGGACAAACATTTCAATCGATAATTTGACCTATGGTGCAGAATTTTCACTGTGCCAAGTATCTTCAGTCTCTGGATGGGTGGGTCGTTAAACAAACAAACAACACAGAAGAAAAATTGTCAAAATCCAACCAAACATTCAGCTTCCTTAGCCAAAGACACCCGCTATTACTTCTTTAGTCTAAGATCTACACCACACAGAAAACATCAATTTGTCTCCTGTGCTGGCTAGATTTATGTTGACTTGACACAAACTATAGTCATCACAGAGGAGAGAACCTCAACTCAGAAAATTCCTTCTTAAGACTGGTCTGCAGACCAACCTGTAGGGCATTTTCTCAATTAGTGATCAATGGGGGAGGACCCAGCCCATTGTGGGTGGTGCCATCCCTGGGCTGGTGGCCCTGGGTTGTATAAGAACGCAGGCTGAGGAAGCCATGGGAAGCAAGCCGATAAGCAGCACCCTCCATGGCCTCTGCATCAGTCCCTGAGTT
This sequence comes from Acomys minous, assembly GCF_964271855.1. Classification (NCBI taxonomy): domain Eukaryota; kingdom Metazoa; phylum Chordata; class Mammalia; order Rodentia; family Muridae; genus Acomys; species Acomys minous. Next base: position 17,120,951 of record NC_140490.1, read on the forward strand.
CAGGCTCCTGCCCTGCTTGAGTTCCTGTCCTGACTTCTCCAGTGGTGAACAGTGCTGTAAAGTGTAAGGCAACTAAACCTTTCCTCCCCAATTTCCTTTTTGGTCATAGTATTTGTTGCAGCAATAGAAACCCCAACTAAGCCTTTAATCCCAGCTCTTGGGAGGCAGAGGCAGGTGGATCACTGTGAGTTCGAGGCTGGCCTGGTCTGCAAAGTGAGTCCGGGACAGCCAGAGCTACACAGAGGAATCCTGTCTTGGGGGGAAAAACCCCAACTAAGACATCTCCTAATGATATAAATGTTGGGCATCCTCTCAAAACGGAGAGAGGACTGGATGAGGCATTATATGCTATTCTAAGGTATTTTTAAAATGATGACTAAAAATTCAGAATTGATCACAGGGACTTTGAAAAAGACAGCACCTTGGAGATTCAGTACAGCCCCAGTAAAGAGACACACCAGGTGCTTGTAACCAACCTCCTCTTGGGTTGCAAAACTCCATGAGACAGAGTTCAGCTTTGTATTTCTCACCTCGGACTTAGGCCAGCTTGTCCTGTGGGCATACCCACGTGGATTTCAGGGAGCACGCCAACTCAAAGCTCTCCTCACATTTCTACTAACGTCCACTCTTTTATAGAATGTTTCCTAAATCCTTTTATATTTAGACAATTAGAAAATCGTTCCTTAGTCTATTTTTCTGAGAGGAACAGTGATGATTTGGGTTTTAACGACAACACAGATGGAGGATTATATTATGCCATCACATTAATCACATTATTTGCTATGACTCTTAGCTTACCCAAACCTTCTAGTTTACTTGAATCAAGTTTTCAGTTTAAAAAAATAAAAATAAAAAAATCCACTACCTTTATAAAATAACTATCTTATTTGGAGAAAACACAGTTTTAGACCTAAAATAATAGAGCAGAGACTTATTTTTTTTTAAGATTTATCTTTAATTACGTGTGTACATGAATGTTTGTATGGGCATATGTGTGTACATGTATGTTTGTATGGGCATATGTGCACATGAGTTGCAGATGCTCACAAAGGCTGGGGACAGACTGCCTGGTGTGGACGCCTGCAAGGGCAGCTCTCACTCTTGACCACCAAGTCATTGCTCCAGTCCTGTAGAGACCTATTATAAGTTGTCTACAAGAGACCCATGTTGTGGAATACATTTCTCTGAGATGAGACTGGGTGGGTTTAGGCTGGGATGACTATAGACTATATCTGATATTTAATATAGCTAAGAACAAAAGAACTACTTCTTAACATATGTTGCATTTCTATGTGTGTGCATGTGCATGTTTGTGTGGGTCTGTGTGTGGAGGCCAAAAGTCAACATTAACTTTCATTCCTTGGGAGCCAATTTACGGTTTTTGAGACAGGGTCTCACTGATTAGCCTGAGATGGCTGCCTACCGTCTTAGTCTAGACTCTAGACAGATTCCCCTGCCTCTGTCTTCTCCATGCTGAAGCTGAAAGTGCACATCATTGTGCCCGGGTGCTGAGGACTGGACTCTGGTCCTCAGGTTTGCATAGCAAACATGGAGCTGTGTCACCCAGAGCTCTCAAAAGAAAGAATAGTAATTGGGTTCAAGCTGCTGGAGCTGATGCAGAGGTCACAGAGGGGTGCTGCTTTCTGGCTTGCTCCTCCTGGCTTGCAAAGCCTGCTTTCTTGTAGAACCCAGAACCACCAACTTAAGTGTGTCCCTGCTCACAATAGGCTGGGCCTTCCCCTGTAAGTGTAAGATGGGAAAGGTATCCCGGCAGTCGGGAGCCAAGGAAAACCACAATGTTAGCTCACACAGCCAACCTCGAACAGAACATTTATTGGGAGAGACAGACCCAAGAGAGCGGGAGGCAGACTTTATACAGAGCTGCCTCAGGGTGGAACATTCCATGTTTGATGGGTGAGATTTCAAGTCCCAAGCTTGGGCCAACTCAGGAGTTGGTGGGACTTCAAGCCCTGGAATTGAGCTCAGCTGGAGCTTGGCTGCCTCTGGTTGGAGGGGCTGGTCTGGCCAGACGGGCAGTTAGAGTGTTCTGTGGGCAGAGTCTGATGGTTGGGGGGGGGGGGTTCTCAGGGGCTGGGCCTCAAGGGGCTTCCACCCCATCAATCACTAATTAAGGAAATACCCTTCGGGCACATCTGATTACAACAGGATCCTCTCTAGGCATTTTCTCAATTGAGTTCCCTCATCTCAGATGACTACAGCTGTGTCGAGTTGATATAAACTCAGCCAGCACAGTTAGACCCTTCCTAAAGGCATGGGGCCGTCATGACCACAACCAAGAGCAGCTGCCTTTCTCCGTAGTTTGCATCATCCTCTGTGTTGTGAGTCAATTTCTGCAGTTGGGCTGCGCTGTAAACTGAACTGTCCAGAAACAGCCACACCCATGTAAAAGATTCTGCAGGGCTGTGGGTTGGTTTGAACCTCAAGAGTGTAGAGAGTCATAATGTTCAGACCCAGAGCCAAAATTGCCTTGGGTTATTGTTAGTTCCTTAGTGTTCAACCATTGCTAACTTCCCTGCCTGACCTAATATCTTTTTTTTTAATATTATGTAAAAACCTTTGGAATACATTAACAGAAAGTTAGCTTCCATAACCCCAAACTAAAAATATCATCAGATAATACCCGAAACCAATAGTTACTGCCTTGCTGTAACCACCTCCCCACTGTGCCCACCAATGTATTTGGTAAATGCTTTGAATTATGCCTTCCTTTTGTTCTGTGACTATAAAAGCCACTTCTATGTCAGAGCATGTTATTTGGGGGAACCTTAACTCATGCTCCTGGGCCATAGTTACTGGTTTTTGGTTCAGAATCAACGCTTTTCTTCCTCCTAAGGTAAAGGTGTATCTTGCACCGCCAGTGGGCAGGAGTGTACTGGGAGGAATTCTTTGTGCCTTTCTAAAAGTCAGAATTCTCCTGGCATCACAACTCTAGTCACCAGCGTGGATGCACCAGCATGTGCCACAGAGGAACAGACTGTACACGTGGAGAGAATTAAAAATGCACAACAGTAGCATATGTTGGGAGAAGAATTAATGGGAAGGGGTTTTTAATCCTTTCTCTGTTCGTAAAGAGTACGAAGAGACCAACTATGTTGATCTTTATAAATGTGTGCTGCTCTCACAAGAAGATAACTGTTAGGCTTGGCTAACTTCTGCGAAAACAAAACAAAACAACAACAACAACAACAAAAGGAATCTCAGGCATTGTAGAAGAAACGCTTCCTTCTTGCTCTCCCAGAATAAAGCAGGTCGCTGAGGCTGTGTCCAGAGATCCAGCTTCCGCCCTGTAGTGGAGTCCTTTGTCCATGGGCCTCCAGGTTCTCCCTGGGTTGTCTGTGACTGGGGTGGGGGTGGGGGCACTGCGAGCAATGGAGGAGAAAGAGGAGGGAGGGAGAGGGAGAAAGAGAGAGAGAGAGAAGGAGGGTGAGAGAGAGAGATTATTCAACGTGGCCAAGCATTTGGGAGGCTTCAACAAAACAAGGAAACACAAGAATGTCTGTTTATATGTATAATAAATCAATCAAAAACAGGTCATAAAGTAGAGAAAGCACAGTTTCCACTTTCCTGCCTGGCTTGGCAAGTCTCCTGAGCCTCAGCTGAGTAAATACAAAATGCAGGCTGCAACTCGATGCCTACCAATGCAATGGGGCAACTTTGGAAAGCACACATGCTTTCCATAACTGGCGGGTGTTAGTCATTCACCCATTCACTAACAGCAGGTGGAAATTGAGTTAGTTTATGGAGCAGTGTAACAGCAACTCTGTCCTAGGCCTAGGCCCCGCCCAGCATGTGCCACGCCCACCTTTCTGAGGACTGGAGGGGCGGTTGCCTAGCAGCGGGTGTTAGAGTCCTTGACAGCCTCGCTCAGCCTGGACGCAGCACCATGCCCAAGAAAGCCGTAGTAACCTTGCGCTATGGGCCTTACAGCGCAGTGGGCCTGTCCGTGGAGCACCGCACCTACCGACTGGAGGGTCTGCTAGGTGGGTCACCCCACTGTGTGCCTCTTTTCTGAGCCTCAGCCTCCCGGATGCAGGCTGCATCCTCTACCTAGACCCTCCCTTCTCAGACCCTGGTCAGGTGCCACCTCTCCCAGGAAGCCTTTCCGGGATGGGACGACTTAGCATCTCCCTCTGGTTCACCCAACTTGAATATTAAACTGAAAATGAATGTGATCTGATTGTTACCAGGCAAACACCCAAAGTCACTAGTTAATAAGTAGTTAATCCCACATTGGGATATGGGGAGTTTGGGGTCAGAAGTAATAAGTGACCTTTGTAAGTCAACTGGCTGCAGAGTGACAGATGGGAGGAGATCCTAACCCTTGCTCCTTCGTTTATGCAGCGAGGCTTCCATGAGTGCACGGACTCAGGCAGATGGGCTCAGGCAGGTGTTGAACAGGATGTGTGCAGCAGAGTCATGCCTACAGCCTGACGGAGGACACAAAAATCCATTTTGGTCCAGCAATCAAGGATGACTTTCTGGAGGAAGTGGTATTTGAACTTCATACCTGGAGAAGGGTGGGGAAGCTTTTTCACTGTTACAAAAAAGTTGCTTTCTCTAAGAAAATCGTTTATTGGGAGGTTTTGGTGGCAAATCCCATAGTGTCTGTGTTGGAAGTTGTATGCTAGCTAGACACAAGCTAGAGTATTTTGTTTTTTGTTTTTTTGGAAGAGCAACTCTCATTTGAGACAATGCCTTTGTAAGGCTGGCTTGGAGGCAAGTCTGTAGTACATTTTCTTAACCAGTTACTGCAGTTACTGATATGGGAGGGACCAGCCCATTTTGGGTGATGTCACCCATGGTCTTCTGGTGCTCCTGGGTGCTGTAAGAGAGCAGATTGAACAAGCCACAGGAGCAAGCCAGGAAGCAGCGTTCCTCCACAGCCTGTGCTTCTGGTCCATCCAGCCTGCAGGCTCCTGCCTTGAGTCTTGCCCTGACTTCCTTCCGTGAGGACGGTGAGATGGAGCTGTAAGCTGAAATAAACCCTCCCACCCACACCCACACCCACACCCTCACTTCCAAGTTGCTTTCAGCCATGGTGTTTTATCATCACGGCAATAGAAACCCTAAAGCAGCGTTCATATTAGTTCGTTTCAGCTGCCAGAGTCAAATGCTACAGGCTATGTGCCTTGGACAACAGAAGGCATATTCCTTTCCACATTGAAAGCTGGGGGCCCTGTCTAGGCAGAGGTGGTTTCTGCTATAGCTCTCTGCCCAGCTTGCTGACCATCGCTTTCCCTCTTGCCCTCGGGTACTGAGAAGACGGATAAGGTAGCAAACACTGATATCTCATCTCGGAAAGACCCTGATACCTTTTTGACATCATTAAAATAATATTTATTACTTCTTTTTTAAAATTGCATATGACAAACTTTGATCCTAATTCACCACTTCCTGCTCCACCTCAGCTTCCCTACTCACTTTCACACGCACCCCCTTTTTAAAAAAAATCCCACTAGCCAACTCTTGCATGTGAGTCTCTCTCTTGGAGCATGGCAAACCTACCAGTAGTCCCAACCCTAAAGAAAACTGACTCTGTCTAGGCAGCTATTAGTTGCCAACAGCTTCTTGCCTAGGTGTGGGACTTCACGTCTGTCTCCCCTCTCCCTGCTGGGATTTTGTCCCGCATGAGTTTCTGCCGTCACAAATGCTGTGAGCTCGTATGTATAATCGTCCTGGTGTATAACTGTCAGAAGACAGCTTCCCTTTAGTCTTGTACCACTCTGCTCACGATCTCCCTGCCCCTCTCTTCCACAGCAGTTCCCTGAACCTTGGCAATAGGGAGTATGATATACAGGTCCCATTTAGGGCTGAGCACTACTGGGCAGCTTTTATTGCTCTGGAAGGCGCTATGGATAAACGTAATCGTTACCCAGCTGTGAACCCCGAGAACTACAAAATGACTGGCCTGGCAAGATATGCCCACCAGTACAATAGGGCACATGCATTATGGGAACAACCAAAGACTTTCCAATTGGATTGAAGGGACACAATTGAGACCCATACCCAGTACCATTATTGCAACCGTGACACTGTGGGGTACTCAAGTTATAAGCTCTAAAGACAAACCTACTGCAGGGCTGGAGAGATGGCTCAGAGGTTAAGGACACTGACTGCTCCTCCAGAGGTCCTGAGTTCAATTCCCAGCAACCACATGGTGGCTTAACAACCATCTATAATGTGATTTGATGCCTTCTGGCCTTCAGGTGTACATGCAGACAGAGCACTGTATACATAATAGTAAATAAATCTTTTAAAAAAGGCAAACCTACTGCTGTTGTTCTGCTAAATGGACAGAGTATTGGACCAACTTCTGAAGACGTATCAATATACCTGTAGCTTAGTACATCTCTCAACTCTGATAAGACGAGCTTCTTCCTGCAACAGACACTGATGTACAGAGAATAAGAAACTCCAACCCTTTAACCCAGGGGCCCCCTATGACTTCATTTTACCTTAGTTATATCCAAAAGGTCAAAGTTAGGACTTCAACATACAAAATAAGGAAATTACAATTCAGTCCATAGCAGCAGCATGTTGCAACATTAATTAAGGATCACAATATCATAGAACCATCATTTGTCTGTGTCCAGCATTTTTCAACATCCTAAACAGTAACTCTAAGTAAGTAGTAGCTCCAACTTCCCACCCACCCACAGACCTGACACAGTCTAATCAACTTTCCATCCCTGTGCAATTGATATTTAATATATAAAATCTGCTAACAGACCTGCACTGTTGCCAGGGAGAGGGCACTGGCAGAGGTAAAGCACAGGGGCTCTGAAGTTGAGCTAACCTAGTTTTGACATGGCCTTACACATAAAGTCAAAAATCTCAAGTTGTTTTTCCTTTATGAGCCTCACTTTCCCTGTTGGTAAAGGCGAATGGGAAATCCTCACTGGTGCGAGTCTGATGAGAAATGCGTAGAGACCATGAGCACTGTGGCACGCGTGGCACACGTGGCACACGTGGCAAAGACTTATTCCAGGGACAGTTGCTAGGGAAAAAGGAGGGGGTCTCTCAGGACATTTGAGGAATGGCGAAGTTCAGTTCAGTCTTATAGAGTTGGATTTGTTTTGTCCTTGACATCAAGAAGTTAGCAAAGGAGCCTAAGTGAAGAATTAAGAGTTTGCCAGATGGCGGTGGTGCACACTTGTAATCCCAGCACTCAGGAGGCCGAGGCAGGCACATTTCTGAGTTCCAGGACAGTGTAGTCTACAGAGCTAATTCTAGAACAGTGAGGGCCACACACAGAGAAACCCTGTCTCAAAAAAACTATAAATAAATAAATTTGAACCATGATTTGTATTTTAAGGTCCAATTCTGGAGAGAGAAATTGGAGAAGAAAAAAATGGAGGAAAGTTGAATTTTTAAGTGATACCAAGCCAGCGTGTAGAAACATGTTCTAGAATTTAGAAGAAAGGAAGGCAAGAGCGATTCTGACTGTTAGCAAGATCTAGTATTGATGACATTCAATGCCTACCTTTTCCCAGCCCCAGGTCCTGCCTGCTCTCTTTTTGCTGTCATGTCACCTTGGCTCATTCCTCATTCCTCCCTCCGGTATACCTGCTGCTCAGCCTGTCAGCCCACCCCATGGTCTTTGTCCTCTGGGAATGCCCCTAATTCAATCTTTCTTAGCCCTGTTAGCTCCATCCCTCACTGGTTATCACCCTCTGCTTGAGTTGTGTCATGGCTTTTAGCCTGAGCTCCCTGTGGCCATGGTGTGGTCTTCTTGTAGTCTGTTCTCAGAACCAGAGCAAGGTCAGAATATGGCTTCATTTCTGGATGACTCAGGTGACTTCCAGCTCAATTAGGATAAAAGCCAAAGACCTCCCAAGGCCATCAGATTCTTCATGACCTCCTTACACATCCACTCCAGCCACACCCAAGTCTTCACTGAGCTCTCCAGGGATCTGGGGAGCTTACACCTGGTGCTCATCAGGAGATGCATCTGTCACACTTTTCCTATATGATCCTCTCTTTCCTCTCCCAGCCTTCAAGTCATCAGCCACAAATGTCATCATCCATCATGGACAAGACTTCCTGGAGGAGAGAGAGAGAGAGAGAGAGAGAGAGAGAGAGAGAGAGAGAGAGAGAGAGAGAGTTCATGTGTGCATGCATGAGTGCCTTGCGTACATGCTGACGCTAATATGTGGAGGTCAAGGGATAAATTGTTGGAGTTGGGTCTCTCCACCACATGGGTACTGGGTATCAAACTAGGGCTGGCAAGCTTGAGAGCAAATGCCTTTACCCATCAACTGCTCTCAGCTGCTCTGCCTCCTTCCTTCTCTATCCATCCCCTTCCCGCCTCCTTTTGTCCTTCTTAGTGTTTGTAGGTACCTGCCACAGCACTCATCCTACCGCCTCACCTCACACACGCGGATGTAATCTTCAGAGATTCCTATCTGTCCTGCTCACTGCTGGGTCCCATCTCCCGGGACTGTGTCTGGTATATGAAAAGTGTTGCAAGACTTTTCCCAGGGAGATGTGAATAAATATCTATTCACCCCAGATGGGGCACTAACAGCAGACCAAAGAGACAATCCCACACACGTCTAACTTAGCGAGCTAGCGAGCTTGTTGGAATTGCCTGCTTACAGGAGCATGAGTGATTCACAGGCAGCTGCATGGCAGGAGAGCCCACCCAGGCATTGCCAGAGTTCCCTGCTCCACTTACTGGTAGCTCTACTGAAGTGTCTCCTCTCCCCTGGGCATGACTCACTGCTTCTATGATAGTGAAAGTGGAGGCTCCTGACAATGTAACTTCCAGAACCTTCCAGGGGGGAATGTATCAAGTTTGAGGATATAGCTACTCAACGGAAAGATAGAGCCACACGCTGGGAGGAGCCTGGAGGAAGTAGGAGAGGGGGAAGCAGGCAGCTGGCAGAGGTGTTCCCTAAGGACAAGGTGCTAGGGCCAGGTACAGGTAGTGCAGAAATGGGAGGCAGTGTGAGAGTGCCAGCAGGCGTGTGAGACAGGATTTCAGAAGAAACGGATCCCAAACTGTTGAGCTCGTGCTATCTCCAGAGGGAGCTGCGTCTCTAGTTGTCGGTTGGGGAAAGATTAGCGAATGAATGTTCTCATATGTTCCCAGTTGGAAGACAGCTTGGGCAGTGAGCTTCGAGAGCAGCTTGGTAGTGTCTATAAATTGTAACCCACAAGCCAGGTATAGTGATAACACGCCTTTAATCCCAGCACTCAGGAGGCAGAGTCAGGCAGATCTTCATAAATTCGAGCCTAGCCTGGTCTACAAAGTGAGCAGGTCTAGGGCAGCCAGGGCTGTTAAGTGGAGAAACCCTGTCTCAAAAACCATACCTATAGATCCCAGATAACAGAAACCAAGTGTTTTGTTTCCAGTGCTTCTTTACTGGGAAAAAAAAAGCTACCCATAACACAAGTAGCATAGTACCAATGCTTTCTGCAACATTCTTGATGGATGGAAGCAACCAGAAACAGCAATGCCTCCATAAATTGCAGCACATCTGTCATGTGACATGGGAGGTGGGAGGCCTGGGCAGGGATAAAGCATCTTCCTAGTCCCCTGCACCTCACAGTCTCTCTTCACTTAAATGGGCAGCTAATGGAAGAGGGACGTAGGGTAGAATCATGGTTGTTGTTGCTTTTTTTTTTTTTAATTTTTGTCCTTTTCTATAATTTCTAAGGTTTTTGCACAATCACAAGACTGCCTTACATGACTAATCTGAAAATAGTTTAATGTACTTTTCTTTCAGTAAACATGTCCCAAAGGAAGATTTGAAACAGAGACCCGGTGCTCATCAGTAACCCTGACCACTTGGAAAGTAGAGGGTGGAGGATCATGAGTTCAAGGCCAGCCTATGCTACTCAACAAGACCCTGCCACTACCACCACCACCACCACCCCAAAAAAAAACAAGAAAGAGGGGTAGGGGAAGGAAGAGTAGAGGAAGGAGAGGAAAGGAGGGGAGTAAAGAGCAAAGACATGGGTCAGGGAAGGATACGGAGGACGCATGAGCGTGTGCTCCTCCGACCTCAGAAAGGCAAGTAGAGCAGAAGTAAAGGCCAGTGGGGGTGGGCAGAGGCTGAGCTGAGCCTCTCTGAGGCTGGTCCCTGTCGGGGAGGAAAGAGAATTTTGAAGAGATCTGGAGAGCATTTGGATGGTTGGTGAGGCTTGTAAGTCTGCAGGTGGCTGATTTGTAAAGTAAGCTGCACACACCCATGCTTGATAACAACATGTCTAATAACAGCTGACAACATTTACAAGGGACACAGTGACAAGGGCCAAGGTGTTAATAGCAATAGAGCAGGGAATATCCCCCCCCCACTTTGTCCCCCCACTCTCCCACTTTAGACTTAGCATTAACACTGGAGCAAACAGATCTACTTGCAGGCCATACTCTGTAAAAAAAAAAAAGTCTGCTTCTGAATTCTGCATGTGACTTTTAAAAATCATAGCCCTTTATCATTTCCCGAAGCCCCACTGTCTTTGGAAGGATGCCTGATCTTTTCTGAGCGTACCATGCCCTAAGCAATCTGAACACTCTTCTTCTTTATTATCCACGAATTATAATGGCTCAGCAAAAGAAAAAAAAAAGTCTCCACTAAACCAGTGCTTAAAAGAGCCCTAAGTAATTGGCCTGGCCACATTGCTCCTTGTCTACTGTATTTGAGCCTGCCAAACAGTCCTCTCAAAGGAATTGGAAGGCACTGGAACTGACCATTAAAAATGGAATCCATCTTTATTTAGTCGAGGCACCCAATTGCCATCCTTCCATCCCAGTAATGCATTAGCTGCACTCATTAATGGCCACTGGCATCATGTCTGCAGTGAGGAAGGAAAACAATCCATCAGTGTACCTCCACTTCCTTACCAGCGGCATTTACATCATCCACAGACGGCGGCGCACGGCTCTGCCAGCTCGAGGAGGACAGAGCCCTACCCTGTCCCTTCACTTTATCTAACCCCCCTGTGAGGAATGAAGTGCCACTTCAAAGAGATGGGTGTTCTGTGGGTGGCTTGCTGCATCTGGCTGATTTATGCTGGAGTTTAGCCACTGCCTGTGCGCAGACTTTGTTTCAGGGAAGATATTTATCTGACCTTTCTTTGAATAGCCAACCCAGCAGCAACTCAGGAAACCATGACACTGCCCCCTTCCGAGTGGTGGCATTTGGGTCAGCTGCAGGAATTCCAGGGCATCTCCTTCTCTCATGCCTTAAGCCTGCACCAGCCTTAGTCTCACCACCTCCTCTCTGACAGGAAGGGATGACATCCTGAGGCCGACAGGGTGACAGACTCTGCTGCAGTTGTCAGTTGACTACAAATCAGACAGGAAACCGATAGCCACAAGAGAAGTTGGTGGCACTCAGCATCGTTGTAAGTTTGCTGCTCTGGGGAGCCTGTGTTGACCCCAGGTGCCCAGAGAAGGGTGGAGGGACATGCCCTTAAGGAGCTCAGGGGCCTGTGCCTGGAGCCCCTAGGCATCTGCTTCACTTGCCCATAGGAAGCCTCACTATTCACCTCTCAACTCCATGAAGTGCCTGATTTTGTGGGTCAAATCTGTTTTCAGCTGCACCTTGTCACATGAGTGTGTAACACTGTCTCTATAAAATACTCCAAACTCAGGTGTGACCTGAGTGAGTTCAGATGGGCATTTTCAGGGGACCAGTCATGGGCAGCTGGGAAGTGCTTACCTCCTGAGGCCTCTGGCTGGACCACCTGCCTTGTATCCTTAGTCCTTGTATCCTCAGTCTCTCAGAGCCCCTTAGGCCCTGGGAGTTGGGAACAGAGTGACAGATAGGCTCCTGCATTGTCCTTGTAAGACTCCAGTCCACTCTCTGAGAGGGTCTATAGACCACACAAAACCTAAGGTCCTAGAGGCCACAGCACACCTTCCTACCTGTAGCTACTTCCTGTTAGGGAGAAGGGATGCTATGGGCAGGGGAAGAAATTCTACCCACAGTAGACATCATGTCTCCTTGATGATGAGCTGACTTTCCAAACCAGCTGGACCACTTCCACTTAAACAAGTCACTGGTCCAAGCTGAGTACCCTCTTCAAAGCTGTTTAAGATCAAGACAGCAAAACAGGATACAATAGCATAAATATGCCAAACAATGCAGGGAGAAAGGCGTTAGCTGAGGCAGGTCAATTAGGGCCACCACCGGGAGCCTGAGGAGCGTGATCGTGTTAATGGAGACCCTCGCTGAGCCTTTCTCAAGTTTCTTTCCAAAAGTGAAATCAAAATTATGCAATTAAAAGGCTCACAGCCGGGGCCAGACGTTCTTGAGCTGATTGAATGATGAAGAAGTGGACACAACAACATTGGGAAACAGCGATTGTCTCTGTAATTAAATGCAATTAAGTGACAGAAATGTCTGCTTTTTCCCCCTCCCGGAACTGATTGGAATACCAAGAAATACCAAGACCTTAAGGAAACACGACCCCCATCTGATACCTTGTTCTTCTAACCCAAAAGACTCAGCCAAAGGTTCTAGGATGGATGGGGGATGGGGCACATCAGGGGAACTAAAGATGATGGGGTGGGGGATGGGGAGGTCTAGCAGTCTAGAATGCTAGGCATGCTAACCATATACAAGAGACCGCGTTGGCTGGGCTGTAGTGGAGTCTTGCCTGAATTCCATCCTCAGTGAAGTGGGGAAAAGGATTAAGTCTTAACAAATTACCTGTGGCTGACCTCTAGGAAGGAGCCCCTGGATGTAAATGGTAAGCAAGCAGCAGACTCAAAGGCGAGAATAACAAATCCGTTTTCTTCTTTAAAGTTTCCTGATTATTATAGACATTGTGGACGGTGCTGAGAGAATCAGAGTAGATCTTTCCCATAATCTCACCTCAGAGAGAGAAAGAGCCACGGAGCGTCCTCTCCTCTCTCTCTTTCTTGAGACAGGCTTTCACTTTGTACCCCAGGCTGGCCTCTAACTAAAACATCCTTCTGCCTCAGTTTCTCTAAGAGCTGGGATTATAAGTGTGCCACCATACACAGCTCTTTTTTGTTATTGTTTATTTGTTGTTTTGTTTTTCAGGACAGGGTTTCTCTGTTTTAGCCATGGCTGTCCTAGAACTCACTCTGTAGACCAGGCTGGCCTCGAACTCACAGAGCTCCCAGCGCCTCTGCCTCCTGAGTGCTGGAATTAAAGGTGCCTGCCACCTCCACCTGCCTACCTCATGGTTCTTCACCGAGGCACCTTTACTAACCCCTTGATGTCAAGGGCAAAACAGACACCATGCTCTACCAGACCAAACTTATCATTCTTCAAATGTCCTGAGAGAGCTGTACCACTGCCTGGCTAAATTCCTATTTTTTTTACATATTGTGTGTGAGTGTGTTTGTGTATACATTGTGATGCATATGTGAACATGAGAGAACAATTGCAAGAACTGGGTCTCTCCTTACGCTATATGGGTTTAAAGGATTGAATTCAGGTCATAAGTCTTGGCAGCAAGCACCCTTACCCAATGAGCCATCGCACCCAAATTAAAATCTCACTATAGCACTGTTTACTCAGCCATCCTTTTATTATCAGACTTGTGAATTGTTCATGGAATTTTGGTGTTATAGAAAAACTATCTTACTAAAAAAAATTTTGCCTGTATTCCTGATTTTTTTTCTTACAGAATTTCTTTTAAGTATATTATTTTTGAAACCTGTTTTTGAAGGCTTGGGGTTATGCTATAAATTGCCCTCTAGAAAGGCAACCAAATTGTATTTCCATTAAGAGGAAAAGAAGTTGCTGGTTCTGGATCCCCTCCAATACTGAGCACTATGAGACTAAGCTAGGGAACGCTCAGTGGCTACTTCCAAGAGACAGGCCATTTCTTAACAGGTCCTCTGGGGCAATTCAGAAGCAAGAAGTGGCACTCAGGGGGTCTGTGTTTGCTCTCCTGGGACTACATGGACACATGGAGGCTGGGGACCAGCTAAGTGCCCACCAGGTGGTTAGCTTATAACCACGAGCAGCCAGAGAAGAGATGTCCATGTCTCTTGGACAAGGCTAACCTGGGGTCTGCCCCCATGTCCCTGTTTTCCAGCTGTGTTGGCCAAAGATGGACATAAGGTCATCCTGGAGCAAATAGAAGACTGGAATTTGGTAGAGCTTGTGGTAAATGAAGAAACAGTCTTCCAGTGTGATATCCAAGACCTGCAGTTTGGTAAGGCTATGGGGCCCCTGCCCAGCAGCCAGCCTCCTATGAGAAGTCCCTTTGTTTCCAGTAGATGGTCAGGAAACCAAACGGGGGTTCACTCTGCATTTCAAATTCACATCAAGAGCCCTGTTCCCTGTGACACATGAAAGACTGCACCTGTGTGCTTGAGCACAAGCTTGAGGTTGCACACACACACACGTACACCACACACACACACCACACATATTCCACAAACCCACACACCACACACCACATATACACAACACACACATTCATGCAGACACATACACACACGTACCACATGCATGCACATGCCACACACCATATGCATACACAAACATACCATGCACACTCCTCACACACACACACCACATGCACACTATACACGTACCACACACATACACATATCACACACACACCACACACACAGAGTACAGTGCTGTGCTGCCCAGCTTCTTCCCCAAACACTGGAGACAGAAGAGAAAAGAAACAAAGCTGAGGCCAGCCTTCAAATGTAAGATGCAACTGGAGGAAATTAAGGTTTTATGTTTAGTTTCTCTTTTCTCACTTTAATAATGTGCATCTTATCATTATCTTCTTTCAAAGAGATTTTTGTTATATTTGTTTACGTTATCTAGATTTCTGAGTTAGAATCAGTATACCCACAACATATGGCATTATCAGCTATATTCTGCATGTTTCTTTGTGCTGGGGCGCATCTGGCCCCATATGCTGGCCCCATGTCCGCCATCCTGTGCCTAACAGCAAAAGCTTCAGAATCCACTAAGCCTCTACCACAGGCTACTTAACATTTTACATGCCTGGAGCCTTTGAAAATATACTCCCAGTGGAAGCCCAAGGCACATTTAATATCACGTCAAATTGTACATAAAGCTGGCCAAAAGGTGTTATCTGTTTCCCTAGGGGGTGATGGCAAACTAGACCCGCTGTGTGAAGAGGCCAGGATTGCTGTGCTAAATGCCTTCTGAGCTCACGGAGCAGACAGAAGAAAGCCAGCTGTGCCCTCCAGTCTACAATACCAGCACAAGGGACTTATCGGGCACACGGACAGTGGCCTCTATCTGTTAGAACATGGCACTGCCACATGTCTTCTAGTCTGTACCGTTTGGGTTTCTTATCTGGCCACATAGGCACCCACAAAAATAATAAAAAAAACCACCTCACTGGCAGCGTCTCTCAGTCTCAGCCCATGGGAGAGTCCTCCAATATGAGGTGCAATGGATCTGAAGGAAATAACAAAACGCAATCTAATAACAGTGCCGTCCCCTAATAAAGCACCATTGCCAGGAGCATTAGACAGCCCATTCTTAAGCAAGCCAAGAACCAGGAATAGGTGAAATTAAAGAGCACCTGAGTAAGGGGGTGGGGGTGGGGGTGGGAATGAGGGCTTGGAAAGGCTGGACCAAGCCAGTGTCATTGCAGAATTCGGAAACCTGACCATCTCTACAGGTTTATTTCTTCCGCCTCCTGGAATACATTTTTAATTGCTAGTATAAAACCAATCCTCACTGGTCCCTGTTGCAAACAAGAAAGGCATCTGCCTTTTTTGTGTGTTAGCCAGTTCAGCAGGATGATCTGATGGAGACAGGAGACAGTCTGAGGCCAACTAGAGCAGCTCTTGGGCTCCCTGGAAAAGAACACAGCCTCATAGAAAGGAGCTTTCGTGACAGGCAATGTTGTGCTGAAATAATGCGTGTTTGCTTTCTAAGTCCTATGCTCGTGTGTGTGTGTGTGTGTGTGTGTGTGTGTGTGTGTGTGTGTGTGTGTGTAATAAGAACATATACATAAGAATTCTAATAAAGCTGGGCATGGTGGTGCACGCCTTTAATCCCAGCACTTGGGAGGCAGAAGCAGGAGGATCTCTGTGAGTTCGAGGCCAGCCTGGTCTACAAAGTGAGTCCAGGACAGCCCAGACTAAAAGAGAAACCCTGTCAAACAGAAAGAAAGAAAAGAAAAGAAAAGAAAGAAAAAAGAATTCTAATAAGAATATATACATATATTCTGAACTATAAAAGCGAGGAGAGGAGAGAGACAGACACCACTGTATGACGTCACACATTAGGTTGTTTGAAACAGGCCTCTCACCTTTTAGAGATCCTAATTGAAGTTAGGAGACTATACAGAAAGAAAAGCACTCTCCTACCCTGCAAAGAACCTATACCCCCTGGAAATCTGTCCCTCCCACCTCAGGTTCCCCACCCCCCACCTCCCACAGCTGCTTCTCCAAATCACAAAACCAACAGACGTTTCATGTGCTAACTTGAAACCTTGGCCCAAGATTCATTTGTCAGAGGCAATCCAGATCACAAATCGCTCAGAGAAATATTTACTAATCATCTCCTTAGTGAGAAACCCAGGCTCAAGTCCGCCCTGTGTATGTTCTCTGGTTGGCGGTTCAGTCTCTGTGAGCCCCTAGGAGCCCAGGTTAGTTGACGCTGCAGGTTTTCTTGTGGTGTCCTTAACCACTCCTGCTCTTTCAATCCTTCCTCCCACTCTTCCACACGATTCCTTAAGCTCCGCCTAACGCTGGGCTGTGGGTGTCAGCGTCTGTTTTCATCAGCTGTTGGATGAAGCCACTCAGGTGACAGTTATGCTAGGCTCCTTTGTGCGAGTCTAGCACTATTATTAATAGTGTCATGGCACGGTCTCAAGCGTGGCCAGTCACTGGCTGGCCTTTCCCTCACTTTTCGCTCCCTCTTTATCCCTGCATCCTACAGGCAGGAAAAATTGTGTGTAGAAGGTTGTGTGGCTGGGTTGGTAGTCCCCTTCCCTCCATTGGAAGTCTTGCCTGGTTACAGGAGGTGACTGTTTCAGGTTCCATATCCTCCTATTGCTAGGAGTCTTAGCTAGGGTCACCCTCACAGATTCCTGGGAGTTTCCATTGTCCTAGATTTCTAGCTTGTCCCAGGGATTCCAGCTTTCTCTCCCGCCATCCTCCCACCCCCTCTCCCACTGTTCCCTCCCTCCATCCACCCCAAGTGTCTATTTTACTTCCCCTCTTAAGTGGGATTTAAACATCCTCCCTTGGGCCCTACTTGTTACTTAGCTTCTTTGGGTCTGTGGATTGTAGCATGGCTATCCTGTATGTGAGCATCCTCTTCCTTGGGGCGGGGGCTGTTGGCCACCAGCCCACCGGGGCAGGAGGAGCAGAAGACGAGAAGCAGGGCCTGGAAGGCAGTAAGCATGACGGAGAGCAAACACTCCAGAAACCACTTCAGGAACCAGTTCAACTTTACTCAGGGAGAACAAAGGTAATACAGCCCTTGGGGAGTGTGTGGGAGCCTTCCAGGATAGGCGTTCATAACTGGCTGAAACCAGGCACTTTAAGGATGCTTGTTTTGCATTTTGCAGCAAGCTTCTGACATATGAACAAGAACCTAATTATCCTATAGGTCCAGGGAAGGGAGAGCAAGCAGGAAGCCGTGTCAAGGGCCATATATCAAATGTGGTTAGGGGCATCTATATCTAAAGACACTCTCCAGATGGAGTCAGGCAGAGAGCTGCAGGCCCTGCTGGGGAGAGGGAGTCCTACACCTAACGCCAAGTTGAGAATGGCCGCCCAGACCAGGAGGACTGCAACCTCAAACAGCAGGGTTATTCCAACACCTGTACTTTATGGTTAATATCCATTTATAAATGGATATTTGTCTTTCTGGGTCTGGGTTACGTCACTCAGGATGATCTTTTCTAGTTTCATCTATTTGCCTGCAAATTTCATGATGTCATCATTTTTAACAGCTGAGTATATGTACCACCTTTTTAGAAATCCATTATTCAGTTGAGGGACAGCCAGGTTGTTTCCAGTTTCTGGCTATTAAAATAAGGCTGCTATGAACATAGTTGAGCAAGTGTCTTTGTGGCATGCATGGGGCAGCCTTGGCCCCCTACACATACGTAACAAATGTACAGCTTGCTCAACATGTGTTACCTCTAACAGCAGGGGTAGGGGCTGCCTCTGACTCTGTTGCCTGCCTTTGGATCCCTTTCCCCTAATTGGACAGCCTTGTCCAGCCTCAATAGGAGATGATGCATTCAGTCTTACTACAACTTGATATGCCAAGGCAGATTGATATCCATAGGAGGTCTCCCCTTCTCTGAGGAGAAAGGGAAGGGAGGCATAGGAGGAGATGAGAGGGAGGGGAAGTAAATAAATCAGTTAATGAAAAAAAGAAACCAACAAACTCAAGCTCCAATGCAGTTCTCTTCCAGGATCTGGTATTGGTTTTCATAGATCCCTTAGTCCCTTTTGTCAGAGGCCAACCCCAGTTACAAAATTTGTAGCATTTTATCTTTATCTCAACATAAAATTTTAGAGGATTACATTTTCACTAAAGAACTATGGAAAGCCAGGCGTGATGGTACACACCTGGGATCCCAGCACTCAGGGAGGCAGAGGCAGGCAGATTTCTGTGAGTTCGAAGCCAGCCTGGTCTACAAAGCGAGTCCAGGACAGCCAAGGCTACACAGAGAAACCCTGTCTTGAAAAAAAAAAACATGGAAAATACAAAGTATTGGTAGAGTACAAATTCAGCATCATTTGGGTGCACTCACATTTGAGTTTCTTCTATTTATGTCTAGATAGTCACAGAGATAAACACACATGGAACTTGACTTTGCCTGCTCACATATTTTTTTTTTACCTTAGTGTCTTATATTGAACTTGTCTTCATGTGGCTGAGAATTTACTAACTGTCCATGCATTACTAACTAAATCAGGGAAGTTCTTCCTCTTTCAATGAGTGTAAGAAGTTGTCTTGGTCCATTTTGTGTTGCTATACATCAGCATCTGGTCCTAGATGATGCATGAAGAAAACAGGCTTACTTGACTCATAATTCTGGTGGCTAGAAAGTCTAAACAGCATGGTGCTGGTGTCAGAGGCTTACCTTACATGGCAGGTGACAGCCCATGTAAGACGTGAAGCAAGAGACAAGAGATGGCCCAGGCTTGCTTTTATAATAACTCTTGAGACTTGTGAGACCAGATTCAGTCACTGACACCATCATTAATCTCTCTCACAAAAAGCATTCATCACTCATCTGCCTCCTGTTAGGTTCCACCTCTCTGAGATTCCAGCATCACATTGGGCTCCAAACTTCCAGTACACAAACCTTACTGGAAAAAACCTACTCCAAACCATTGGGAAAGTACTTTCAAATAAATGTTTAAAATAAACTTAAGGGTCAGCAAGAAGACACAGGGATGAAGGTGCTTGTCACCAAGTCTAGCTATCTGAATTTGATCTCCAGGGAGAAGAGAGAACAAACTCCCAAAACTGTCCTCTTACACACACACACACACACACACACACACACACACACACACACACACACGTACACAGAGAGAGACAGAGACAGAGAGACAGACAGGAAAGAAAGAGGGAGGGATGGAGAGAGGGAGAAAGGGAGGGAGAGAGAGAGAGACAGAGACAGAAAAACTAAATACCTACACTTAAGACTTTGGCACAAGAGCCGTCTATCCATGTGCCTAACTCTCTGTGGAGATGACTGAGCATGTTTCCTTCTCTCCCTTCCTCTGTCTTCTGACTCCTCGCAGACACTTCCTTGGGGAGAACCAGGAACCTGCTTGCTCCCCATCATGACTAAAGCACTCTGTAACTCAGAAAGCTAGACATCAGATGCCTTTTAATGCTTTTAAATCACCGATTAATTAATTACATCGCAAGCTTTATAAGACGACAAATCAATGCCACTGCTAGTGGAACACATAAAGTGTCTTTTTCAGAATAAAAGGCATGGTTCTGTCTCAACAGTTTTAAAATGAAATTTGGAGTCTATAAACTTTTTCATCATTTAAAAAAAATTTGGCGTCCCCACCCCAAGGGGGTAAATTTTTTTTAATGAATAGATTGGGGGTGGGGTGAAGCTTCCAGGTTGTTGCTAAAAGCCCTGCTGACCACACCTACTTCCTCTTAGTTTTACCCTTGAAACATATGTGACCAACAGTCCTGTAAGGCAGCCATTTTTAGTATAACCTCCACTCCTGAGGCCAATGACAGGAACATTTCAGAAGTGTGAGGGAGAAAAGACCCGGAAAAGACCCTTGGACACTCTGGGGCTAAATATTTCTGTGGACACATCTCCCAGACAAAGTAACCCCAGGAAGTGATACACAAATCTTTCTCTTTCAGACACTGACCTACATCAGGTGCCTTCACAGATGATTAGATGTTTCAGGAAGGCACATCTCAGGCGATAGCATGCATGCTCCTGTGGGTACCAACTTTCCAGAAAAAAAACACATCAGCTAGCCAAATCCAGGTAAAAGACAAGAAAATAATAACAGGTGTCTAATAGGGGGCATAGAGAGATAGCCTTCAGGTGGACACAGAGGGATAGCCTTCCAGGAGCACAGGGGTGGGTAGCCTTCAGGTGGGCACAGGGGATAGCCTAAAGAGCATGGGGATGGCCTTCCAGGAGTACAGGGATAGCCTTCCAGGAGCACGGGGGATAGCCTTCCAGGAGCACGGGGGGTAGCCTTCCAGGAGCACGGGGGATGGCCTTCCAGGAGCACAGGGGATGGCCTTCCAGGAGCACGGGGGATAGCCTTCCAGGAGCACAGGGGATGGCCTTCCAGGAGCACGGGGGATAGCCTTCCAGGAACACAGGGGATGGCCTTCCAGGAGCACAGGGGATGGCCTTCCAGGAGCACAGGGGATGGCCTTCCAGAAGCACGAGGGATGGCCTTCCAGGAGCACAGGGGATGGCCTTCCAGGAGCACAGGGGATGGCCTTCCAGAAGCACGAGGGATGGCCTTCCAGGAGCACAGGGGATGGCCTTCCAGAAGCACGGGGGGTAGCCTTCCAGGAGCACGGGGGATAGCCTTCCAGGAGCACAGGGGATAGCCTTCCAGGAGCACGGGGGATGGCCTTCCAGGAGCACAGGGGATGGCCTTCCAGGAGCACGGGGGATAGCCTTCCAGGAACACAGGGGATGGCCTTCCAGGAGCACAGGGGATGGCCTTCCAGGAGCACAGGGGATGGCCTTCCAGAAGCACAAGGGATGGCCTTCCAGGAGCACAGGGGATGGCCTTCCAGGAGCACGGGGGATAGCCTTCCAGGAGCACAGGGGATAGCCTTCCAGGAGCACAGGGGATGGCCTTCCAGGAGCACAGGGGATGGCCTTCCAGGAGCACAGGGGATGGCCTTCCAGGAGCACAGGGGATGGCCTTCCAGGAGCACAGGGGATGGCCTTCCAGGAGCACGGGGGATAGCCTTCCAGGAGCACAGGGGATGGCCTTCCAGGAGCACAGGGGATGGCCTTCCAGGAGCACAGGGGATGGCCTTCCAGGAGCACAGGGGATGGCCTTCCAGGAGCACGGGGGATAGCCTTCCAGGAGCACAGGGGATGGCCTTCCAGGAGCACGGGGGATGGCCTTCCAGGAGCACGGGGGATAGCCTTCCAGGAGCACAGGGGATAGCCTTCCAGGAGCACAGGGGATGGCCTTCCAGGAGCACAGGGGATGGCCTTCCAGAAGCACGAGGGATGGCCTTCCAGGAGCACAGGGGATGGCCTTCCAGGAGCACAGGGGATGGCCTTCCAGGAGCACAGGGGATGGCCTTCCAGGAGCACAGGGGATGGCCTTCCAGGAGCACAGGGGATGGCCTTCCAGGAGCACGGGGGATAGCCTTCCAGGAGCACAGGGGATAGCCTTCCAGGAGCACAGGGGATGGCCTTCCAGGAGCACAGGGGATGGCCTTCCAGGAGCACAGGGGATGGCCTTCCAGGAGCACGGGGGATAGCCTTCCAGGAGCACGGGGGATGGCCTTCCAGGAGCACAGGGGATGGCCTTCCAGGAGCACGGGGGATAGCCTTCCAGGAGCACAGGGGATAGCCTTCCAGGAGCACAGGGGATGGCCTTCCAGGAGCACAGGGGATGGCCTTCCAGGAGCACAGGGGATGGCCTTCCAGGAGCACAGGGGATGGCCTTCCAGGAGCACGGGGGATAGCCTTCCAGGAGCACAGGGGATGGCCTTCCAGGAGCACAGGGGATGGCCTTCCAGGAGCACAGGGGATGGCCTTCCAGGAGCACAGGGGATGGCCTTCCAGGAGCACGGGGGATAGCCTTCCAGGAGCACAGGGGATAGCCTTCCAGGAGCACAGGGGATGGCCTTCCAGGAGCACAGGGGATGGCCTTCCAGGAGCACAGGGGATGGCCTTCCAGGAGCACAGGGGATAGCCTTCCAGGAGCACAGGGGATAGCCTTCCAGGAGCACAGGGGATGGCCTTCCAGGAGCACAGGGGATGGCCTTCCAGGAGCACGGGGGATGGTCTTCCAGGAGCACAGGGGATGGCCTTCCAGGAGCACAGGGGATAGCCTTCCAGGAGCACGGGGGATAGCCTTCCAGGAGCACAGGGGATAGCCTTCCAGGAGCACGGGGGATAGCCTTCCAGGAGCACAGGGGATAGCCTTCCAGGAGCACGGGGGATAGCCTTCCAGGAGCACAGGGGATGGCCTTCCAGGAGCACAGGGGATGGCCTTCCAGGAGCATGGGGGATGGCCTTCCAGGAGCACGGGGGATGGCCTTCCAGGAGCACGGGGGATGGCCTTCCAGGAGCACGGGGGATGGCCTTCCAGGAGCACGGGGGATGGCCTTCCAGGAGCACAGGGGATGGCCTTCCAGGAGCACAGGGGATGGCCTTCCAGGAGCACAGGGGATGGCCTTCCAGGAACACAGGGGATGGCCTTCCAGGAGCATGGGGGATGGCCTTCCAGGAGCACGGGGGATGGCCTTCCAGGAGCACGGGGGATGGCCTTCCAGGAGCACAGGGGATGGCCTTCCAGGAGCACAGGGGATGGCCTTCCAGGAGCACGGGGGATGGCCTTCCAGGAGCACAGGGGATGGCCTTCCAGGAGCACAGGGGATGGCCTTCCAGGAGCACAGGGGATGGCCTTCCAGGAGCACGGGGGATAGCCTTCCAGGAGCACAGGGGATGGCCTTCCAGGAGCACAGGGGATGGCCTTCCAGGAGCACGGGGGATAGCCTTCCAGGAGCACAGGGGATGGCCTTCCAGGAGCACAGGGGATGGCCTTCCAGGAGCACGGGGGATGGCCTTCCAGGAGCACAGGGGATGGCCTTCCAGGAGCACGGGGGATAGCCTTCCAGGAGCACAGGGGACAGCCTTCCTGAATCGAACATTTAAGGGAGAAGAACATGAGCTGGCGGTGCAGCCAGGTGCTCTCAGCTTGCTGTAAGGTAGTGTCCTGAGTCACAGGAAGCGGATCAGGGACCTTCTCCATGTGAGCTCACATTCTGGAGTTACAGAGGCTGGGTGTCAGCAGCCTGACAGCATCAAGCTCACCTAAGAAAATGGGCCAAACAGCCATGCCATGCTGCCTAGTGAGCATGAAGAGTGAGGTACCCAGTCTCTGGGTACAGCCATCACTCACCTCCAGTGTCACTGTTGCTCTCCAGGAGGAGACAGAGCTGGAGATATTAATCTTCTGTCTCCTTCCAGGTTTCTATTTTATCTCTCTTCCTTTATTTCTGGTACTGAGGCCTGAAGCCAGGACCTCCCACAAAACACAGTGCTATCTGAAAAACAAACACATCCATGGCCAACAGTAGGACAGTCCTTTACTACTTGCTCAAGACTGCTGCAGGTATGCCTTTGGTCTGGGCATCATTTTCGCAATAAATTCCATGGCCATCCTTCCCAGGAGACCCATGGCCTTCTGGTCTACAGTGTGGCTGTATGTAAATGACTCTGTTACACTGAAACATTTGACCCAGTCATTTGCATATGCAAATAAAACAGCAGACTGTTCACAGTTCTCTGAAATGACACCGAAGAAGCTGAATTACTAAAAGGTTGTATTATTCCCATGATCAAACACAGAGCATGTGCGCGCACACACACGCACACGCACACACACACACACAAATGTGAAAACACCACCCTCTTCCAGGTGGAGGATTGCCTCTTGAGAGGTACTAGACTGCATCCAACTGCATAGTCAGAGACCTTTGTGAAGATGATACTCCCATCTGACTGGCCCTTCAGTCAGGAGGTCAAGAGCAGACGTCCAGAAGCTGAGAAAGAATGCCAGCTTATACCAGTTAACATGCTAGAGGGAACATATTCCAGTCTGTACCAATGATATTCCCAAAATACAACAGGAAGAGCCAGCTTCCTGGCTGTAAGAACGCACTGATCTGTGGACTCCTGTAGGCAGCCTTAACCCTAGTCTTACCTCATGGTTGAGGGGTCTGGGGTAGGATTGAGAAGCCTGCATTTGTGACCTGGATATAGATAGTAGGTAGACCATCCACATTCTGAGAGGGTTAACATCAGATATTGGGAAGACCCTGTGCTGTAGGTAGGGCGTGTCAGTCCGTGTGCGCATGCGCACAAGGACACACCAGGGAAACAGTTGCTTCTGTCAATCATCCTAGGAAAGGCAAGAAAGGAGATGAGAAGAGAGGATATTGGAAACTAGGTGGGGGGAAGGGAAGGAAATGCGGCCACATATCTTGGCACTGTGTCCAGGTTAAATTGACTCCTAAAACATGGCCACTAATGACCAGCTTCAGTCATGTTGTTTAGATGTTTGTTCAACAGGCTGCTAACTTTGACAACTCCTCTAGAACACAAGGGTAGAAAAATGACACAGTTCTACTGCTGAGTTTATTATGCTGAGATGTAAGGGAGACCACCAAGCCCCATAGTTCTCAGAATGTGATGCCACGCGGCCACAAGTGTCCACGATGTTGTGTCTGGTGCTGTAGGGATAGAGTGGGGGAAGGGAAGGCTCAAAGAGGCTGCATGACAGGTGAGCAGAGACCTAAAGGCTGAACAAGTTCTGCCAGCCCAAAAGCACAGTGTAAGAATTTGAAGAAGAGGGAGGGAGGAAGGCAGAGAAGAGGGAAGGGCTGTGCCTTATTTTGAGGAACCATGAGAAATGTAGGGTATCCTGAAAGTATGTGTGGCCGTTTGAGTGACAATAACCTCATAGGTTCATAGGTTTGAATGCTCAGTCCCCAGTTGGTGGGACTATTTGGAAAGAATTAGGAGGTGTGGTCTGGTTGGAGGGTATGTGCCATTTGGGGTGCCCCCTCTCTGCACACCTACAACCCCCGCACCTCTTTTTTTCTCTACCTTGCGCTTGTGGAACAGATGTGAGCTCTCAGCTACTGCTCCAGCGCCATGTCTGTCTGCCTCCATACTCCCCACCATGACAGTCATGGACTCTAACCCTCCCACGAGCCCCCAAATTAATTTTTTTTCCTTTTAGAAGTTGCTTTGGTTGTGCTGTTCTGTCACGAAAATAGAAAAGTAACTAAGATGGAATGTAAATACATCAAAAGGTAGGTAGGCCAGTGGCAGGACGTGGGGCATAGTCTGCAGTACGACAGTTAGAGCTGTTCAGGGGTCTAACGCAAAGCCCACAAGGAGAGAAGAAAAGTGCAGAATTTGGAACTGGTTCTCTCTCTTTAATAATAATTTATTTTTATTTTACGTGTATTAATGTTTTGCCTGCATGAATGTTGGTGTGGGGGTGTTAAATTTTGAGGTTACAGATGTATATGAGCTTCCAAGTGGATGCTGGGAATTGAACCCCGGTCCTCTTGAAGAGCATTCAGTGCTCTTAACCACTGAGCCATCTCTCCAGCCCCATTGGGACTGGTTCTCAACTTAGCTGTTCTCATTCTTCACGTGGTCACATTGGCATTAAGGGCTCAACAAGCTGCTGATTTACAATCTGGGTGCCGTACTATTCTCCATTGGGACTTCGGATGAGGGAGTTACAAATCTAGCATGTCCTGGGGGAGGGTCTCAGCCCCACCTCTTCCTGTAAGAATCACAGCGCTGCAGCCCCCTTTCATTGCAATACAGGTATTTACTGCTTCTTACCCAAAGCAGAAGACTTACAAATGAAAAATGTGCATTTTAATACAACAGATCCTGGAGAAAGGAGAGCAGTTTTCAAGTACGCCAACCGGATTCTGGGGCGGGGGCGGGGGGGTTCCTCCTGGTTTGTGGGCTTGTGTAAAAGAGTAGCAGTAAAACCCACACATTGGGGCTGGAGAGATGGCTCAGTAGTTAAGAGCACTGACTGCTCTTCCAGAGGTCCTGAGTTCAATTCCCAGCAACCACATGGTGGCTCACAGCTATCTATAATGTGATCTGATCATACTGTATTCATAATAAATAAATCTTTGGCAAGACAAGCCCACACCTCCAAGCCAGATTGTCTCTGGACAGGAGTGTTAAGGACTTTAGACTCCATGGTCTCCACATATGGGAGACCTTACTTCCTGCCTGTTTCACCCACAACAGCTTCCATGGGTTTTGACATTTGAGGCCACTGCTGCTGCCCTGTTCTCTCTACACACTGGCCCGTAACTCCAAGAGTAGATACAGACCTTGTGGAAGACCAGACCTGTCCACGTCTCAGCTCAAGCATGCTGCTGCTGTTAGCAAGAGCTGGCTGGAGGCCCAGGGAGAACTGGTGGTGTTCAGTAAGTACCAGCCTCAAGAATCTCTCCAGCCTAGCCATGAACCTGGATCCAAGCCCAGGAAAGCAGCTACTCTCACCCTGCAGGAATATTGCAAGCTCTTCCAAGCTCTTTGGAACCTGGCCACCAGCATGCCAGGTGCTCATGGGATGTCCCCTACGTGTGAATCAGAGGGAAACTGGTCATCGTTTAGGGCTTCTGGCTTGAGGGAATATTGCAACATAGTTCTCTCCCCCTTCATCCTGCCAAGTGCTTCAGGCAGATTCATCATAGAAAACCAACGATCCCTAAGTAGAGCTATGAATCTAACGCGATGCCAATAACAATGCCAGCTGGGCTGTTTGAAAACAGGATAAACTAATTACAATGTCTATATTGACATATTATCAAGCAGTAGTGACCCCAATATGGAGTAGGCTTGGAATTTGACCCTCCAGGGAATGTAGCATATGGTAAAAGTCTTTCAGACCACTTGAGAGAAGGGAGTTTGTTCTAAAAACATTAGGAAAATTGGATGGCAGTCCTGAAGACCGTTGGACTCAAACCTAGTCTTCTCTGGAATAAATCCTAGCGACTTAAATGTAATAAATAAAACCACAAATCTGTAATTTTGTAAACTTGAAATGAGAGCTTTCCTTTTTAAAAGAATTTATATTTGCTTGTTTTCTGTGGTGGAGGGGATATGCATGCCACAACGCACACGTGGAGGTCAGAGGACAACCTCCTTGCTTCTCTCCTTCCAAGTTCTGGGCATTGAAGTCAGGTCGTTGCAAGCTCCTTTACCCACTGACCCACCTCAATGCCTCCTGAAAAAAGGCCTTTTAAATCCAGGTGTTGGTGACACACGCCTTTAATCCCACAACTCAAGAGGCAGAGGCAGTGGATCTCTGAGTTCAAAGCCAGGCTGGTCTACAGAACAAGTTCCAGAACAGCTAGAGCTACACAGAAAAACCCTGTCTTGGAAAGAAAGAAAGAAAGAAAGAAGAAGAAGAAGAAGGAAGAAGGAGGAGGAGGAAGAAGAAGAAGAAGAAGAAGAAGAAGAAGAAGAAGAAGAAGAAGAAGAAGAAGAAGGAAGAAGCCCTTTTA
Organism: Acomys minous; assembly: GCF_964271855.1. Taxonomy (NCBI): domain Eukaryota; kingdom Metazoa; phylum Chordata; class Mammalia; order Rodentia; family Muridae; genus Acomys; species Acomys minous. The sequence continues at coordinate 17,148,697 of NC_140490.1, forward strand.
AAGTCTGACTCAAACTCCCCCAAGCATAAAAGAATAAATTAATATCTTCAATTCCATAAGAAATAAAATTTCCCAATCTTTTTACAAAATAGTAAATCACATCAAAAGTTTAAAATATATGTGGAACAGGGCCTTTCCAACTCATATTTTTAATCAATACAGACTGCCACAAATCAATAAAAAAAAATCCTAGCAGCTCACACAGAAGATAAACAAAAGAAATGGAGAGAACATCCACAGAAAAGAATGCATGATGGTCCTTCAACACAGGAAAAGATGTTTTAAGCTTACTCATAGTAAGATCATTGCAAATTAAACAGATGCTAAGTCTGAGGCGGCACAGTCTTTGGGGAGGATGTGGAAGAGCACTTATTCCCGGCCAGCAGCAGCCTGAGTTAGTAAAATGTTCGTGCGACAAGGGCATTATTTGTCAGACAATTAGAGCACATGGCCTTTAGTTCAGTATCAGTCCCCTTAGGAATTTAACCTAATGGCATCCACATGCAAATGTACACAGGAACGAAGACACTGGTTAAAGCATCGTTTGTGGTGCTGTGGAGCGGCTCAGTGGTTAAGAGCACTTAGTTGTTCCTGCAGAGGATTGGGGTCGGGTTCCCAGCACCACCTGCTGACTCACAGCCATCCACAACTCAGCTCCGGCAGATCCAACGGCCTCTTCTGACCTCTGAGAGCACCAGGCATGCGCACAGCACACATACATACATGCAGGCAAACACACACATAAAATAAAAGTGCATCACTTTTAACAGACCAGGTGTATTCATATGAAAAAAGTCAAGGCAGGTGAATATGTGTGTGTGTGTGTGTGTGTAATCTTTTTTTTGTTTGATTTTTTTTTCAAGGCAGGGTTTCTCTGTGTAGCCCTGGTTGTCCTGAACTCACTTTGTAGACCAGGCTGACCTAAAACTCAGAGATCCACTTGCTTCTGCCTTCCAAGTGCTAGGATTCAAGGTGTGTGCTACTACTTTCTGGCTAATCATATATAATCTTAACAAAGCTGTTAGCAAAACAAAAAACAACAAGAAACAAAAACAATCAGTTATGCCCCCCCCCCACTTTGAACAACTTAAAAATGAAATATGTTACTAATGTCCTGGTACGTGTGGTAGGTGTGAAAGAATGAATGCACAGGTGTAGGTTGTTGGTTGTGTGCTGTATATCTACACACTCACACAGGTGAAAGTACACTTGAAAGGCTAGTCTTTTCCTGGAGAACTCAAGAGCAAGGTGAGCAGGTAGAACAAAGCGGAGACCCCCTTTTACTTTGTGGAAGTCTACACTGCCTCGATGCTATGCTGCACTGGGAGCCCATGCAGTTCAGTTTGTATATAATAATAAAAAAAAAAAGTAGAAAGGCAAAAAATAAAAAAATAAAAAGAGCTCCTTTGGAGCTGGAGAAATGGCTCCACAGGTCAGAAGGCATAGCACTGCAGAGGACTTAAGGTGGGGGGGGGGGGTCCCCAGCACTCATGTCAGGTAGCCCATACAACAACCTGTAACTCCAGAGGGAGCCAACATCTCTGTCCTCCATGGGCACACCCCCTCTCACTACCACGTATTATTTTAAAAATAATTAACAAAAGTTAAGCTCCCTTACCTGTGCTTAGCGAATAGTGAAGCCCAGCTATGTGCACCTAGTTCATCCAGTGTCCTGATAGCAGCCAAGGTCACTGAATCCTCACATAGATCCCGGCCAAGGTGAGGGGCTCAACCAAGCTGGCTCCCTCAGGTAAGAAGCGGCCAAGCCTTGGGCAGAACCAAGTTCTGGTTGTTCCCGTTCTCTCCTCCCCTATTGCTGGAACTGAACCCAAGCTGTTCCCGTAACTTTCCCCCCAAGTGACCCTTTAGTGACAAAGAATGACAAGCACAGCCCAGCTCCAGCACCGATGTGAGATACATCAGTCTTGCCCAACGAACGTCAGATGTCACCAGAGCTCAGGCAAAGAGACTGACGCGCTGCAGAGGGGCCTCAGAGCAGTAGATGAGCCTCCAAGACCTGACTGATTCTGGTCCCTAAATGTCTGTCATCTAACTCTTCCCTAGTGAGTTGGCAGCATTGGAAAAAGGCATTAAACACCTCAAGTCCTAGCAGAGAAATAACCGAACTACATTTTATTTGATACACTTCTACAGAGCGCCCCCCCCCCCCCGTGAGGAACCTCTATTTCCCCCTTCTCTCACGTTGCTTCCAAAATGTCTGATTATATCTTCCTCATTGGGAAAAAAAAAACCCTGGTCTTATTGCATTGTGCGTGTGCGCATGTGTGTGCATGCATGTGTATGGTGCATGTGTGTGCCTGTGTAGGTGAAGGTGCATGTGGAGATCAGAGCTTGACACTGGTTATCTTCTTCTGTTGCTCATCACTTTACTGGTTTCTGAGACAGTGTTTCTTACTGAACTTGGAACCTGCCAGTCAGCTAGACTAGCTGACCCACAAAGCCCCAGGGATCTTCCACTCTCTGCCTCCCGGCTGCTGCCATTATAGGTGCCCGCACTCTGCCACATTTGTTTTTTACATGGATGCTGGGGGCCGGAACCCAGGTCCTGACACAAGGCAAGCACTCTACTAACTGAGCTATCTCCCCAACCCCCTTATTGTATTTGTAAGTGTCTTAAAGTGTCTTCTCAATGTGTCACAAACATTAGTGCTCTGTAAGAGCATCTTACTGTTAGTGTTTTGCAGTTACAAGTGTGTCTCTGAGCTCATCTCTAGACCAGCTCCCAAATCACAGCTAGTCTCCTGTCACACCCACCTCCTTCCCTGCAACTCTGAGGTCTCACCCACAGCTCCACTCTAGCACCCCAATGTCTTCCTCAAGCCCCATTTCCCTTGCTAAGACCAGATTCCAAATCCCAGTGGCTGAGCCAAGTGGCTTAAGTCAACCGCAACTGACACAAGGGCATAGAAGTATGTCAGTTTATGTAACCGAGAAAGGCAGCTTCAGTCATGGCTGGCCATGGATGCTCCATTGGTGACATCAGGCCTCTCTCTGCACTGTTTGGTCATGCTTTCTCAGGCAGGTTCACTCAAAATAGTGACAAGATGGCCACCAACAGCTCCAGGCTGGAATTCCCCAGCTAGGAAGCCCCTAGTGAAAAGAAAAAATTTTCCTTCCCAATTACTTCCAGAAAAAGTCCTGTAACCTAACTTTGATTTGCCCTGATTGGGTCATGTACTCACTTCAGATTGAGCTTGTGACCTGGGTTGGCCATGCCTGGGTCACACACATACTTCTAGGGTAGAGGGGTAGAGAATTCAATCCTATTAGAACAGACCTAGTGGGGGAAAGAGATGAGTTTCCAAAGGAAAAGCAGTGACTGCTTCCCAGGTAGAGTAACCAAAGCGCAATTGCTCCACACATCCTGGACATCTCCAGCTGGCTATGCCAGACACAGAGAGCCACACCTGCTCCTCATCACTATCCCTAACTACATCCATCCTCAGGATGACTAGAGTCTCAATCAGCGGCTTACTTTGGAAAGCAGGGAGTGTCACAATCACTCCTTTGCCATCTTACATTTTCCTGAAATATCACCAATTCGCCTTTCCCCTAGTGTGTGACTCATTCTCCATCACCATAACAAACAGCTAGGACCATCAGTTTAGAAAGAGAACAGGCTTGCTTTGGCTCACAGCTCTGGAGTTTCCAGGCCCCCGATCAATCTGCTCCATTGTTTTCAGTTCTGTAGTGAGGCAACACCCCACAACAGGCATGGGCAGCAGAGCCGATTACTCACACTGTGTCTGGGGAAACAAAGGAAAGACCCTGTGAGGGTCTGCTTCCTCCGTGACAGGAAGAACAATTCTTGGGCTCCACCTTCCAACAGTGCCTTTCTGGGTACCACTCCTTTAACACGTGGGCTTTGCGGAGGCAACTAAGATCCAGGCTGTGGTGCCTGACAACACAATCACTTCTGCTTTGGGTGGTTACGACATCTCCCTCTTGAACTATTTCACTGAATTCCTGTCTCATCAATGAGTCCCCAGGATCACCACCTGCAAGCCACATTCTGCACGGCTACCAAGAGTCTCTCTCCACCCCTGATCACCAATTCCCTTCCTGCCCTAATGTTATTTGGGGAACCTGCCATTATCATGGGTCTTGAGTGACATAAGCAAATAGCCCATGCTCGGTCAATTTCTTCCCCACACCTTGACTCTAGACGCTGGAGTCTAGAGCAATGGTTCTCAATCTTCCTAATGCTGTGACCCTTTAATACAGTTCCTCATGCTGTGGTGACCCCCAACCATAAAATTATTCTCATTGTTACTTCATTATAACTGTAATTTTGCTACTGTTATGAATTGCAATGTAAATATTTGATATGCAAGACATCTGATATGCAACCCCTGTGAAAGCGTCATTTGGCCCCCAAAGGAGTCACAATCCACCTGCTTTAGCTGTGTCTGTCTCCTGAGAATGTCAAGGGCCCGGAACAGCAGCAGCCATGTCATCTTTTCTTTGTGCCTCTTACCCAAAAGTAATACATGTAGGTGTCGCCTCATCAACTCTCCACAGTTGCATGGAGAACACCTGAAGGCATGATGGTCCATCTCCAATGTCAGCTTCACTAGCTTTAGAATCTCCTAGGAGACACATCACTGGGCATCACTAGGAGGGAGGCTCCAGGGGGAAGTAACTGAAGAGGGCAGATCAACCCTGAAAGTAGGTGGCACCATCACAGAGGCTGAAGGGGCGGTAAAAAGTGAGTGAGCACCAGCATTCATCTGCCTTGGCTTTCTGACTGTAGACACAATGTAACTGACTCCGTTGCCTGGTCCCTGGGCCTCTGCTGCCCCATCCACTGTAGCCCTCAGCCAAAAGAAGCTTCCCTTAAGTTGCTTATTGTCCAGTATCTGGTTACAGTAACAAAAAAATAGAAACTAGTGGTGGCAATGACAAGCGACTAATACAAAAAACAACCATCTGTTGAAACCTGCTAAAACTGAACAGGCACCATTCATCCCCCAAGGGGGCAGTGTGGCATTCTTGCTTCATAAAGCATGCTGGGGACTCTGGAGAAGTGCATAATATAAATTGTTCCTGACAGTTAGTAGGTATCTCCTTTGTGGGAACAGTTGGCTCCTTGGGGAGACTTTTCCCTTGGGTCCTAGTGTCTAGCAGAGCTCCAACTACGGGACAGGGAGGTTTGACTCTCAAGATGCAGCACTAATAGACAGTGGCTTTTCTCTTTGACCTTGTCATAGCAACAGTCTTACTGTTTTAAGAATCCACTTTTTGGTCTATGGGACTCCATGCCATCCTGCTGCTGCTACTGATTCATGCCTGGCCAATCAGAGTAGGACATCTCCCAGGACACAGATTCTCTTAGGCAAGCTTGAATTAATTAGAGCCTGTCACTTGGAACCAATATGATTTTCCCTAGAACCACTGCCAAGCATAACACAGCAAGTACTCAGCAAGCCACTGAGCAGCTAGGGGGCCAGTGCACCTCTCACACAGGAGCCAGGAAGCTTCCTACATCATGCTCCGCTCAGGTATGAATCACCCACACACTCCTGGAGGAACCGGCTGTTGATGCTCCCCTACCTGCGACATCTTCCAATCAGCCCACTCACCCAAAGACCCCAAGAAGTAAGCAGAATTTCTGATTCCCTGGAGAAAAAAGACAGGGCTTCTCTGCTATATCCACAGCAAGTGTTTTAAAGATTTATTTATTTTTACTTTCTGTGTTTCAGTGTTTTACCTGTGCACGCGCATGCATGTGTGTGCGTGCGCGTGCGCACCATGTGCATGCAGTGCCCACAGATGCCAGAAGAGGGCATCAGATCCTCTGGCACTGTAGTTATAGACAATCTTTAGCTGCCACATGGGTGCTGGGAACAGAACCCAGGTCTTCTGCAAGAAGAGCAAATGCTCTGAACTGCTAAGCCATCTCTCTGGCCTTTCAAGCCATACTATATGTATACTGTTGGTTAATAGATAACAATTATGTGTCTATCCGGGGTAGAGTAAAATGTTGCGCTACATTTACTTATTGACTGCATTTACTTACTGATCAACTCAGGACATGGATTAGTCTTTTCCTTGTGAGGACAACATTCAGAATCCAATCTTCTGGTTATGCTAAATTATGGTACAAATGGTATTTCAGAGAATGACACTTCTCACACCCTCAACAGCTTGCTAGAGGGAGGGCCAAGCCTCGAACTCAGGTCTGTGTAACCCAGAGGGAGCTAGGAAATTAGCTTGGGTGAACAGGGTGCTGATGAGTGAGGGAGAACACAAGCAGGGTGCTGAAAGCACTTGGACTCGACACGTGCTGTGGAGGTGTTAGGGTTTATTAAGGCAATGGAGCAAACGTGTACTGAGGAGCTTTCCCAAGAGAAACAATTTGTAGTTGTGACACGTTTGGGGGAATAGTTTCCTTTCCCAGAACCCAGTTCAATTTGTCACAGTGATTGTTGACCGTCCATGAGTCCTGGCCCCACCCTTCAAGGATGGCCACCATCTTGTTCAAACACATTTGTCAACAGGCTACATGATAGTCCAAAAATCCCTTCTTAGTGCAAGACAGTGTCCACATGTGTGTCTGGGAAACATTTCAGTGGTTGCTCGTGTATGTATGTATGTATGTATGTATGTATGTATGTATGTATGCGTGTCGTATGATGGGGTGAACCGGAAAAAAGAGAAGTTCACAACCTTTCTTGCTGATCACCTAATCTGCATGGCTCCAGGCAGAGATTCCGAATGACACTTCTCTAAATGACTGAAAAAATGTTCAGTCTCTTGTTTCTCAGTTTTCTCGCCTATAAAAGGGAGCAGTAATGCCACCACCCTCCTTGAGTTCCATCATTAGCATCACAAATTTATTTATTTATTGAAATTATGTAGCTCTGGCTATCCTGGAGCTCCCTACGTAGACCAGGCTAGCCTTGAACTCATAGAAATCCACCAGCCTCTGCTTTTTGAGTTCTCGGATTGAAGGCCTGCAGCACTCTCCTGGCTCCCAGTTTTGTTTTGTTTTTTAAGTAGCCTAGACTGTGTGATTCAAATCACAAGTGAAGCCGTCAGTAGAGATGGAGGACCAGTCCCATTGTCCTTTGTTTTTGTCCGAGCGGCCTACAGTTCAGGACCCACAGCACTGAGGGCGTCTCTGTCCGGGTCTGACATTCTGAGAAGGAAGTAACTGCAGGGGACTTTTGTTTTGCACTTCAGCCAGAGAGAGAGGTGCAAACAGCCTGTGGTGGTGGTGGATAATTTGTAACGTGGCTCTGTTCCTTCCTCCGAGTTTTGAGACTTCCCTCTGATCACACCGGAAAGTTGTTTAAAACCAAACAGTTCTCTGTAGTCTCCCACTCCTCACATAAGGAAACAAGCAAATGAGCCTGTAAAATCATGTTTTTTCTACTCCCATTCTAGACCTATTACATTGCTAACAAGCTTTAAAGCACTAAGCTGAGCAGATATGGATTTATTCTAGCCCGTCTACACTGGTCTGGACTATTTTCTGGCCACGTGCCCCATGCTGCTTGCAACCATAGTCTCGCCTAGGCTGCTTCTGCTCCATCTGTCTGTCCTCATGTCCTCATGGCTCCTCCTCCTCCTCCTAGCCCCTTCTCCTCCACCCTCCTCCTCCCTCCCTCTCCCTCCTCCTCTCTACTAACTGGGATTGGAAGTCCAACCTTAACTCTCCTGCCCAACTATTGGCTGTTCATCTCTTTATTAACCAATCAGAGATCATGGAGAACAATGTTTATACAACAGCATTGAGACAGGAGACTCTTCATAGAAATGACAGTCCACTTCCAGACTGCAACCAGATCTCCTCTGGGCACATAAAACAATATCTGAATACACAGCGCACAATACCATCCCCCAATGTGAGCCCCATTTGGACCCACACTGATCAGCACGGATGAGCGGGTTCTCTGGACCACCCCACTTGGATCTCATAACAGCCTTCCGCACCTCCACCCAGAGGCAGTGAGCTCAGTGGTGACCCTTGTGTGACTCCAGGACAGCAACTTAACCCTCCCAGAAGGGTGAGGCCAAAGAGCCCCAAACTGACACACAGTAAGAACCTGACAGTCCTGGTGACTACTGGGTATTGCCATTGTCTTCATGGTGCCTCTGGCAACAGAGGACAGCCATGTGCAGTTTGTTCTGATCAACACCTATATGCCTTTCTTCTAGAAGCCATGACCAGCTTGGCTTGGGCTCTTCCACCATTTCTTACACATAGCCTTATGAAAATTGTCAATCAGGTCACCCCAAGAAAGCTATGGGTGGGCCAAGAACTGCCGTGCATATATTCTGTCCTAGAGTGTGACTCTTAGAGACAGCGGCAAATCTGACAGGAAGTAGATCGAAAACCCAGGAATTCATCTTGGGAGGCAAACACAGAGTGGACTTTCCATCAGCACAGGTAGCAAAAAGGCTCAGATCCATCCTGGTCACGTGCCCTCTCTGTGCATTGTTCATAGATTCTGCACAAGTTCTACAGGTTCTGTCTGTGGCCCACAAGGAATGCTCTCTAAGACACCTGCAAGACGGTATCATACGTCAGCACGCTGCTCAGCTTCCGGTACATCACAATGGCAGGCAGGATTTTAAGATAGGAGATCTGTAACATACAGTCAGTTAAAAAAAAAAAAAGATAAAGATGCCAAGATCAGAAACAAGACTAAAGGGCTTGTGAGGCATGTGAGCCCTGGAGCTAGAACAAGACGTTTGGCTTCTCTGGGAACAGGACTCGGTATCCTGTGTCAGATGCAGGATTGCCAGAAGTGCTTACACAGTCGGGTGCCGAGAGAGTGTCTATCTCTCAGGAAATGGAGGTGAAGCATAGAGTCTGCCTAGATGCCTGCAACAGCAGATTCTTTGAGCCTCTGGACCTAAAAGCAGTCTTAGACAAAGAACTCAAGACAGCTGAAGCCCTTCAAGGCTCCTGGCCTAGGCTTTGCACCTCTCCTGTGCCACCGTAGAATAAAGTCCATAACCTCTATTGCACTGAGCCCCCTAATCTTAGGCCACGTTCCAAAATCCTCAGAGGATGTCTGAAAGCAGAGACAGTGCTGAACCCCCTCTGCACTTGGTTTGGTGGTCAGCTGCTATCAGAAAAATATTAAATGGGCAACTCCAGAAATACATAATCTACTTGTAGCATAATTCCCGGTAACATGGGGTGAAGTCTCCCACTTTGTGCTCCATCACGGTGGCTATGACTCATACCTTGGTCTAACAAATGTGCATCATGCACACACTGCCTCCCAGTCTCTTGTAAGCCATCCTTGAGATCAGGCTGCCTGAGCAGTCAGTGTCTGCATCCTAACTCTTATTGCTCTTAATCATGGCTCCAAGGTTCAAGGCTAGTGAAGAGTGAAAAATCAGATCTTCCAAAGAGAAATACAAAGGCTTCCTTTAAACAGCAAGACAAAAGTCCTCGATAAGAAGAACCACAGCAATTCTATGTCGGGCTTGCTATGCCTGTGGGTGGCTATTGTTGCTAATTTATTACTAATTTACTAATACCAGTACTAGTAATTACTAATTGCTAATTTACTCCTGTAAATTTACACAGTTATGTGTGGATAGGGAAAAACACAGTATACTTAGGGCTTGGTGCCATCCAAGTTTCCAAGCATCTACTGGAGGCTTTCAAATGCATCCCACAGGAAAAAGAGGGTGTGTTGTATAGTTTTATGTCAACTTAACACAAGCTAAAGTCATCCGAAAGAAGGGAGCCTCAATTGAGAAGATATTTCCATAAGATAAGGCTGTGGGCAAGCCTGTAGGGCATTTTCTTAATTAGTGATTAATGGGGTTGGACCCAGCCCATTGTGGGTGGGGATGCCGGTGAGCTGGCGGTCTTGGGTTCTATAAGAAAGCAAGCTGAAAAGCCATGAGGAGGAAGCCAGTAAGCAGCATTCCTCTGTGGCCTCTGCATCAGCTCCTGCCTCCAGGTTCCTGCCCTGTGTGAATTCCTGCCCCTCCCTGCTTTTGATTATTAACTGCTATATGAACTGTGAATAAAAAAAAAAAACACTCCTTCTCCCAGTAGGCTTTTATATTGGTGTTTCATCACAGCAATATTAATCCTAACTAAAACAGGGGCTACCATATAATAATTAGTCCTACAGAGATCATACAACCATTAAAGTGGAAACCAAAGGACTAGGCAGGAGAGAGAGAGAGAGAGAGAGAGAGAGAGAGAGAGAGAGAGAGAGAGAGAGAGAGAGATAAACTAAAACAACCACCTAAAACAAGGCAACATTCCAAAGTACAAGGAAAATGAAAATGCAGGGGGAAAGTTAAAAATAAAACAATTTGAAGATGTTTTGAAACTCATTTCAGGTAAAAATTAAGTTTATAAGACAATATGTCTTAGTTTGCTTCTCCATTGAGTGATAAAACACCATGGTTAAAATCAGTGGGGAGGAGGTATAGTTCAGTTCACAGTGTAGTTCATCATGAAGGGAGTGAATTGGAGGCAGGAACCTGAAGGCAGGGACTGCAGCAGTGGCCATGGAGGACTGCTGCTTACTGCCTTGCTCTCTATGGCTCGCTCAATTTGCTTTCTTATAGAACCCAGGATCCTCTGCCCAGAGTGTGATCTGGACTCTCCCACATCAATCATTAATCAAGGAAATGTCCCACAGACGTGCCCACAGGTCATTCTGATGGAAGCATTTTCTCAGCTGAGGTCCCTTCTTCCCAGATGACCCTCGGTTTGTGTTAAGTTGACAAAAACTAAGCAGCACGGGTAACTGACAGTTGCTTAAATCAAGTTCGGTAAGACAGATACAGAAATGACTGTCACAAGAAGGATGTCTGTTATCCTGTCAGATCTTTAGAAGCAGGAGGCAGGCCAGGCCAGACCTTCTGACATTGGGAAGCACTGTGCATAGGGGCTGAGGGCATGCAGTGAGCAGAGGCCTGTGGGGTTTCAACAAGAAGGCGTAGGCAGGCTCCGGTGCATGGTTGCAGTGGGCATGAGAGACTTATGGGCATAGAGGTTGTTCTCGTTGTCTGGTACTTGGCAGAGGGGCCTTAGAGGAGGTGGCTGGGGGCATATATGGCTGGTTTACATGCAGAAAGCCAGCCCTCTGGTTGTATTTATTTAACTAAAGATTGGATAAATACAATAGGAAGATGACTTTTCAGGTCCCAAAATTTACAAAAAAACTCTTAAAACTCAATATAAAAATAACAGAATTTCAACTGTATTTGTATACTTTACATTCTTAAAATAAATGTAAACATGTGTATATATGGGCAACACTCAAGTAGAACATGTGTGTGTGTGTGCGTGTGTGTGTGTGTGTGTGTGTGTGTGTGTGCGATATAGAAGAAGGGGGTAATGAATTTGAGGGTAGGACAGAGGAAAAGTTGGAGGGCTTGGTTTTGTTTTGTTTTGTTTTTGGTTATTCGAGACAAGGTTTCTTCGTGTAGCCTTGGCTATCCTGGAACTCCCTTTGTAGACCAGGATGTCCTGGAACTCACAGAGATCCACCTGCCTCTGCCTCCCTGGGTGTTGGCATTAAAGGTGTGCACCATCACACCCGGCCCTAGTTAGAGGGTTTTAAAGGATGTAAATGCAGTGTTTTTTTGTATAAAACTCTCAAAGCATTAAAAATGGAAAAAAAATAAAAGAAGAAATGAAGCATTTGAACAAGATAAGTGGTCCATGGGCTTACTGGTGTCTGTTCTGTGGTGTCCTTTCTGTATATTCAAAATATTTTTTTTCCTAAAAGTTAGAATGAGTCCTAAGTGGTGCCGCAGAATCAAATGAGTACCTATTCAACTGCTGTCTTTCCCTTGACCATCACTATAGAGAGAAAACGTCCACTGTCTCCTTCCTGTCATGGGTTGAGTCCTGAGACCCAACAGTCACGAATGATGAAAGAAGGGTGCCCTGTGAACCTGGCCCCACCCATCAGAGAGCTTTGCCTTCCTACTGCAAGGAGTTCCTTTCTTGCCAGAGTTCAGAGGCACTGATGCCTCCCCGAGGGTGGCAGATGCAGTCCTGAAGCTGGCTTCACTCTGGGGAACCCGGATACCCTTGGTGTGCTTTACTCCCATGTAGTGCATGGCAGCAGGAAACCACAGGCTGCTGCACGAGGCTCACAGGGCGTGGAGGGCAGCCTAGGCTATCATTTCTACAGCAGAAGTCCTATTATCACAGCCTCCTGTACTGATCACGCCTCATCTCAATACAAGAAAACCCTGTTCTGTAGTCAGCTAGAAGCCCCCATCCTATACTTTCAGGACATTTAAATACCAAAGATGTAACATTTATAAGACAACTAAGGAGCAGACTAGTGTACTGGCTCATTTGATGTCAACTGGATACAAGCTAGAATCATTTAGGAGGAAGAACTCTCAACTGAGAAAATGCCTCCATAAGACCGGCTCGTAGTTAAACCTGCAGTGTATTTTCTTAATTAGTGATGGATGTGGGAAGGCTCAACACACAGTAGGAGGGGTCATTCCTGGGCTGCTGGTCCTGGGTGCTGTAAGAAAGCAGGCTGAACAAGCCGTGGAGAGCAAACAATGCTCCTCACGGCCTCGGCCTCGGTTCCTGCCTCAAGGTCCCTGCCTTGCGTTCCTGTCCTGATATCCATCAGTGAGGGACTTTGATTTGAGAATGGTAAGATGAAATAATGCTCCCCAGTTGCTTTTGGTCATGGTGGTATTTTGTTTGGTGGGGTTTTGGTTTTGGTTGGTTTGTTTGTTTCGAGACAGGGTTTCTCTGTGTAGCCTTGCCTGCCCTGGAACTCACTCCGTAGACCAACCTGGCCCCAAACTCAGAGATCTGCCTGCCTCTGCCTCCCAAGTCCTGGGATTAAAGGTGTGTGCCACCATGCCTGGCCTGGTCATGGTGTTTTACTGCAGTAATAAAGTCCCTAAGACAACCAGTAGCCCCAATTTAAAGCAAAACAAAAACCAAAAAACTATTTCCATACAATCAGTGTTCAGCCCTTAGCTTCACTGCTCCAGTGAACTTATCCTCTGGAGATCAAGTACCTCTTACAGGAAAGGGCATATTTCTGAGTGGGGGGCAGGTGATCTGAAAGGTGGCATAAGGGATGATTCCATTAATAAGACAAAAAGACAAGCTGGTGTGGATGGAAATGGATTAGTGGTTGCTGGGGTCCCAGGTGGTGGGTAGTAAGTAGGCTTAATGGTGTTGAGTGCAGGGAGATCTTTGGGGTGATGTACGGTTCTGCCTTTTTTGTGTGGCACTAGTAGTCACACAAGTCAATGTATGTAGGAGTGGGGTGTTGAGGTCATCCGTTGTTGTTGTTGTTGTTGTTGTTGTTGTTGTTGTTGGCTATTAGCCACCATGTGCTGGCAGTTGAAGCTGGGTCCTCTAGAAGAACAGCCAGTGCTCTTAACTGTTGAGCTGCAGCTCTAGCCCTAGACACCGTTTTTTAATCCTATCTGCCAGTTTCTGTCTTTGGGTTGGGAAATTGAGACCATTAATAATCATTACTGAAAGGTGTTTTTTTTTTCCCTTCCCAACCCCAAGCTTCTGGAATAATGACTCATGAGACTCAAAATATGTTTACAAATACCTAGTTCATTTAGCTAGGCTCTTCTCTGACTAGCTCATAACTTAAAATAACCCATTTATACCAGTGTTCATTCTGCCACCTGGATGGTGACCTCTGCTTCCGGGGGGGGGGGGGGGGGAATCTCTTACGCCTGCTCTATCCCAGGATCCTTTCTGCCTGTTGGATGCCCCATCCTGTGTTTCCTGCCTCACCTGTAGGCCATTAGCTTTCTATTAACAGGTGATGCTTCCATGCAGACACAAGAGATTCCTTCTACAGAAAGGTTTGGTTGACTTCTGTCCTTTCGATGATTTTGTACTTTGTTTCCTAATTGTTCATTTGCTTAGTTACTGTCCTAGCATGTAAACAAAATGAGGAATGCCTGCTCCTATGTATAAGGTTGAGGATTTTATGGTAGAAATGAGGGAGCATCTGGAAGACTCCAGAACAGGGAGAGAAAGTAGTAAACTAAACATAACCAACAGCATATTGATTTGGGCACAGGGGCAGGCAGGGGCACGGGGAAGGGACTGTTAGGCAGCAGAGAGAGAGCAAAGGAGGAGAGAGAGAGAGAGAGAGAGAGAGAGAGAGGAGAGGAGAGCAGGGGGCGGGGGGGGGGGGGATGGGGATGGGAGACACACAAAGAGAGCAAAGAGCAGAAGGTCAAAAGGAACAGAGGGAACCAATGAAGTAAAAGAGATCACATGGCCGAAATGGCAGAGTTACATAGGAACAAGGAGCTGGGGAAGGGATGGAAAGCTGAAGAGATTTAGGGAAAGGGTGGGGGCGGGGCTTAAGAAGAGCTGAGAGGAGCCACAGGTGCTGAGTCTAGAGGCCAGCATACACTTTAATATGCTAATAGGTACCTCAGCCATTTGTCCTGAGTTTCATTTGGACCTGACAGCATGGTTTGGTTTTTTCTGTAGCATATATATATATGTAATGTGTGTTATATATATAATATATATGTATATTATATATGCTACAGAAAAGAATATATGTTTAATATATGTATATTACAAATATGTTATATAAATTATATTATAGATTATACTTGTATATGATATTATCAATATTTATATTCCTATTTATATAAATTCTTGTGTATGTATTATTATATTATATATAGATATATATTTAATACATAAATATATTTATGATTCTAATTTTAAACCAGGCATGGTGGTGCATGCTTTTAATCCTAAAACTTGGGAGGCAGAGGCAGGATCTGTGAGTTTGAGGCTGGCCTGGTCTACAGAGAAAATTCCAGGACAGCCAAGGCTACACAGAAAAGCCCTGTCTCAAAAAAAAAAATTATTTTGTGACTTGTTAAACTTACTATATACATATGCATATATATGTCATATATATAAATATATACACATATGTATCTGTAGAACTGTCACTGGAATGGCACTGAACTTAAAACCCAATTTACATAAGTTATTTAATTGTAGTACTACTTATGTTTTTATTTTACATTTTTTAAATTACAAATATAGTAACATCATTTCCCATTCCACCTCTTCTTTCTCCAATCCCTCTCATGTAAAGGGAGAAATGAAAAAGGGGGTGGACTTAATTAGGGAAGGAAGTCAATATGGACGGAGACTGATGGAATAAATAATTCTAAGGATGATTTGAAAAACACCATAAGGCATGGTGGCACATGCCTTTAATCCCAGCAGAGGCAGAGGCTGGCAGATCGAGGCCAGCCTGGTTTACAAAGAGAGTCCAGAACAACCAGGGCTACGCATAGAAACCCTGTCTAAAAAAAAAAAAAAAGGAAAAAGGAAAAAGAAAAACTCCATAAGGAAGCATATTATTTTATATTTACCCAAAGCTACATATAATGCATGTAAATGTTTCTGTATACATACATATATACTTTAAATGAAGTTATGCCATTGAGGGTAATAATATTCCCTCCAGAGCCATTTACTATCTAATAAGCCCAGTACAAAGCGTGAGACACTTTCTTTTGAGTTTTGGCCAATTGTGTCCAAGAGACTCCCAGAACACTAGAGGCCTCCCAGAAGCTGAAGGTAAGTCCCCATTGCTGAAGAACCTCGAATTCAGGCACAGGGTTTGGAGAAAACCAGGTGGATCTGCCCCAAAAGCGTCTTCTCAGAGGATTAGCTTTCACGATACCAAAAGGTGCTGCTATGCAAGCTTCCACCAGAGCAGGACAAAGCTGCCTTGCAAAGTTGGCGCTGGGATCAAATAAAGAAAGAATTCATATGGAAAAATGAGAGGGAGCTCGTTGGGGTTAAAGGACATGCGTGCATTCTGGCAGGATTCCAGTCTTGAGTCTCTCTGCACTCTGTCTTCAGCTGTTGGGTGCTTGCTACACCCTTGCTGGTCTGGCCCTTTGCCAGGTCTGGTCATATATGCTCATCTCACCAGAGGGCCATCTTCTATAGGCTGACGCTGCTCACACCACTAGGTGGTCCTTCAGTGATGAGTTTGCCAATGTAGCTCCTGCCTCTCTGTTCAAACCTGAGTCACATATTTGGTTCCCCCAACGGGCATGCCTTCATAGGTCCTGTCACGGATGCTGGCCGCACCTCTCTGGTTGGCCCTTCAGGAGTGTGGCTGCAAGGGCTGGCTCCAATCCTGGGTGGTTTGTTGGGAGTGAGTGATGTCCTGAGTCAGTGATTACTGTTTATGTGGACACCCCTATGCTTAAACACTCCTTTGCCTCTGCCCCATGGGAGTGGCAAAGCCTTCTCCCTAAGATGAGGTTCACATAGCAAAGGCAAAGCCTTCTGTCCTGGGCCAAGTGTGAATACCGATAGCTGTATGTGGAAAATGTCCACCATAGCTTTCTCTCCCTGGCATCTTTACATCCTAAAGACTGCTCTCAGGTAGAGGCTGCCCCATGGAGATTAGCTAAGCCTGCTTCCTTGACTTAGTCGTATACCATGAGTCCTGTGACTTTGATTTAACTGCATGGACTAACCCCTTCCTTCCTGTTCAACAGTACATAATGAACATGCTGAGCCTCCAGGGTGCTGGAGCGTCCCCATCACAGACCCATGTCCACCTTATTTTAGCTTTTCTCTGTATTCATCTGCGTGTTTGCCGTTTCCTCATTCTCTCACTGACCCAATCAAGTCAGTCCCCAGAGCTGTGCAACGACGTGGCAGTGGTTCTTTGTGGAGCTGGGTCACAAATGCTGGTCTCAACACCAGAGGTCAGGATTTGTGTCATGAAGCAATGTGGGCTTTTGTCAAAGGCCCTCTCTGCATCTATTGAGAAGCTTATGTGATTGCCTGTCCTTGAGATCTGTCTTAGTCAAGGCTCTCTAGAGGAACAGAACTGACAGAGTGAACATAAAGGTATGAATGTGTATGTATATGATTTACACACACACACACACACACACACACACACACACGCACACACACACTTTATTAGAGTGGCGTACAGTCTGTGGTCTGGCTACTCCAACAGTGGCTGTCTCCTGACAGAAAGGCCAAGTATCTGGTAGTTGGAGATCGTGGGGCCGGATGTCTCATCTGATATTTGGTCTATGTTAAAGTCCTGAAGAGGTAGGCTCTACCACAACAAAGGCACGCCTCAGCAACAGGACAGATGAACTTGCAGTGAGAGGGAGGACAAGCAGGCAAAAAGAAAACCGCTTTCATCTTTTGCTTCCTTCTCTGTGGGCTGCCACCAGAAGGCATGGCCCAGACCAAGGGTGGATCTCACAGCTACAGGCACGCCCAGATGCTTGGGTTTTAGTTGACTCCAGAAGTGGCCAAGCTTTCAACACGAGACCATTTATGTGATAAATTATATTTACCTACTAAGCTATGTTGAACATCCTTTATGTCTGGGATGAAACCATCATGATGAATGATCTTTTTGATGTGTTCTTGAATTTGGTTTGCAAATATTTGGTTGAGAATTTTTGTATCTATGTCCATATGGGGAGATCAGCCTATAATTCTCATTTGCCTGGGTAGTGAGGCAATAAGGGTTTCTTAAGGAGGATTTGGAAGTGGTCGTTTTCTACTTACAGAATAACCCAAGAAGTATTGTGATCTTTAAAAATCTGGTAGAATTTTGCACTCAGCTCCCAGATGACCTACGTGGAGGAGAGGAAGAGGCTCTGAGTCTATGTATATTATTGACATGGAATGGCCATATCAAAGACCCCAATGATTCTGACTGTGGGAATGGCAAAGCCTTCCCCAGGTGAGGCTCAGAGGCATAGCAAAGCCTTCCCCAGGTGAGGCTCAGAGGCATAGCAAAAGCCTTCCTCTGGTCGAGTGCAAATGTTGACAGTGTGTATAGAAACTGTCAACCACAGCTTCCTCCTCCAGGATGATTGCAACCTGAAACTGCTCCTCTATCTCTTCCTTCAGCTGCTTACCATAACCCCGCCTCCTCCTTCAGCTGTTTACCATAACCCCACCTCCTCCTTCAGCTGTTTACCATAACCCCACCTCCTCCTTCAGCTGTTTACCATAACCCCACCTCCTCCTTCAGCTGTTTACCATAACCCCACCTCCTCATTCAGCTGTTTACCATAACCCCACCTCCTCATTAAGCTGTTTACCATAACCTCACCTCCTCATTCAGCTGTTTACCCTAACCTCACCTCCCCCTTTAGCTGTTCACTGTAACCCCACCTCCCCTTCAGCTGTTTACCATAACCTCACCTCCTTCATTCAAATGTATAAAATAAATGCTCGGTGTTTCTCCTGCAGTTGGTGCCCTCTGTAAGAGTGAGCACAAGCTGGGCGCAGTGATGCACACCTGTAATCCCAGCACTCAGGGAGCCAGAGCCAAGCGGGTCTCAGTTCGAGGCCAGCTGGTCTACAAAGTGAGTTCAGGACAGCCAAGGCTCCACAGAGAAGCCCTGTCCCCCCAAACAAACAACAACAAAAGTAACTCAAAAAAACAAAAGGGGGGGGGGAGTGAGCACAGCACACACATCCATCCCAGCTTTTCTGTGTCCTAGCTAGGATAAATCATTGAACCAGTGTAGAGTGTGGCAGAACTAGACATTTTATTTGGCAATATTTTTTCCTTTTACCTGATTGCTTGTTATAGATATTTTAACGATGTGCTTCATCTTGCTTTGGTAGATCATAGCCATCTAGAAATTCATGTTTCTCTTGGTTTTCTAGTTTAGTTAGTGGAACATAACACTTTAAGGTATGTCTTCACAAGTCTCTGTGTTCCCTTGATGTCTCGCTGTTCACCTCTGATTGTATTAATTTGGGTCTTGTTTATCTTGTTTATCTAAGAACCAATTGTTTGTTTTGTTGGTTCACCTTATCATTTTTTCATTCTTAGTTCATTAATTTATGGCCTGGTCTTTGATTGCTCTGGAAACAGTTCTTGCTTTTCCAGTGCCTTAAGGTGTATCATGAGGCTTTGTTGTTTTGGTTTTTCAAGACAGGGTTTCTCCTTGTAGCCCAGGCTGTCCTGGACTCACTTTGTAGAGCAGGCTGGCCTCAAACTCAAAAGATGACCTGCCTCACTGCCTCCCAAATGCCGGAGAATCAAAGGCATGCGCTCCCAACACCTGTCTTTTGGTTTTTGTTCTGTACTTAAGAGTTATAACCTTCCCCTGGCATTGCTTCACTGCAGCCCACAGATTTTATACACTGTTCCTTTCCGTTCAGCTTGAGGGCTTTCATTTCCCTTTTTTCAATGATTTATGCATCATGTAATAGTATGTTGTTAAATCTCCACGAGTTTGTAATTTTCTATAGTTTCTCTGGCTGTTGTTTTATAACTTTATCCCACTATGGCCAAACAGACTGCAGGGCATCAATTTTCCTACATTTGTTGAGATTTGCTTTGTGTCCAAATATGTAATCTATTTTTAGATGGTTCCGTATGCTGGTGAGAAGGCATATTCTTTGGTAACTGGGTAGAATACTCTGTAGATATCTGTTAAGTCCATTTGATCTGTATGATCCCAATATTTCTATATTCATTTTCTGTCGATCCATCTAGTAAATGAGGTATAGTATTATTGTTATGATTAATTTGTGACTTTAAATCTCACAGCACTTGTTTAAGACATGGGGTGGGGTTTCAAGACAGGGTTTCTCTGTATAATAGCTCTGGCTGGGCTGGACTCACTTTGTAGACCAAGCTGGCCTCAAACTCACAAAGATCCACATGCCTCTGCCTCCCTAGTGCTGGGATTAAAGGTGTGTGCCACCACCCCCAGCTACAGCACTTGTTTTATGAAACTAGATGAGCCTGTGTTTGGTGAGTATGTATTTAGAATTCTAATTTCCTCTTGATGGATTGTTTCTTTGATCAGTATTAAGTGTCTCTATCTCTTCTGACAAGTCTATTTTGTAAGAAATTGGAACAGCAATGCTGCCTCTTCCTGGTTCCATTTGCATGGAATATCTTTCTCCATCATTTTATACTATGATAGTGTTGGTCTTTGATAGTAAGATGTACTTGTTGGAAGCACAAAAATTTTCAAAGTCCAGGAGAAAATAGAGAGAACCACATGTGTATATCTCCCAAACAGGACTCCAGGTCTGAGGAACTGGCATGCGGTTGTAACCTTGCACCTGGAGGCCCTGCTCTGGGAAGGGGATGCATGTGTCACAGCTCCTCAAGCATCTTAGAGGTGCAAAGTCAGCAAGGGAGAAGGATGGAAAAGCCAGAGAAGCAGAAAACCTCTGCCTGTGGCTCAAGTGAAAATCTGTTCTGGGCACCGACTCTTTCTCCTTCCCTTGCCCCTCCTCCAGCCATCTCTTCCCCAGCTTTAGTGTGAAAGGAGAACAACACATCTTTCTCAATCGTGTCTTTATTCCTCTGCTCTTTGGTTTCCTGCTTTGGTTCACACACGTGTGCTGCATCTCACTGCATCTTGCAGTGTGGGTGAGCCTTGTCCATTGTTACTGCTGAAAGCTCTACTTCCAAGAACACAAAAGAGGTCATCTCTCTGAATCTACAGATGAAGACAAGGGATGAATGGCAACTAAGTCGGCCAGGATGGGAGCAATAGTACACAGCTCCAGTGGCTGTCTAGGGACAAGACCAATACAGCTAGAGAACTCCCCCCCCCCAAAAAAAAGATCCAGAAAGGTCAGCAGGGCTGGTGTGACAGGGTACATCTACATCCCTCCATCTAAGGAGTGCTAAGTCTTGGTCCTGACCAATTCTGAAATAACAGAGACCAAAGCTGGCAATGTTACTCTTTGGTCCCAATTGCTACATGAACGGGGTTTATCTGGGCCCCCCCAGAGTTTTCAGAAACCTCCTTCTGCAAGACCCGAGCACGTTTGGCCTCATTCTAAAATGTCTTGCCCTCGAAGGCCTTCAGATTGAAGGCAGTATCCAGAAACTTCCTCAGTGACACCAAGTGAGTGTTCTTGTTTCCAGTGGCTGGTGCAGCTGCTGGGTCCCGGCCAACATACCTAGAAGAGGAAAGTCAGCTAAGGGGAAGGGCTGGGTCTACCTGCACACTCATTCTAGAACTGTAGGGTCACACATGAGAAAGACTGCCTGCCTGGGCAGTCCTCTCAGTGCACTGTGGCCTTACAAGCTCAGCGACCCAGCGGCAGGACAGGGAGAAGTTGCAGCCTCCATGACCATGAAGACAACAATCATGCCAAACCCCAGAGACTTTGGGAGCAAACACACTTTTGGTTTTCCACATTTCTCACCCCTGACCCCATCTTCACAGAGACAAAGACGCCCACACTGGGCACTAGCGGTTGCCACCTGCTAGGCACTTCAGGAGGCTGGCCTGCACACACAGCGAATCTTATCTTTTGGGGGGAGGGGACAGAGAGGAGGCAGTACCAAGGCTAGGGGCTAAGATTAAAGGGAGGAGATTTGAGTCACACAAGAGGGTCTAAAGTTTGATCCCAGATGCAGAATACTTAGGCTTACAATCCTTGAAGGCTACCCTAGTACCACCACCTCACCCCACCACCATCGATGCTGATATGCTAACCTGTAGACAGAGAGCTCAGAGCCTGTAGGGATTCATATACTTGCCAGAGAAGGGCAGAGGCTAGTTCTGAGTGGCACCGCCAATGAGGCAAGAAAAGCCAATACGGGACTGCCAGGCTCAAGAACAAAAGGCAGGCTAACAAGAGGTGGGAGGCAGATAGCGAACTGTCTAGCCCAGTACCATATGGGCCGGGAGCGGCCAAGGAGAGTCATGAAGCGCGGACTGATGTAGTCGTAATAGCCCATGTTCTTATGTTCTTCCTGGCACCACACCAGCTCAGCCCTCGAGTACTTCTCTGCCTCCCGCATGATCAGGTCAAAAGGGAATGGAGAGATCTGGGGAGCACAGTAAAGGAAGGACAACACATGCAGCGTCTGTGCTGTGCCTCACAAGTCACACCCACACATTGCCTAGAGCCCGGAGCCGGTGAGTTGACCTCGTCACCACCAGTGTGCAAAGACTCAGCCAACCTGCTCCAGGCGTGTGATGGCCACTTGCTGCTCCAGGCCCTGGCTGCTGCGCTCCTTCACCAGGTCATAGTACACCTTTCCCGTGCAGAAGATGAGCCGCTGTACCTGCTCAGGAGACCCTGCCGCAGGGCCATCTTCTGGAATCAACCGCTGGAAGCTAGTTCCTAAGAGATGGACCAGGTACCTCAGGGGCAGCAGCATCCAGAAGGGTAATGAGACACTGAGCACCCCAACCAACCCTGGGCTCTTCCTGGCAACTGGGTTGATTCAGGTTAGGCTTGTTCACATTCGACAGCTTTTGACTAAAGGATGAATGATACCCCAAGTTTTCACAGGGAGAGAGCAGAGCCCTGGGAACCCAAACATTCAAGGTGTGGGGTACAGGAATGGCAAAGGTCCCTGAAGGTCAGAGAAGATAACATGGTGGACCCATGATAGCACCATCCTGCTCCAGATCTGTACCCACCCACCCCCGACCCCCATTACACATGGCGCCCAGCCCCCATGTGCCAAGGTGAGAAGAAGCCATTGGGAGGCCATGGTACATTCCTCCTCCCTCCTCCCTGTAGCAGGGTCTCCATCCCCCAGCGTTGGCCATTTCTCCTTCCTGAAGTCTACACGCTGCAAAATTCCCCAGGGCGCTACTGAGATGTTCTGCCAGGTGTGGGGACAGCAATGCCAGTCTACCGTGGGGTCCAGCGGCACTGGTGGAGCTCTGATGGCCCACTACAGCTGCCTTCCCACAGTGGACAGATGAAAACAAAACAAAAACAACAAACCCCACAACTATCCATGCTGCTGAGGCCCTGACTGGCTAAACCCTGTCTCTACCACTACTCAGGACTCTGCCAAGCCAGAGCCACTCTGCTGGCCACAGGGCTTCCTTCTTGTGCTTCCCTGACTCCCTAGCAGGGCATGCTTTGAGCCTTCATGTATGTTACCTGCCCCTAATTCTCAGGTCAATGAAGCTGAGTGCTTTGGGAGAGGGCAACCAGGTTCCCAGAAATGCCTATTTGGTTCCTGACTGAGATAGACACATGATTGATGATAGATGGATGGATGGATGATGGGTGGATGGGTGGATAGAGATGGTAGACAGATGATAAAACAGTGACTAACACTCAGTACTTAGCAAACCAGATACTGCTCTACCAGTGTCTGACCTCTTGGCAGTCCTTACTGATGGTTAAGAGAGCCCGTCAACTCCCTGGACCCTGGAGCTTATTCCTAGCAATCTGATCTAGCCAAGGTGCCAATCTCCCAATGCTGTGGCAGGTGAGAAACAGGACAGGAGCTGCTGAAGGGCCAACGAGCACAGAGCTGGGAAGACAAGGGAGCTCCAGAGGCAAAAAACCACACACCAGTCACTAGGCCTCACAGGTCACCACCCCAGTGAAGGAGACCCAAGAGGCCCGGATCAGGCACGTACCAGACACCATCTGATCAAAGCTGGACTTGGCATCAGGGTGCCTCAGCAGGGACTTGGGTGTGAAGACAATGAGCTGGAAGGTAAAAAAAAAAAAACAAAACAACAACAACAACAACAAAAAACAGTTGCCAGTAGCCCCTACCCATCTACGGTTCCCCACACCCAACCCTTGCACGCCATGGTGCTAACAGGCCCCGGGGAAGCTCACGGGCTTGCGGAAGGGTAGCAGGATCTGTCGGCGCAGCACGTGGAAGTAGCTGGCTGGTGTCGAACAGTTCACCACAATCCAATTGCAGTCGTAGAGCTGGCTCACCTCGAAGTCCTCAGTGAACACCTGCAGTGCACACCGGTGGCTAGGAGGGGCGCTCTACACCAGGGCTCTACTCCCTCCTGGGGAGAGCAGGCAGCACTCACTGGGTAGGCATCTGAGTCCTCATTGCTCATCTGCAGGAACCTCTCTGGCCTTGCTGAGGAGTGCTCCGGACCCTGAAAGCACATATGTGACCCAGACTCAGCCTGCACAGACCTCAGGCCCGGGGTGCCTAGGGGTTCAAGGGGCAGACTAACCCTGCCTGTGCTTGTTCCCACCTAGCCCACAAGTCTGCCTTACCATGCCCTCCATGCCATGGGGCAGCAGGAGGACGATGCCGTTGTGCCGCACCCACTTGGCCTGGCCAGTGCTGATGAACTGGTCGATGATGCACTGGGCCGTGTTGTGGAAGTCACCAAACTGAGCTTCCCAGAGGACCAGGGCGTTGGGGCTGGCCATGGCGTAGCCCAGCTCAAAGCCTAGGCAAAGGATACCGAGACAGAGCTCAGTGCAAGGTCACCAAGTGACTGAACCCAGCCTCTCCTCACTATATGCTGCCAGTCCCAGTCCATGGGAATCAGGGGCTCACTGTACCACAGAGGCCTGGATGTGTCTTCCTGGGTGTGGAACCATGCTTTTTGTATACTATATGTTGCCATGTTAGACCATATATATCCCAGGAGCCAAGTCCACAGACAACCTGGGAACACTACACAGACCATCAACCAAAAAGACCCCTGAAAATATGTGCAAAGCTCCTGAGAAAGGGCAGACACATGTGGGGCTGAGCCCCAGGAAGGAGTGAAGGGGAAGTATGCTGGCTTCAGGCAAGCTAAAGGAAGCATGTCCCAGTGGAGTCACAGCCGGACCTCAGCACACAGTACCTGGGGGGTACAGGATAGAGAAGATGGGCTTAAGGCCACCTAAACCCAGGGCCAGGCTTTAGTGGCAGCCGGTCAGTAGCTATGTACTGTTATGGACTCCACTGGGATTTCTGTCTGGACTGCCTATGGCTAGTATCTAGGGAAAGAGTTTAGGTAGGTATCTTATAGATACAAAGCAGATGTCTGTTCACTGAGATGCCTGTTGGACCATGTGGGACATGACCGCATCTCCCAAATGTCTCTAGAAAGAAATGGTCCCACAGCAGTCCCTCAGGACCATCCTAGCACCTCTGTCCTTCCCAATTTCTGAGATCGCCTGCCCTCCCAGACCCTGAGGCATCCCAGTGAGCATCCCGCCCACCTAGAACACCATACTCCGAGAGGGAGCTGTTGCACACGGTGTAGGGGGCCTGGTCAGGCCACAGGTGATTCATCGGGACACACGTCCTCCGGTCAACCTCTTGGTCGTGAAGAACATGGTGCCGGTGGCTGGGGAGAGAGACCAGGAGAGGGACAAGAGTGGGCAGG
Organism: Acomys minous; assembly: GCF_964271855.1. Taxonomy (NCBI): domain Eukaryota; kingdom Metazoa; phylum Chordata; class Mammalia; order Rodentia; family Muridae; genus Acomys; species Acomys minous. Next base: position 17,173,816 of record NC_140490.1, read on the forward strand.
CTGACACCTACTCCAGACCTGGGTGGCAGCTAGTAGGCGGGTCTCGTTATTATCCCCAAAACCTGTAAGGTCTAATGGAATGGTCACACCAAGAAGGTTGCCACAGCAACATGCTCCTCCTCCACCGCTAGCCTGCCAGCCACCCATACAAAACACTGAAGGTGCCAGACCTAGGTCTGCAAGTTAGATCATCTCAGCTTCATGGAGGGAACCAGTGAGACCTGCCTTGCAGCATCCCAGAAGCAGAGTAGCGCCTGAGACCCCAGCGGGCCACATCCTCAAGGTGCCATCCCCTACCTATCCTACGATCTCTTCGTCCACCACACCTGCCCCGCCCGTGCTCAGAGGGAGCTAGGAAGCACTGTGAAGCACCCACGATGGACTAGTAAGGGGGCTACCTGGTTGAGGACCAAGACTAGCAAAGAGTGGCATGTAGCCCAAGGTGCAGGTGATGGCTGCTTGGCTCCCAAGCTGAAATAAGGCTGGCCAATGAACCTGACACTGAGTCAAGACCCAAGATTTCGGGCCCCAACCGAGAAGAAATATGAGTCCTCACTCGGATCCCAAAGCTCAAGGACCAAGGTGGAAAGCATGGTCTGGTGCAAGCCACCAAATTAGAAATAAGGGCTCCCGAGGGCCATAGATGACCACCAGCTTGCTACTGAGGGGGAGGGAGGGAGTGGGGGGGGGGAGGCAGGGAAGGTCAGGAAAGGGTCTCAGCAGCCATCTGAAAACTTGGCCCTACCTGGCTGTGGATTTAGCCAGACAAGTGTCCTCCCAAGGAGTTCCCCGAATAGGGGGAGCCAGGTCTACCTCAAATCTCTAATGCTAACCCTGCGAAGCCTGTGTTTTGCTGAGTTATGAGACGCATGGGTTCAGTGAAGACAAGGCCCAGCCTGCCACAGCCTCACCTGAATGTCCCCCTCTCCACATCTTGGCCACTGAGGCGCACATGGATGCCCTCCTTCAGCAGCGAACCGAAGGCCATGTACTCTGCCAACGCCCAGTCCACTGTGCGTTTCCTGGTCATGTCTGCGCGGCCACGCAGGATGCGAGAGAGGCCTGGGAGGAGACCCGAGGAACAGGGTTCAGCCACAGGGGCAAATGGCTGAGGGTCAGTGCTCAGTGACTAAGGTCCCCTGCAGATGTTCCTCCCCTAACCTGCAGTCAGACCAGGGCTCATCTAGGCTTCTCCAAAGGAGGAAGCAGAAATGTCCTGGGTCAAGATGCTCTGTGACAATCTCATGCAGGACGGTCCCTGCTCTCTAGAAGAGGAGACTAAACTAATAAATATCGCCCAGCCAGGAAGACCCCTGCAGCGCGCACAGACTGCAGCACGAAGCCTGGATGCCACTGGTGGGTGCCTCACGCACACTGTGAGCGAACTGTGTCCTCAGAGCTACCTAGAGACACAGATTCTAGCCAGGAGGCCCTAAGCCTCCCAAACAGAAACTGCTGTGGCCACGGCTAAGTGACCACCTACCAGCCCGGCTCAAAAGCCAGGAACTCACGGGGTTACCCTCTGGGCTAAGCCTGAGCTAGCAGCGTACCCATGTCTCCTTGCCAGCAGAATTCCTGCAAGTTTCCAGGTTCTCCCCTATCCCTCCAGAGCTCCCTACTTCCCTGTTTTCCTACATGGCCCACGGGCACCCTAGAGACTGCCTTTGGCCGATTCAAGCTACTAATAATCTAAGACCTCGCCCTGGCACCCAGCTGGACCATGGTGTCCACAAATGCCTAACTGCCCACATCCACTGGCAGAGGAGCTAGGAACATAGCAAGGGGCCCACACAAAGCTTTGAGAGCCTAACCAGGACACCAACAGGCTAAGCAGGGACATGCCACAAGCTTTGTCTCCCTTGGTATCCCAAACAAGCCTCTCTGCAGGACACAGTGTCGGCTCCGAGAGTGGCCATACTAGAGCTTGGACAGCAGCCTCACCTGTGTGGATCTTAAAGTCCTCCAGGGGCACAGAGCTGGCCACGTTGCCAATGTGGGTTAGCATGTCCTCGGGGATGCCCGTGGTAGGGCAGGTCATGCTCTTGGGCTCCCCATCCATGTTGAAGAAGCCTGAGGGGGAAGACTCCGTTCATTCCCCGGTGGTGGTGGGACTCTGACACCCTGGTCAGTTTTCTGTCCCGGGATAGAAGGGTTGCAATTCCTGACGCCCAGAGGCATCAGTATATGCCCTAGGGGCCTGCCACCGTTGTAGCACCTACACCTACCCCGACACTCCCCTCGACCCTAGCATAGCTTGGCCCCACCATAGGGGCCCTCTTAGTAGACTCCCCCAGTACCTCCCACCCTTGTCCCTGGCGAGGCACAGGTGGCCCACACTGGCTCTAATGCCGCCTCCTTCACATTGGCCTGCCTCCTCCTGCAGGCAACAGCTCCTGGCTCTGCAGTGGCTGCTCTCCGGAGCCACTGCAGTCCTGCTCCTCCACCAATGCCCACAGGAGGCTTGAGGGGGGATCCCTGAGGCGCATGCACCGCACTCACCAGGCCAGGGGGAGTCCAGCCAGTGCTTTATATGCAGGATCTTTTTATCCTTGGACCTGCCATACGCCTCCTCACAGATCCGGTCATACTTGGCAATTTCTTCCTGGTTTGAGAGGAAGGTGTGCACAGACAGTGATATATTGGGCATCTGGGAGGGGTCAGTCAGCCCAGGCTCAAAAACCCTGTTCTCCATCACCACGCTCTGGAACTCTCTGCTTCTTGGTTCGTAAGTCAGATGCACAGTCAGACACCCGGACCTCAGAGTGCAGAGTGGTCCTGGGCACAGATACTGCAAAGCCTGGGTGAGCCTGGAGTGGGCCCCGGAAGGGATCCAAGGAGACAGAGCAGTGACTCAGGCCTTGTTTTCAGAGGTTCCGTCCACAAAGGCATAAGGACTAACATGTCCAGAGACAATTTTGGGCACGATGCCACACAAAGACACCTCTTTGAGGACCCACACAGGGAATCTCCTTTCCTGTCTGAAACTCGGCTTGTCCCAAATCACAGCACACACTCAGCTATGACCACTGTGCCCTGTTAAAACCAGGGACTTTTGGAGACAAGGAATATAAGCCACCTCCTTTAACTCTTCAATGTCTGGCATTGGGCCGACGGCATCTGCAGCCCTCCCACGGTCCCCTTCTGTCCATCCGAGGTTGGTCCCCCACGCCCACAAGTCCCGCCTGCCCACCTCAAACTCCTGGAGGGTTACGGCGCCCTCGGCGATGAGCTTGTCTGCGTACTTCTTCAGCACGGGCACCTGCTTGTGAATCTGCTTGTACATCAGTGGCTGTGTGAACATGGGCTCATCCATCTCATTATGGCCACGCCGGCGGTAACAGACCTGGACGGGGCAGCCAGAGGGTTCAAGGCCCTCCCACACACAGGCTGTGTGCTAGGCACACACGCAGGCGAGGCCCCAATCTGACACGTCCCAAAAGGACTCGCTCTCACCTGTCGCTGAGTGAATGCTCCATGCCCAGGCCATTGTAAAGTAGGGTCACTTCTTGGTGACACTAACCCTCTGCCTACATGCACTTGTAGCCCTCAGTGCTTAAGATGCCACTGCAGCTCTAACAGGCTGGCATGCCAGCATTGCTCCAGCCCCAGCACCCTCAAATAGTCCAAGCTTGACCCGATCAGCACAGAGAGCCCCAATCCCTGCTCTACCCCAAATCGCCTGGTTTGTCTGAACCACCAAGAACTGGCTACTAAGCCTGTTCTGGCACCAGCACCCGCAAACACACCTGACTTTCTTGACGAGGCAGGAATGGGCTATTCACCCCATCTTTGGCTCTAGCGCCCCCAACTATACCCAGCATAGCAGGAATGAGTCTACCCCCACCCTTGCCGTGGTCTCAGTCCACACCCCAGACCCACCAGGTCTACAACAACATCTTTGTTGAAGGTGTTCCTCCACTCGGCTGCCACACTGCACACATACATCACAGCCTCTGGGTCATCTGCGTTCACGTGGAAGATGGGTGCATTGACCACCCGTGCCACGTCAGTTGGGTAAGGTGATGAGCGAGCCATTCGGGGATCTGTGGTAAAGCCAATCTGCAAAGGCAGGAGAAGCCAGATCTGTGTTTTTTTTTTTTTTTTTTTTTACTCTACTCTGTGTCCCTCTGTGTATTCCTTTTGGGGACAGTGTTTCATTAGGCCTGGGTTCCAGCAATCCTACTATCTTAGCCTCTAGGGTAGCTGGAACTAGTGGCTTGAGCCCAGAGCTCTTGCTTACTTTGGGCTAGAACAAATAGTGACAGGCAGGTCAAGGAGCTGGGGGGCGGGGTCTACCAGGGTACCTAGGACACAGAGGGGACACTAAGGGATAATAGTGAGTGAGTCCTTGACCAGATATGACAGCAGCTGCTATGGGGCGACAGTGGCAGTGGCAACTACAAGGAAGCTGCACTGCTTTTCTACCAGACATTTGCTACACGGGCACATAGGTATCACGGGGAGGAGAGGGTCTGATCCACTGGAGTGACTGCGGAGCTCTGGGCAAGATGTTTCAGTTCCTAGCCTCAGTGTCTTCATCTATAAGGAAGTCTTATTAAAGTCCTGCCTCTGAGAAAAACTCAAGATTAAATGCCGCTGCAAATGAGGCAGCAGACACAGGGTTTCTAACTGGTATTAACCTTAGCTGCTTGGAAGGAAAGGAACGTGACTGCCAGCTGAGACCAATGTGCTCAGGGGAGCTCGAGGTCACCTATAGCTACATGGCCAGCCCCTGGTCCGTGTCCCTCCCATCCTTGCCACATCCTCTCTACTGCTACATATGGGGGTCTCCAGGTGCCTGTGAGAGGATTTCTCAGGACCTCACCCCTGCCAAGATACAAAAGTTTACAGTATTTGCACAGAATCTCATCTGTCCTATACCATTAGTCATATACCTAATATAATGTCACTATACTATAAACTTTAAAGAGCAAGAAAAAAAAAAGCCTGTTCATGCGTTCATGTTTTGTATAGGATTAGTGTCTCTTTTTTTGTTTTGTTCTGTTCGTTTTTCGAAACAGGGTCTCTGTGTAGCCCTGGCTGTCCTGGACTTGCTTTGTAGACCAGGCTGGCCTCGAACTCACAGCAATCCACTTGCCTCTGCCTCCCAAGTGCTAGGATCAAAGGCGTGTACCACCATTGCCCAGCTCAGGATTAGTGTCTTTTTTTTTTTTTCCCCTGAGTACTTTTGTATGTTTAATTTTGGAGTTCAAACCCAAGGCCTGCATATGCTAGGCAAAGATTCCCCTTGGATTTTCTGAGATGGGTCTCAATACACACACACACACACACACACACACACACACACACACACACACACACACACACACACACACCTTAAACTGTCCATGAACTTTCTATGAAGCCCGGTGCTGGGATGCCACAGGCAGGTAGCACCACACCTGGTCTGAATATTTTGGGTCCATGGTCAATTGAGCCTATGGATGTGTAACCTCCAGGTACAGTGGTTATAACACGGTCTATAAACATATATAGATGTGTATACAATACATATGTATACGTTATGTATCTACCACCTTCTCAGACCAGGACACAGGACTGGGCAGTGGGCTCCCTGCCTGAGGTTGCATGCTGGGATCAGGTCCTCTACCCACAGTCACGTGTGTTGGGAAGCTGCAGGACAGTGGGTGAACACCAGGGCTAGCTTGCTTTTCCCACAAACAAACAGCCCGGACTTCTAGGAATGGGCACGCAACCCAGTATGGAGCCCACACCCTTACCTGGTTGTTGACCACAACATGCACTGTGCCGTTGGTGGTATAGGAAGGCAGGTCACTCAGATGGAAGGTCTCATAGACGACACCCTGGCCAGCGAAGGCGGCATCCCCGTGGACCAGGATGGACATGACCTGAATGGCAGGGGGTAAGGTAGCAGGATCCTGTACCCCAGCCTATGAAGCCCACTCTACTTCCTCTGCCACCAAGATCCAGGACCCATGGCCTCAGTGTCTAGTATCTCAGAGCCCTGCTCTCAAAGGATGACCTTCAGGTGCCACCCTAGGGACCCTGACAAGCTCACCTTCCTACCCTGGGCATCCCCACGGTAGAATTGCTCTGCCTTCGTCTTCCCCTGTACCACAGGGTCCACAGCCTCCAGATGGGAAGGGTTGGCTACCAGCGACAGTGTGATGTTCCTGTTGGTGACTCGGTTGATCCTCTCATGGTACATGCCCAGATGGTATTTGACATCTCCAGAGCCCTGAGGGTAAAGGTGGGATGTGATGAACCTACCACTTCCAGCGGAGAATGAAGGGCACCTTATGATCGCACCGAGCCAACTTGCCAGGTTTCTTGGAACACACCAGAGCTCAACAGCTCCCTTAACCCTCACACCAATGAAGTCAATGCAGAGAAGTGTCAGAGGGCATCTTAGGAGCGACGAGAAAGACAGTTAAGCCAAGACAAATCTTCCATTAGCAAGGGGAAGAAAATCCAGGCACAGTAAGCAAGGAGAAAAGCAAGCTGATCCATCAGATGCAGGGAAAGAGCTGGCTGTTCTCAATACACAAAGTGGCTTTGGAAATTAGTAAAGCCAAGTGAGAGAAAAATGAACAAAAGACATGAAGGGGATTTTACAGAACACGAACCACTGAAATTCAAAATACTCAGTTGATTCACAAAAAAAAAAAGTGTTAAAAACATCATTTTTTAAAAAATCATTTTGCAGCTATCCTATTGGCAAAGGAAAAACAGAGATGGGAACGGCTGTGGGAGGCGTGTGCTGCGGGTGGGCCCAGGGGAGGCTCCCTGGTGTCCGTGCCTTGCCCAGGCTCATGCACTTCTCAGACGCCCATGTGCTCACATATGCTCATTACAACAAGCAGAGCCCTGACCCAGAACACTGCAGAACACTGGGAGAAGCCAGCACACCAAGCTTCCTCCGTGCTGGCACGGAGCAATGACAACTTGGTGAGTGAAGCAGCCAGGTACCCACAGTGCCCCAAGCTGTTCTCATGGCTCCCAGACAGATGCATGTGCCTGTGGGGAACACAACCTCACCACAAACGCAGGCGAGCGCACACGAACACACCACAGGAATGATGTATCATGGGGAAAATGTTTTCGTTGAATCAAACTTTCTTTAAATAATGTTCAATTTATTTTTCCATGTATATTTTTTCCTTTCAACAATATTTACATTTTTTAGTTATTTAAAAAAAAGATACATTTTAAAAAGTGCTCCCTAGCCAAAATAATAATAATAATAATAATAATAATAATAATAATAATAATAATAATAATAATAATAATACTGTTTTCTTCCTCCAAATCCTCTAATTCCTCACAGGGGCAGGTGCCTTTGTGACTAATCTACTGAGGAGCAAATAGAGGCTTACAGGTGTGAAGGTGGCCAAGCGACATGAACAAGATGCAGGAAGTTCCTGGGCTAGAAGGCAGCCATGTGGGCCCTGGGCCCTACTCCAGCACCATGGGTCAGGTGCTCTTGGACCAACCAAGCACCTACATGGGCGCTAAGGCTTTGGAGAGACAAAGTTCCTCCCTCGCTTTTGAAAGGAAAACAGATGCGCATGCGGGGTTACACAGACACAGACACAACACACACACACACACACACACACACACACACACACACACACACACACACACAGGGGTAGGGAGTGTGGAAAAAGGCCAGAGAGGAGGCAAAGCGAAGGGACACAGAAGAAGGAAGGACAGATAAAAAATACCCCTATCAGGAAATTCAGATAGAGCCTTGGATAAGAAGAAATAATGCAGTTGGGCTGAGGGCTTGGCATGCCAAGAGCCCCAGTGACATCCAAACCACAAAGTAGGACCAAGAAAGCATGTCCTTGGCTAGTGGGCCAAGGGCACAGGAAGCCGTCAGCACACCCATGCCTCTCTGGCTGATAAAAGGACTGTGCACAAAGGCTCAGCAACGAAATCTCAGGGGAGAAACTGCCGGGAAGGCCCTGCCCGGCTCTGCACCGCAGTTCCTCTAGCTGGGAATAGTAAGGTTGGCCTGGATTCTCCAATGCAGCACCGGGTCTCCAAAGCCTGAGGGACCTTCTGCAAGCATCCCAGCCCCTTGAGTCTTGACTCTTTCCACATCTGTCAGCCCAACAGCTCCAGTCCAAAACTCCCCCAGACCACCCCATAGACACCAGCCCCCTTGGGGTATGCCAGAACCAGTGTGCGGCACCCACCTCATCTGCAGCTTCCAGCTTGGGATCAAACTGACAGAAGATCTGCTCCAGGTCTTTGCGGATCACATTGGCCAGCACATTCAGCCTGCCCCTAAGACCAAAATGTCCTGGGCTGTCACCTGTCACCATGGTCACCTTCCTAACAATGGCCAAATCCAGCCATTCGCCCTACCTGCCACGGGACCTATCAGAACCCATCCTTCTAGAACCCAAGTAAAGCCCAGCCTTCCCATCCTGCCTCAATACACCAGGGGCATGAGTAGTTCTGCTCGGTCAGCTTCCTTCAGGCAGACTCCCTGCACATCAGTGACTTAGAAAGCCCTCTGGGGAGGGGCAGGAAGCCACCAAGCCACCTACAGCACGTCCTCACCCATTCTCCCACAAAAACCTAATCCAAGCTATTACTTTGGCACCTCTCCACACTGAATTTATTATGCTCAGGTTCCGGGGCTGCTCGCATGCCCCTCCAAGCCCAGCCGGCAGCAGCTTTGAGCAGCATGGGGCAGAGGGCACTCAGATCAGGGGAGACACACTAGGCACCCCTGCACCAGATTCTTCAGCGCAGCCTCAACTTCCCACTCATGGTAGTTACTGCAGGGCGGGTGCCAGCCTGGTAGGAACACACAAGTGACTCAAAAATTATCCTCGGAGCCCATTGACTTCAGGGCAAGAGTGACGCCAAGCCTGACTCCCAGCTCCACCCAGGAAGGAAGAGCCTCCTCCTGGTCAGTTCCTTCACTGATCCCCAATATCCCCGCCCTCTCCAACCACCCCCCCCCACACACACACACAACACATATACAGGTCAGGTACAAAGAACATTGCTCAGGTGCTCTGGGTAAAACCCTCCACAGCCCCCAGGTTAGTTAGCATTCACACTGTGGAGCACTGAGCAGAGAGCCCTCCAAGCAAATGCTCACCTAACAGCTATCTGAGCCACCTCTGTCTTCCAGCTGCCACCTTCTCCTGCTCTCCTAACAGCCTGAGGCATGGAGTCACGCGTCCCGTGCCACCGTGGCTACTGAGACAGCTCCACCAGACACCTGGGCACTTCCAGGCCCATCAAAGGACCACGACAGACAAACCTCAGACTCTTGACAGGCCTGCCGAGGCAGAAACCGTCTACACCGTGATGCTACAGTCTCTTAGGCAATGCAGCCCTACGCTAGCCCAACCACAAGCAGCTGTCTAGACCACGGTAGAGCTCTGCCCCACAGACTGCTGCTGGCCAAGGAAACTTCGAAGTCGTCATCAAGGGAAACACAGAGTCACCCGTCTCTACAGACCCATGTCCAAGTGATGCCAATTCAGGGATATCTACTCTCACACCCCTAAGCACAAGCCCTTGACATGTTTTTATCCACAGGATCTTCCAGTACAATGTGTCCCACCAGCTTGAGGCCCCGCCCCTCCTGGGAAAAGCAGCAAGAGGACCAGAGAGAGTCTGACAGGGCCCTTGCTGCACGTGGCTTTGGCCAACCACCTGGCTCTCGTTGTAAATAACAGGCCAGACCTGGGGCCCTTGAGAACCTACCAAGTTGCCTGCTTTTTTGCCTCAAGTCCCACCAATGCCCCTCAGCCCGACTTCTCCCTCCTCTCCTCCCTCCAAGCAAGCACGGATGGAGCGGAGACCAGCACCCCACCTGTGCGGCATCCCCAGAATCACGTTTTCGATGCCCATCTCGCTAGATTTGTCGATTATGGTCTTGAGCGCGGGGATCATGACCTCACAGCCTTCCAGGCCAAAGCGCTTCTCCGAAGACCACTTCCTGGCCAGGAAGTCTTCAAACCTGCTGGGGCAAGAGGGAAGTGGAAGGAACAGGTCGAAGGGGATGACGCCGGGGTTCTGGGAGTCGGGGTGTCCGCAAGCACCGGAAGCTGAACGCCCAGGACACAGAAAGGACCAAGTCACCTCTCTCCTGTATAGTCCAGGATACACACTGAGAGCTTCGAGGGCTCTCTGCTCAGAGGAGCCCTTCTGGGCCAGTTCAGGCCTCCATGGTGTGAATGCTAACTAACCTGGGGGTTGTGGAGGGTTTTACCCAGAGCACCTGAGCAATGTTCCTTGTACCTGACCTGTATGTGTGTTGTGGGGGGTGGGTAGGTTGGAGAGGACGGGGATTTTGGGGATCAGTGAAGGAACTGACCAGGAGGAGGCTCTTCCTTCCTGGGGGGAGCTGGGAGTCAACTCCTGCAAGCCCAGACAGCGCTACTGTGATAACGGTCTAAGTTGAGCTCAGAAAGTCACTCAGCACCCAGTAGCCGATCCAGGTGTACTTGCAGGCCAGGCCCCTGTAGCCCTGGAAGGTGCCTTCTTCCGAGGCACCAGTAGGTAGCACTTCAGCGCCCCTTGCCTGGGATGCCATCACACTCACCCATGCCAGGGACAGTACTCTGTCATGTCATTCCCACGGCCACACCCTGTTACTTCTGCCCATGCTCAGTGTGACCTCCGCTGCAGTGCTTCTCGGCAGTCCCATCCATGCCCACCTATGTGGCTCTGATGGTCAAATTAACTGAGCATATGGTCCTGATGTTTTGCCTAAGGGCTTCTACAGGCCTCCAGCAGTAGGAGCAAGCCAGCCTGCTTTCCCTTGCTAGGCCCTGCTAGTCTCCCAGCCAGGGGTACCAAGCATGGCCCTCCATCCATGCAGGATGTCCATCAAATTGTGCTGACCTCATGGAGCGCACCAGCCTGGCTAGCAGGGTCCGCTTCTCCTCGCTGGAAAACTGCATCACACCAGGGGTTTCAAATTTCTGTCGGATCCACTGGCATTGCTCCACATCATTAATAAACATGAACTCCAGGCCGATGTGCTGGCAGTAGGTGCTCTGAGAGGAACAGGTGGAAAGGCTATGAGGAGCCGGCCAGAGGGCTGACAGTCCTAGAGTCTGAGACAAAAAAGGAAGCACCCTCCCTCCTTCCCTCCCCAAATGCTCAAGAGCTGCAGCGCTAAGGCAGACAGGACTTCCTGGGCTTACCTCCAGGCGACGAATGATCTCTCGAAGAGAGAGTGTGTTCTCCGAGCCCCCAATGAAAGTCGTGGTGGGCAGCTGAAACTCCTTATCCAGATCAGCCTCCTGCAGGTCATAGAAGGCTGGAGAGGAGCCCAAGGCAGCAGGGGGAGCAAGAATGAGGTTAGGCTGGGGTGTAGCCAGCATCCTGGCAGTGCCCGCTGTACCCACCCTGCAGACCTAGCTGGAAGTCCTGAGCATTCATCAGTGGAGAGAAGAGGGGAGGATTCGCTCCCACCTGCTGCCATGAGAGTGGTTTGGACAAGTGGTGAACCCCAGTGCAGGGGGGAACACATCCCTCTTGGGGACGCTGTGTAGTAGTAACTGGACCCAGGCAGGAAAAAGTCATATAGACCCAGAGATATGCTGGGCTCAGGCTAGGTTCCAGACCCCACAAGCTCCTCACTGGGCCACAGGCACCAGCTAGCACGACAGGGAAGGATCTCAACTCTTACCCAATTTGTCAATGGTTGTGATCAAGTCTGAGGGCACAAAGGAGTCCAGGTCTGCATCCAGGATGCCCAGGGGGTCCAGCTGGGCCACGTGGTGGCCTCGGATCTAGGAAAAGGGAAAATAACAAGGCTGGACAGATCTTTATTCCAAGTGAGGCTCAGAGCCCCATCCTGCTCCCAGCTTCTGAGTTTCAAGCTGTCACACATCCTACTGTGTTGTCACCCGTGAATCTCCTGATGGCAGATGGTGGGAGCTCTAGTTCAAAGGTACAACACAAGGCTGCCAAAAATAAGCAAAGACATATACATGAGGTTATGTACTACACACCACCAGTAAGTGTGAATTTCCAGAAACTTCCAAAGTGTCCAGCATAACCAGGAAAATACACGTAAGAGTGAGGAAAAATCCTCTTTGCTATTGTGAAACCACTTCCACAGTCTCCAATGCACGCCCTTGCGCATGTGCATACACAACAATACAATTTTTAATTTAAAAGAGTGAGTGGAGGGTTTAAAAATTAATACATATAGGCATTAGAAAAACCGTAAACTAAAGAGAGATCATGAAGTAAGAAAAATTACTGTACACAGAGATGGGGCAATATAGGAACTGTAAAAATTGGGTTGAAAGAGTAAGATTTCAAAGAATCTGGCTTTTAAAATAACTTATTTTGGAGATTTGACTTTAGAACCTTATAAACATTTTAATTATAAGGTAGATTAAGATTTAACACTGATAGTAAGCTCTACCAAATAGCAATATGTCCACAGCAGCACAGCTATGCCGAGAAGAATGATTCCACTTGGCCAATGGAATATTCCCTAAAGACAACAGAACTATGGGGGGAGGGGAGACTCCTAAACTCTCCTCCTGCCAATCAGGAGCAACAGTGAGGAATTGTTATTCCAAGCCTGGTGCGTGTGAGCTAAGGAAACATCACATAAGCCATGGCACTGGCACCGCTGAGAACGTCTACTGCTGGCATCTTTGAAAGGAGACGGTGCTATAAGACGGATGAGGTCAAACCCTTAGTCCTGCATCTGAAGTATACAGCATCAGAATAAATCCATAATGCATGTTATCCTTCTAAAAAACACACACTTCCCAGCACTGATCACTGCAATTGACGAGACTGAGAGACAGCAGTCTCAGAACTCCCGGGAAGCCTAAGATGGTTCTGGAAGGGGGGGAAATATGCAAGGCTAGTCTACTTATTTTTCTGTTGTTATAATAAAACACTGGACCAAAACCACTTTGGTGAGGAAAAGGCCTGTTTGGCTTATAGGTCCTTCATGAAAGGAGGTGAAGACAGGAATTCAAGGCAGGACCCTGGAGGCAGGACCCGAAGCAGAGACCAAGGAGGGGCTCGTGGGATAGGAGGAGCGCTGCTCACTCACTGGCCAGCTCAGCTTCTTTGCTTACACAGACCCACTGCTCGCTGTAGGCTGGGCCCTCTTACATCAATTAGCAATTAAGACATGGCCACAGGCCATCCTGAGCAAGGCAATTCCTCAACGAGGTTCTCTCTTCCCAGGTGTCTCAAGTGACAAGTGAAGCTAACTATGACAAAGATTGACTTAGAGCATATTAGACCAGAGAGGAGAGGGCTGCTAAGCACTGCCAGGTCTGGGAATAAGGACACAGTGTAAGGTGTGTGTGTGTGTGTGTGTGTGTGTGTGTGTGTGTGTGTGTGTGTGTGTACATAATTTACCACAGACTGGAATTCATCTAATATGCTTAAGTATGTTCAATCATATGAAGCTATAAAAAGAAGAAAGTTGGGTATGGTGGTACAGGCCTGTAATGCTAGTAATCAGAAGGCTAAGGCAGGAGGATCATGAACTCAAAGCCAGCCTAGTCAGTATAGACTATTAATGGAGGAGGAGGAGGAGGAGGAGGAGGGGGAGGAGAGGGGGAGGAAGGGGAAGAAGAAGAGAAAAGCAACAACCTTCACTGGTTTCTTATGAAGGATGCACAGAACACATGGTGTTTTTGAAGATCAGTCAATAAAAGGAAAAACAAAATGCCTCCCCTGGCCATGCCTTTGCCATACACTGTGCACCTCAGTGGACAAAGGGAGCTGTCCTATGACAAGCACCTCAGGGAAAAGGGAAATATTTAGCATGCTTGGCTGCTCACTGCATCCCATGCCCACCAAGAGGCTGACTGGGGGAAATCAAGTCTACACGGGGTAAAGCCTCCAGAGATCAGAATTCATGTGCACGGACAATGGGATGGAAGCAGAGAAACTCTGACTCTGAAAACCTCTACAGGGAAACCACCAAGGTTCATTTCACAAAGTTAGCAAGAAATACACAAAACAGAGACAGAGCTGCAGCATGCAGGAGACACGTCAGCCACTGAAGCAGGCAGCTTTACTGTGGTCTTGCTTCAAACAGGCCATGCCGGAATCCACAGGACCCTGAGCTTGGTACTGGCTAATTAAAAACAAACAACAACAACAAAGAACAAGCCAGGTATGGTGGCACATGGCTGCAATCTCAGCACTTAGAAGATGGAAGCCAAAGGATCAGGAGTTTAAGGTCATCCTAAACTACATAGCTTGTTTGAAGGGAGACCTCTGGGCTACATGACAATATGGACTGAAAAGATGGCTCAGTGGGTGAGACATGAGGACTGAGTTCAAATCTGCAGCACCACATGAACAAACAATTAGGCAGGGTTTTGTGCACCTGTAACCTCCATTAAAGCTAACAAAATCAGCCAGGCATGGTGGTGCACACTTTTAATCCCAGCACTCTGGAGGCAGCGGCAGGAGGATCTCTGTGAGTTCAAGGCCAGCCTGGTCTACAAAGTGAGTCCAGGACAGCCAAGGCTACACAGAGAAACCCTGACTTGAAAAAAAAATAACTAAGCCAGATGGATCCAGAGAGCTTACTGGCTAGCCATCCTCGCCACAACAGTGAACCTCTGACTCAATGAGATACCATCTCAGGACAGTGAGACAGAGATGAAGAGAACAGCCTGCTCTGACCTCTACACACACACATACACACACACACACCTGCACACTCATATGCACGTACCACACACAAGCACTATACTGGGATAAGGCCAGAAAAAGGCCCTCAAGCGGCACCCTGGATGTGAATCTCAGTGCTATACAGTTCCAGTTCTACTTTCCTTGCTCTTGTCAATCATGAGGTTTCTCTGTGTCTTTGACCCAGTCAAGAAAACACAATGAACATTTCACACTCTTCTTGATTTGGGGATATTTCCAGACATAGTGAGATCATTGGAGATAGGACCCAAGTCTAAACGTGAAATTCACTTACGTTTCACCAGCTCCTTATATTCAGAGCTGAAATGTGCTTTTGTACAAATGTTCTTAGGATGCCTGTGCCCAGACTACAACCAATCACACAAAGAGGGGTGTGGAAGTTGCCCCTTGTGGTGTGACACTGATCCTCAAAAAGTCTTAGATTTTGGAGTTCTTAGGGTTTTGTTTTGTTTTTTAGATGCTCAACTGGCTAGTCCTCAGGCCAGTAAGAGCCCCCTGGCACCCTTGAGCACCAGGTGGCCAGGGAACTCTCTTTCACTCCACACCCCCACACAGAGGGTGCTGGGTGGAAGATAGCTAGTTCATTGTTTCCCTTTGCTAATGCCCTGGTGTTCCCTCCCAGTCCCATGTAGCAGCTTGCTGCTCCCTCCCTCTCTTCAAGGGCCCAGGACCCCTAGAATTACCGCCACTTCCCACAGAGATCCTCAATGGTTGCACCTGTAACCACACCGACACAATTGATCCTGTTCAGCTGAGAACATGGACCGTCACCAAAACACACTGCCAAAGACTGGGCCCAGCCTAGGGACCCCATGTGAGAGAGCCCAAGCCTCCAGAACAAGCAGCTGGTGGGGGAGCTACGCTTGTTAAATTATAAATTCATGCCATCTTCACTAATGGAGCTCCTGCTATTATAAACTGTCCCGTTGCCTGGAATGCCCAGGCTAGAGACTGGTTATCAAGTGTCAGAGTGCTCCGTAGTCACTTAATGCTAAATGGGATTGCTCACCTATTAAGTGTTCCTCTGGGTACTTAGGGCATTGTGTGCAACATGAACAACAGCACGGAGAAACAGACAAGCCAGCAAAACAACACACTCAAAAGCTCTAAGTGGCATATGACAAAGACTGGTTCTCAGTGGAAGTGACAACAGAGCTCAGACTCCCTGCACCCTCCCCACACCCTCCCCACATCCTCCTCACCCCTGCCTTGGTCACTCTCACCTGGTAGGCACGGATCAAAGACTGTACTGCCAGGTGGTCCTCTACCAGCTTGCTGGTCTTGGTGCAACTTGAGACTGAGGGTCTGCTCTCTTGGATGACAGCTGGGGGCTGTGGCTGAGCAGGACCCAGAGAGGCCTCCTTACTTGCTTTCTGGAAGAAGCTGTCCCAGGACTGGGTAGAGGAGAAAGAACCCAACACATTCAGTGTTCTTGGGAACCATGGTGCTCAGGGACTCTCTCTACTAGCCCAGACCCCTTACACATTGGCCAGCTCTCCTCAGGATGTGGGTTCAGTTATGACAGGGACATCTACCCTAGGGAAAAAATCTGTTCTTGCACATTGGGTTGTAGAGATCCTTAGTAAAGAACAGAACGGCAGGCACAGATCACAAGATCTATGCATAGACTTGTGTGTGTGTGTGTGTGTGTGTGTGTGTGTGTGTGTGTGTATGACAACAATCCCACTACTGGTAATTTATCCACAAATGTCCTTATACAACTGTGTCCAGATGTTCCCTTCAGGGTTGTTTATAACAACAGTGATGTCCAAACATCCTAAATGACTACAATCAGGCAACTGGCTAAATAAATAAATGTAGACCCTGGAAAGCTGTGCAGTCTTCTGTGAAAAAGTACATTTGTTGGGGGGTGGATGTAGGATGCTAGCAACACATGCTGCAAGGAGGACAGGGCTGGAGAGAATGTGTGGGCCTGCTGCTTCACAGAAGCAAGATCAGGCATGCACACACAGATATATCTGTGTTCTAGGAGAGCAGAGAAACAGTGCTGTCCTGAGGTGGAGCTGCTGGCCGGGTTCCTGGGAGAAGCCTGTCCCCATGTGTGAGGGCCCAGGACCCCATGGCCTGGGTCCTATTCTCAGCACCACAGTCAGGGAAAAATACTGCTTCCCTCTGCTCACTCCCATGTGGGACCAGTGGGAACATTAGCTGCCAGTACTCAAGGAAAGCAATTTGACAAAACATCGAAAGTGCGCACACATCTAGTATTAGAAAAACCCTCCCACAGTCAGCTGTGCACATGCACAAGTAGACTCTGCAGCAGCGCTCACAGCAATCAACACAGGAGTAGACCGGAAGTCCGCCACTGGGGACAAGATGACATCCACGTGATAAACTACACAGAAACAAATAATCAGTGGAGCTCTCCATGTATGAACATGGAAAGAGCTAAAAGCCAGCAACAATAACAACAACAGGATTGTTACCTGTCAGTCTGATAGAAAAGAGGGGAAATTCTGTTGTTTACAAAAGTTTACAGAAACAAAAGTCTCAGAATGAGGAAAAAAACTAAACCTAAATCCTGTGGTGGGCTGAGAGGGATCTCTTGACTTTTCATACTTTTTGAGTCTGGACCATGTGACCGTTTACTTCTCTTCCATTTCACTTTTAGTTACCAAGAGGTTAAATTAGTTTATCAGATGACACATCTATAGCCATCCATTTTCTTAATTTCATCCCAGGAGCCATCTGGAGAGAGCGCGGCGGCATAAGTAGGCAGGGCGTCTTCATGGCCCAACCAGCACTTCATCAGCAAGGAGGCAAGAATCCTCTCCTTCCTCTCCCCGAGAGACACAGGACCTGAGATTATGGCCGCTCCTGGACAATCCATCGTCCCGCCCTCCACCCCATGGAACACAAAACACAGGTGCTAACCTTGTGAACACTCTGTGGGTTTTCCAACCAGGCAAAGTACATCTCCTCCACGTAACTGGGGTTGACTCCACTTCTGCTCCTTGGGACGGTAGTCGGTGGCCCAGAGGACCTCCTGCGCCCACTGAACACTGGGAGATCCCGTGTGGCCAGGAGCTTTGTGGCCTGTGGCCCCAACCTGCATGGCAGCAGCCTCAGCTGACTCATTCTGAGCCTGGGTGATGAAGAAGAAGAAGAAGAAGCATAAACCACAGTCGGAAGGAAGCTCAGACACATACGTGTGAGTTCACTCCGAGCATCTACGCTCCTTCTGAAAGGTGGCCCCAGACTAAGCCAAGGTTGTCGGTGGCTGAGAGCACCTCCTGTACCCACAGAACACTGGGAGATCCCATGTGGGGAGGAGTTTTGTGGCCTGTGGCTCCAACCTGAATGGCAGCATGGTCCTAGCATCCATGCTCGACACCTATCGGCTAGACAGATTAAACTAGGCAGGGGACAAACTCCCATCTCTTCCAGCTTCGTTTCATAGACAGGGGTCTCCGTTCAGTAACCTTCTCCAACGGACTCTGAAACGCAGTGCTCTTGGGCCCTCCCCTCCAGCCTAGGCTCCCTCTCTGCTGGCCCCAGGACCCTGCTACCTCCACACACAACCCTGCTTCAGAGGGCACCTAGCTCAGGCCCTGGAGCTCACGCAGATCACAGGACATGTGTGGGCAGTAACCCCTCCCCTGTCTAAAAAAAAAAAAGGATGGTCACATAGCCTACCACCTGGGAAATAGGACAGGGGTCCTCCAAGCACTGGGTTGGCTGTGAACAGTCAGAAAAGGCAGGGAGAGGGCCCTGGGAGCAAAGGCTCAGGAAGATGAGCAGAGACAAGATACACCCTCTCTGAAGTCTCTACTCAGTGGTCAGAAGTGACCAGTGACTCCCTTGTGAGTGCAACACCAGGTCAGGGAAGACTTCCTCCTGATCAAAGCCAAAACGTCAGGAACCCAGGCCTCAACAACAGCCCCACTTCACAGAAGTGAGGTCTGAGGGTCCCTCTGATGGAGGCGAATGAAAGACCGCCCAATGGCAGATCCTTACTGCAGCTGCCTTCTCTGGCTCCCGAATGCTGCCTGGGACTCACACTCTGGACGAAGGCCAGCTGAGGCAGCTGTCAGCCCAGGGTACTGAGAGGCCGGAGGCCACTCGGGTCACGGATACACGAGACTGGGCTCCCTTCACTTGTCAAACTACCTGCCCTTTGCAGAGGAAGAGGCCTGAAATGATGGGCAGGCTTTTGATGGAGACATCCTCAGCCACCTCTCCCCAGAGGACCAGGAGTTTCAAAGGTCTCCTTGCTCAGACCCGGTGAGACCCCTACTGCCCCTGGGTCCTGCCACCACATGTAAAGTGGGACCTCTGTTGTTCTGCCTCCCCCCATGGCTTTGACCAGGAGGTCCTCTCCTGCCCTGCCCAGCCACGGCCTGGACACGGAGTAGATCCTTCCTACTGAATACTGGCTAATGCTTTTTTGCCTGGGGAGCCCAAGCTTCAAAGCAGAGTGCACCCATCAGAGTCCAGACGCCCACAGCCCCTTATACAGCTCGTTACCGTTAGCCCAGAACGTATATTCTAGCGTATAACTGGCTCCTGGTCCTGCTTAGGAACTGGCCCTGAGTCACTGCCAACCGCACTCCTCCGTTCTACCCCTACCACCAGCTAAACCAAGTCAGGAGAGCAATGGCTGGAGTTCCTCCAAAGGCCAGGTATGGCTCTCCTGGGCTGCCTCCCTGCACCCTTGCAGACTCACTTGAGATGGAGGGACAGGTGAGGTATACAGTCAAGGAAGGGTGGCCTCCTGAGGTGACCTGCAGTGAGTCTAAATAGAGGAAAATTAATACCTAGGAAATATACTCTACTGCAAAGGGAAAGGGTAGCAGAACTCGCATCCTCAGGTGCTCCAGGATCCCCTCCCACACATTTCAACCCCTGAGCTAGTGTAGCCAGACCCCACAGTGAGCCACCTGAGACTGGACCTCCTCAGGTAGCAGCTTTCCAAAGGCTAAGCGTGGGCTCTAGGGTCAGAGAGCTGGGGTCACGGGGTTCAACATCCTCAGAGGGGCACAGAGGCAGGAGGCTAGGCTGGAGAGTAACCGGCGGTCTGCTCCAGTGCCTGTGTCTTTATCACGACAGCATCAAGATGTTGGCCCACTATCTCCCGGGGGCAATGACCCAACTGCTCTTTCTCCCAGCTTTACCTCGACAGGGGGATGGGACAATTCAGGCCAGATAGGGACAATGCCTGGCTGTACCCAGCCTGGCCCGGGGTAGGAACACTGTGTTTTACAAACACAGAACAGTCTGGGCAGCCACACACTGCCATGGCCTTGACCCAAGCCAGCAGGGGATGCCAGCCATCCCCACCCCCATGCCAGCTGGGCTTGAGGACCCCAGAGCTTTGCTGATCTCTAAATCTACAGCCCGGGCCCTAGTTAGCACTGCTACATACTGCCCACACAGGGCAAGGTAGCAGCAAGGACCCCCAAAATGTGCCTTGTGTACGTTTCTAGTGGGCAGATCTTGGGGGCATCCTCTCTGGAACAATGTGTCATCCAGTAGTCCCAACCCAAGCCCAGAACCAGGGCGGGCAATCTGCCACTAACCCTCCCATAGAGATGCTCAGGGGAGGCCTTGGCATATTGGATGCCTTGGGAAATTCAGTTTTGGAGGTCAAGGGCAGGAAAGCCCCCTCCCAAGACTTCAAGCAGCGGCAGCCGCTGAGCCTGCATTCTGTGTATCTATTCTGTTTTGCACTAGAAACTGGACTCTACCTGACTGGAGAATACACGACTCCAAAGAGCTAGGCAGGGTGGGATGCGGGTGGGGGCACAGCTTATCTTCTTGGCAGGGAGGAAGGAAAGGACAGACTAAAGGCCAGGATTGGGAAAACTACAAGGACGAGTGAGGCCTGGCTGAAGGTTACGGTGGACGTGTGGAAAGGATCGACACATTGGTTTTAGGCCTGGATCCTCTGAGGCTAGGGGTTTCACAGCTGGGTCTCTGCAAAGCATGGCCCTTGGGGTCAGTCAGGTATGGCCTCTTAAGGCCTCAGGGTTCCTCATCAATGAAGGTGGGAAAAGCACCTTCCGTGAAGGCTGAGACCCCAGACTACTCGAGCAAAGGAATCTGGCCAGCCCCGGTTTGCTGTGGGAGAAGAGACCACAGCTAAAATCATGTATAGGGCCTGTCCTAGGACTTCGAAGCCGCCTGTGTGTCTGGCCAGGTGCAAGCTGGAATCTCTCCTCAACCTCAGTGCTGTTCTGGGCAGCCCCCTCTCCCTGGAAGAGTACTAGGTAGGCTCCTTCCCCAGGTCACTGAAGGTGGAGGGGGGGGGGGAGTTGGGGAGGGTCTGCTGCCTTCCGGGGAGAAGCCTCACTGTTGGCAAGTCACTCCTTCCCACGCAATCTGCACTCGCCTACTGAAACGAGCAAAGGGCCAAGGGTTCTAAGGAACGCCTGGGTGAAACCAAGGTCACGTTCCCCCCCCACTCCCCATCCCCACTCCACCCCCTCCCCAAGGGCCCCGGCTGAGGGCAGCGGGCAGCGTTGCCCTGGGACCTAGGACAGAGGAGCAGAGGACCCGACTCGCAGTAACAGGGGTCGCGCCGCCGCGCTCACCGGCTGGCGGAGATTCCGGGCCACGCGGTCCGGGAGGGGCTGAAGGTCCGACGGCTGCGCGGAGGGGCGCAAGCAGCGTACAGTACCAATTACCTGGGTCACGTGACTCGGCCGCTGTGAGCGCGCACCCCCGGGACTCCGCGCGTCGTGACGTCTCAGACGCCCCGCCCTGTCTGCGGCCCGCGCTGTCCGAGGTGCTGACCTCCCAGGTCCAAGACCACATGAGACACGCCCACCCCACCCCCACCCCCAAAGAGTCAGGCTCCTCCGCATAGCAAGCAGGAGCCCACGCCTGCCTGCCTGAGTGACTGGAGACACTGCTGGACCCATGAACCCCAGTGTGCTGGACTTGAAACTAAGGAGAATGTACCAGAATAAAGCAGATGTGTATGTGTGTTTGCGGGGGAAGATAGATTCCTCTCTATAGCCTATGAAAAGTTCTGCTGTCTTCAGGCTGTTTTGAAAAATGGACGAGGTAATTTGTGAAAGCGTTTAGCATACTACCCACTCACTTCCCAAGGAACTGTGGCCTGGCCTTCCCTCCACTCGGAGCGCCATTGCCACAAACAGATCAGGTGGAAATTTTTCCCCTGTAATATATATATATATATATTCCAGGTGGGTGGCTCATCTGGTTAGTAGTGCAAGTATGTGATTTCTCAAGCCAACAAAATGGTATCACCTTTGCTAGGGTTTTTTACTCCCGCTGACCACGCTAGAGGGTTCTTAAGTCCTTGTATCTTGGTGTTAGGGTCGTAATTTTGCCAGAATAGCAAGTGTGATGTTTAATTATTGCGTTAATCTGCACTTTTATTATTAGCAGTTTGTAGCTCATGTTGTTTGACTGGAGCTTTTCTGTTGTATTTCTGCTTGTTGCTGTTGTTGTTGTTTTGTATTGGGTTTGTTTCATTTGTAAGCAAGTAGTCCTAAGACAGTATATACAGTATATACTTTAATATAGTATACCTGTGACTGAAAGTGCCTGTCCTTTACAGGTTGCTGTAACAGCCCCTACCTGGCTTCTGTGAATCCTAATTCATCATAGCACCCAGAGATTTCCTTGTAGCACACACAACTTCATGTCATGACTTTATTCACTCATCTTCCTACATAGCTGTTTGAGAGGCACTGATCCTAAGCAAACTATGGATAGTCGACCCTGTGTTTTTGGGTGTTCAATCTGAAGGCTGCTACAGCACATAAATCCATAACCAAATGAGATTTCTATGTTTTTCTCTTGCTGACCTGTCCTTGGCTATAGGGGTCTTGGCCAACATCATTTGTCAGGAGCAGGAAGGGGCTCATCTATTTTTTTTTCTTCCTTATAAGGTAATAAACATCTGTACCTTACAGCATTCTGGAGGCTTAGGAAAGATAATTAAGAGTTCAAGGCCAGCCTGAAATACATACTGAGAACCTGTTTCAAAACAACACCCAGCTTCTGCCCAGGAGGCTCTGGGCAGTTATGAATGTTCAAGTTTGTGTCTTTGAAATCTTTCTCTGGAAACTTGGGGAAGGTGGAGGGTAAAATGTAAAAATGAGCATTGTCTCAGTGGGAGGCAATCACACACTGCTAGGGATGAAGCAGGGACATTTGGGAGCCACTCTGGGAGATTGGTGGCTGGCCGACTGTGAGTAACATGGATTTCTAGCTTTATTGACTGGAGCTCATTGAACAGGGAAGACAGGTTGGCACAGGTTGAGAGATACATCAGTGAAATTTACAAGTGAGCGCCAATAATGACTGATGACCTGAGATGCAAAGCTAACCAGCAGCAGCAGCAGACAAGAACAACACCCTAGCAAGTCCAAAGCCTTCAGAGCCTCTTGTTTGCTCATAGCCCTCTGCAAAGTTATAAGTGGGACAGAGAGAGAGATCCACATGCTGGAGGGAAGGTGAGTCACTCATAGAATGGGATGGAGAAGGGATGCCAGAGACGGGAGCCACTCCCGGGGAAGCCTGCTGGTAGACCAGCCCTCCAGCCTAATTGTTGCTCTGCTAATTACAGCGATTGAAGCAATTATTTGGGAGCAATCAAGGCTCCCATGAAGGTGGCTGCCATTCTTAGGAGCCTGAGAGGACTTGAGGCAGGGGCTAGAGCTATGCAGAACTCGTGGCAGCAGGTACCTGTCTTTTCCTCCTCAGGTGTGGGGTACAGACACCCACATTTCCTTATTCTGGTGGTGTGGACTAGTTAATTCAGAAATATGAAGCACAAGATGTGAGAGCCTTCCTTTCCTGGTCCTGATCTCCGTCTCCCCTCCAGAGACACCACTGGCTGGTTTGGTGGACGTCTTCACTAAATGTTTCATATATTTGCATACATGTGCATATAGACATATACATATAAACAATTATGAAACCATGCAACTATCACACTGGAACATAGCTCAGCAAAAAATATCTTAGTTTCTATTGCTATGACAAAACACCAGGACCAAAAATTAAGTTGAGGAGGAAAGGGCTTATTTGGCTTATACACCTTCACATTCCTGTTGTCACTGAAGGAAGTCAGGATAGGAACTCAAACAAGGCAGGATTCTGGAGGCAGGAACTGACGCAGAGGCCATGGAGGGGTGCTGCTTAGTGGCTTGCTCCCCATGAATTACTTTGCCTGTTTTCTTATAGAACTCAGGATCACCAGGCCAGGGGTGTTACCACCCACAATGGACTGGGCCCTTCTCCACTGATCACTAACTGAAAAAATGTCTTGCAGCCTGACCTCATGGAGGCATTTCCTCAACCGAAACAGCTGTCTCTCTGGTGGCTCTAGCTTGTGTCAATTTGACACACAAAACCAGCCAGTACCTGTCCCCTTTGTCCTTGGGGGGGGATTCTTTATTTTAATTTAATACAGGTAGGATCACCCTTTATTTTTAGTGGGTATCAGACACTTTGTATGATAAATGCATTTCACTTCTCATTGACTGAACATTTTATTTTGGTTTTTTTTTTTTTTTTACACTTATGGCAGGGAAAAAGATAGCAGAAGAAGGCCCCTGTATGTTTATATGCAATTTTGGTAAGACTGACTGCTGGATGGGCACAGTATGTGCGTTTTGGGATTTAATGTGTTCAGTCTTTAGTAAGACTGGTGCTTCTCTGTAGTGATCCTGCATTCTCACTTCCTCACATCCTTGCCTAAACTGCTTATAAGTCATCTACTGATTTGTTTAGCTGGTTCGTTTGTTTTTTAGACAAGTTGTTCCTCTGTGGCCCAAGCTGGCTTGGAACTAACTATTCTCAAACTTGTCCAGGTTATTCTCAAACTTGCAGCTATCCTCCTGACTCAGTCTCCCAAACGCCTACTTAAAAAAAAAAAAAAAAGAAACAATATGAGGGTTAAGAAAAAAAGGACACATTTTACTTTGGTTTACATAAAATGATGAAGTTAAGAATCGTTTTACGTGTGTTGTTTTGATCTGGTTCTGTTTTTGTTCTGGAACTTTGTTTTGTTTTGTTTGGGTCTGAGGGTTTCTCTGTGCAGCCCCAGACATCCTGGAACTCACTCTGTAGACCAGGTTAGCCAGTTCTGACTCACAGAGATCCACCTGCCTCTGCCTCCCTAGCGCTGGGATTAAAGGCGTGCACCACCACTACCTGCAGTTTGGATTTTTTTTTAATTGCCTACTGTTCTTCTGCCATTGCTCTAGCAGACTTTTCTCTTCCGTGTATCTTGTACTTCAGTATGAGCTGCACATGTTCTGGATAACAATACCTTGCATGCTGCATCCATTATTCCCAGATGTCATTCGTCTCTCACTTGGTTTGTGGATGGTTTGACCAAGTAGTAATTTATGCTTGCGTCCTAGTTTTCTTTCTGTTGCTATAATAAAACACTGACCAAAAGCAACTTGGGGCAGGAAAGGTTTATTTGGCTTACACTTCCACATCATTTACACTTCTGAGTCACAGTTTACCACTGAGTGGAGAAACCAAAGCAGAAACTTGGAGACAGAAACTGGACCGGAGACGGTGGAGGAGTGCTTCTTACTGCCTTACTCTCCTGCCTTGCTCAGCTGCCTTTCTTATACAACCCAGGCCCGCCTGCCCAGGGGTGACACTGCCCCAATGGGCTAGTCCTACATCAACTAGCATCCAAGAAAATGTCCCACAGACACGCCCACAGGCCTATCTGATGAAGGCAATTTCGCGACTGAGGGTCCCACTTCCCAGATGACTCTAGTTTGTATCAAGCTGGCAATCACAACTCCTTAAGGGTTACACTGGGTCCTTGCCTCCAATTCTATAAGATGAAATCCTAACCCCAGATAACTCAGAATGTCCCTACCTTTAGAGATCAGTATTTAAAGAGCAAATTGAGTTAAAATGAGGACATTAAGATGGCCCTAATCAAATAGGACTTGTATCCTTTTTAAGATTTATTTATTATTATGTATACAGTATTCTGTCTGCATGTATACCTGCACACCAGAAGAGGGCATTAGATCACATTATAGATGGTTGTGAACCACTATGTGGTTGCCAGGAATTGAACTCAGGACCTTTGGAAGAACAGGCAGTGCTCCTAACCACTGAGCCATCTCTCTAGCCCAGGACTAGTATCCTTATAGGTAAAGGAAATTTGGGCACAGACACAGAGAGGGGAGACCATGTGAGAGGCAGGAAACACCTGCCAGCCAAGAAGAGAGGCTGTGGAAGAACACCCTCATCGCCCTAAGATGGTGAGGAAAAGAGTGTGTGCTGCTGCTCATACAACCTGCCTGAGGCTGTCATCTCCCCTCCTTCCTGCTTCCCTGTTCTTCCTAGTTCCTGTGTCTGCTACAGGCTGGGTCATCTCCAAAAAAGCACAGGGCAGGCCCATCCCACCCTCTTAGAAGGCTTATGTGCACTTTCTCTTCAGTTCTTCCACCAGTTTATTACCATTTTGAAGAGGAACTTCATGGGACATGCCCTTGGGCTAGTGTCCAGATATAAGTGAGTATATACCATTTGACTCTTTCTGCTTCTGGGTTAACTCACTCATTATGATCATTTCTAGTTCAATCCATTTGTTCACCAATTTTGGAAATTCCTTGTTTTTAATAGCTAAGTAGTATTCCATAGTGTAAATGTACCACAGTTTCTTTATCCATTCTTCTACTGAGGGACACTTAAGCTGTTTCCATGTTCTGGCTATTATGAATAAGGCCACTATGAACATGGTTGAGCAAATGTCCTTGTTGTGTGCTGGAGCATCTTCTGGGTATATTCCAAGGAGTGGAATAGCTGGGTCTTGAGGAAGCCCTATTCCCAGTTTTCTAAGATAGCACCAGATAGATTTCCAGAGTGGTTGTACTAGTTTGCATTCCCACCAGCAATGAAGGAGTGTTCCTCTCTCCCCACATCCTCGCCAGCATGTGGTGTCACTTGAATTTTCAAAGGGGCAGGTCACCACTCAGAAGCAAGTACTATCTGCTCCTTTCTTGGACTGATTTCTGTCTTCATTTCTGTTTTTCTAAACTCAAGAACAATTTCATTAGAATTTAGAAAAGCAAACAAACCAAGCACCTGTGGCTCTCAGCAGCTTCCCCAGGGAGAAGACTAGAATAGAGAAGCGGGCGTGGGAGCGGAGCGAAGTCTGGCGTGGAGTCAGACACAAGGTCTACAAGTGGACAAGTTTGGGGGCTTTGGAGATTAAAGATCTGCCCAGCAACTGAAAGAAAGAGAAAAATGAAAATGAAAAGAAAAAGAAGGAAGGAAAAGAGAGAGAAAGAAAGAAAGAAAAGAAAAGAAAAGAAAAGAAAGAAAGAAAGAAAGAAAGAGGAAAGTTGTGCCTTCCTGAGTCAGGACTGGGAATCTTGATCTCATGGCAGTTGTGCTCTCAGGGCCAGCGCTGGGGGAGGATTCTGGAAAGGAAAAGTACAGCTTCTCACTAAAGGCAAAAATATCCCACCTACGTCTTTATCATGACTTAATGTGAGCTCACTTTCCTAGGGGTGGCCCCTTTGTCAAGTGATTGTCCTGGCCTAACTAGGTCTCCACTCAGACCAGAGAGTCTGTTCTATCGCCAGATGGAGTTTTCCCACAAAAGGCACTTATTGCTTCTCTAGCATTCCCTCATCGGAGGAGTAACCTTTAAGTCTTTCAGGGTGCAGATCATGGATCAGAGCCCCAAACACTTCTGGCATCTCTGGCTTAAGTATCATTTACATAAAGAACAGAAATGCAGCCAAGCACAGTGGTGCATGCCAGTAATCCCAACACTCAGGGAGGCAGAGTAACACTAACAAAACAGATTTACCATCTTATAGGGAAAGAGTTAAATCCAAATTACACACATAACATAATGTAATAAAATTATGTCATATATATATACATACACACACACACACACACACACACACACACACATGTATCTGTGAAGTTTAATAAGTTCCCAAGAAAACCTTATAAAAAATAAAAGATAGCCAAAAGTCTCCTTATATTCAGTACAGTCCAGAAAATGATTTACCATAAACATGCCTTTGGCTTTGAAAGACTGAGTTTATTAAGTATATAGAAAACAAGTAACAGGTAGCTAGTAAAACTTCTTTGAATCAATGTGCATAACAGTCAGCAGAAATCAATTAAGAAAGCCCTCTTCAGGAAGATCTCTGAGGGTTCAAGGCCAGCCTGCAAAAGGAGTCCTGGGCAGCCAAGGCTACACAGAAGCCCTGTCTTGAAAAACTGGGGGAAAAAAGAAAAAAGAAAAAGCACACCCTGCTAAACTGGCAGCTGGAGTTACAGGCGAGTGACCATTGCCCACTGACTGTCCTGTGTAGTGGGAATGAAGGCAAAGTAGTGGCAAGAAGTAAAGAATAGTCTCTTTCCCCTGAGTGTGAAAAGGGAGGGAGCACTTGATTTTGAAGTCTTTCCTCAGCTATCTTTAATTTATTATTTATTTATTTTTGGTTTTTCAAGACAGGGTTTCTCTGTGTAGCCTTGCTGTCTTGGACTCACTTTGTAAACCAGGTTGGCCTCGAACTCACTGAGATCCACTTGCTTCTGCCTCCCGAGTGCCTGGATTAAAGGCTTTCACCACCACACCCGGTTTATCTTTAATGTTATAGGGGCGTGGCAGCTAGCACTCAGAATCAAGAAAGATTGGACTGACGGAAGTGTTTGTCATTCCCCACATCTAACTTGAGCTCCTCCCTGGCTGGACTTGGGAGTGACCAAGTACTTAAAAGCTTGCATGTGCCTGCAAGTGGAGGTAACCTGCAAACCGTGGTCAGGGCCCTCGTTCCTATAGTGCGATCAAGTTGTAAGATGATATAAAACTACGGTTGACATTTTCCTGCAGAATCCATTGTTTTTAATCCTCCAGCCTAAATTTAGGCCAGTGTGTGTGTGTGTGTGTGTGTGTGTGTGTGTGTGTGTGTGTACGTACATGCTATCCATCCTGATGAAGATGTCATAATGTTTTATTGTGGCTCTAATTTGACTTTCCTGAATGGCTAATGAGTATCTTTTTATATGCTGGGTTGTCATCTGTGTGACCTCTTCAAAGGAATGCCTCTTGGTATCTTCTAGCCCTTTTCTAATCTTGCTTGTTGTTCTTTGTTTTTCTTACTGTTGGATTTGAGAGGCTTATGGGTAGCCCAGATACTGGTCCCTGTCAGACACACTTTTTCTCTTAGTCTATGGGTTGTTTATTCATCATCCTCTTAAAGGGTCTACTGGGCGAACATGGTTAATGCTAATGTGTCTGGCTTCTCATTTATTTCATGGTTGGCATTTCTGATGCCTGAGTAAAGTTTCTTTGTTCATTTGGGGGATTATCAGTGCAGCTGGTGTGCCTAGGGAAAATGAAGACATTCCAAAGAGACTTGTATCTCTCACTCAAGTATATACCCTCATACAAGGTACACCCTCCCCCCTTTCTCCCCAGTAATTAAGAGCTGGGATTTCCCCTAGGAACCTCTTGCAGGGATTCCAGGCTTCTGGGAAGACAATGACGGGTGGGACCACCCATGACTCGACTGCCTAATTATGCATTTATATGCCTTCTATTTAGACGTAATCCTCACACGATGACCCAAAAGATGAACCAGAGTGCCAGCCTGCATGCATGTCACTGCATCTCTTTTGACCTCTTACCATCGATATGAAGATGTTTTACTAGCTACCTGCTATTTGGTTTCTATATACTTAATAAGCTCACTCATTTAAAATGTATTTAAAAACTGGACTGTATTGAACATAAGGAAACTTTTGGCTATCTTTTATTTTGTATGAGGTTTTCTTGGGAACTTATTAACCTCACACTCGGGTCCCTCGGTCACATTGCCAACTTCTGTCAGGGAAGACTGCAGATGCCCTCTCAATCCCATTCCTATGCAGGGGACCAGGCCTTAAGCCTCACTCCTAGAGCTGCTATTGTCAGGTCTAGATACAGTTTATCTTGTTTGCAGACTTGAAAAGCAGTCTCACCTGAGATTCATGGTAAATAGGAGAAAGGCCTAAGTATACAGAAGCCTAAGGTCTGAGGACCTAAGAAAGTATCTAACTCTGACAAAACATGCCACTATACCATCCACTACCATGCCACCAAACCATCCACTACCATGCCACCAAACCATCCACTACCATGCCACCAAACCATCCACTACCATGCCACCAAACCATCCACTACCATGCCACCAAACCATCCACTACCATGCCACCATACCATCCACTACCATGCCACCATACCATCCACTACCATGCCACCATACCATCCACTACCATGCCACCAAACCATCCACTACCATGCCACCAAACCATCCACTACCATGCCACTATACCATCCACTACCATGCCACCATACCATCCACTACCATGCCACCAAACCATCCACTACCATGCCACCAAACCATCCACTACCATGCCACCAAACCATCCACTACCATGCCACCATACCATCCACTACCATGCCACCATACCATCCACTACCATGCCACCATACCATCCACTACCATGCCACCATACCATCCACTACCATGCCACCATACCATCCACTACCATGCCACCAAACCATCCACTACCATGCCACCAAACCATCCACTACCATGCCACTATACCATCCACTACCATGCCACCATACCATCCACTACCATGCCACCATACCATCCACTACCATGCCACCAAACCATCCACTACCATGGGCCCCCAAGCTCAAGATTCTAAGTTTCCTTTGACTTCTCTTTCAAGCATAGACTTAAAATGTTTCTCATTGTGCTCGACTTAGATACATCCAGTCTTCTGAAGCCCCTTTCTCATGATGTGTGCTCATGCTGAAAACTAAGGGCAAGTGAGCTTTTGCCCTTCTACTCTAAGGAGTTTGCTGTCCTCCCTGAGGACACCCACGTTACAGCTTCACAGATGTCAAAAAGATCTGTAAGGCTTCTGCCTCTCCTCAGCTCACCATAAAGACTATTCATGCTTTTAACCCAAGGTTTTTTCCCCCCTAGCTTCTGCTATGCTATAACATAAAAATGTATGTCTACTACCTTTTTATACAATGTGTATTTCTTTTTGGGGGGGGGGCTTGTTTTGTTTTTGTTTGTTTGGTTGGTTTTTCAAGACAGGGTTTCTCTGTGTAGCCTTGGCTGTCCTGGACTCACTTTGTAGACCAGGCTGGCCTCAAACTCACAGTGATTTGCTTGCCTCTGCCTCCCTGGGTATTGGAATTACAGGTATGCATGACTATGCCAGGCTTACAATGTATATCTTACTGCAGATTGCTAATATGTCTAAAGTTTATCTCTTTGTAAACTTAAAGATTCTTGTAAGCTTCAGGAGATCCAGTTGAATCCACAGGTCACAGCCCAGATAAGAACCATTGTCTGTCAACAGCCTAAGTTTCTATTGCCTATTCAGAGGATGGGATTCATCCCCTTCCCCTGGTTTTGGACCCCTGCATGACAGTCCTTGTCTATGTGCAGCTAATCCTCCACACACAGAGCAGGCAACAGTCATGCCCAGGGGTGGTAGACCGTTGTGTGACAGTGGGTGCTGAAAGGGCAGCCCTCCCACTTGCACCCCCAGAGTTAGAAAACTTTCCAGAGTGAAGGCCTACCTACAGCAAGAGATCACATCCAAAGACCGTCTAGATCTATGTGATCCAGCTGGCAAGAGATCTCATCCAAAATCTTCTAGGTGGATGTGATCTGGCTGGGATACAAACATGCCTTTAATCAAGGAGACAGAGTCAAGCAGATCTGAGTTCAAGGCCAGCCTGGCATAGAGCAAGTGTCAAATAAAGAAAAGTTTAGGTCTAGGTGTGGTGATACACACCTTTAATCCCAAAGGAAGGTAAAGTTAGTTTGTGGAAGGATGCACCCATGTTTGAAAGTGATGTCTAATTGAGTGGCAGAAAAGGTGATGAATCAGAGAAGATTTGACAGAATAGGATACGCCCAACTCTCATGAGAAAAGAGACGAAAGGGAAGCTGCTTAAGAGGCAGTTTTACAGAGAGAGGAGGCAGTTTCCAGGACAATAAGAGAGGTGGGTTACAGAGAGAAAACTCAGGTGAAGATGCAACCGGCCAGAAAATGAGAAGAAGCCAGAAGATGAGAGCAGGTTGCTGAGGTAGTTGAGGCCAAACAGAGAAATTTAGAGGCGAGAAACCAGATTAAATTAGTAAGCTGGGAGAGGAGTTTGAGCCAGAACAGATGAGTTGAACCAGCCAACCCAGAGCTCAGAAAGAAGAAATAAAGGTGAGTTTATTAAGGAGTAAGTCTCAGAGGCTGAAACATTCTAGCCTAGGTTAGATTGTACAGCGACTAGAAGCTTCCAGAACTAGGTCTAGGTTAGCAGAAGGAGGCAGGAAGCCTCTGAGCCAAGAGAATAAATGTTTCTTTTACCTGACTTACCCCAGGACTTGGGGTTCTGGAAAAATGGAGAGAAGCCAGAAGTCTCATACTGCACAACAGTGGCTGGGTATTCAGCCTAGCATCCCCATCCCTTTATTTCATCTCCTGGGGGGTGCAAATAAACCAGGCTGGGGCTTCCTGGACCAGAGGGAGTGTTGCTCACAAAGGCCTGCAGGCAGCAAGAGTCTGACATATTCTGGAGTTGTCTGCCTGGGCATCAGATGCTCCCTAGGAGGGCTATAGTTAACTAGGCCTACCCAGGGGCCTTTGGAGTGCCCAGAGCCCTGCAGAGCCACTTTAGGCTTCAAATGATAGACTATTCAGTCTACTATGGAAAAATCATTCTGCAAGTTGCCCAGAGACCGGTAGGAGGCCTGATGAAGGCCAGGAAGGGGCTTCCCTAATGAAGGACTCAAAAGGGCCCCGCCAGTGGGGTAGGGGAGGAGGAACGGAAAAGGTGTTACAACGCTGGGGATGGTGAGACTGGGAGCATGTAGGTAGTGAGTACTGAAAGAGTAAGAGTCAGCATGTCTTCCTGGGGCCTAGAGTTGCATCCAACCGTGCCATCCCCTGTGTGGGTGCAGGGTTGAGCTCTATCTTGCATTTGAGAACTATTTGCTCAGGACCGTTGCAGTGCAACTCAAGGGCTTAGCCGGGAGCCTTTGCTCTAGGGACAGGTTCAGCTTGTAGCTCATTTCTAGCTAATTCCAGAAAAGCCTTAGGCCCCAGGACAGACACTAGAGAAGAGAACTTAAGAAATGCTGAGGCAGAGCAGGCAGAAGCAGGAACTGTTTAATGAACTGGTTCTAGTGTCAAGATCTTCTTCTTCTTCTTCTTCTTCTTCTTCTTCTTCTTCTTCTTCTTCTTCTTCTTCTTCTTCTTCTTCTTCTTCTTCTTCTTCTTCTTCTTTTTGTGGTGGTTTTTCAAGACAGGGTTTCTCTGTGTAGTAAGCCTGGATGTCCTGGAATTCTCTTTGTTAGACCAGGCTGGTCTCACAGAGATACGCCTGTCTCTGCCTCCCAATTGCTGGGATTAAAGGTGTGAGCCACCATGCATGGCTGAAATGTTCTTTTCAATTGCAACATCAAGACTTGCTTGTTACAGACACAGAAAAATAGAAAAAAAAGATTTATATTCAAACTCAATCAGTTGAGTTTATAATGTAACATTTTCTATTCTCCTTGTTATGGTTTTCCAATGTTTGACAAAGCTGTAAATGTTATTCTCCCAATTTCAGTCTCTCTTTATTTAAAATGACCAGAAGACAAGGCAGGTATGGTGCCATACCTGTAATCCCAGCACTCAGGAGGCAGAGGCAAGTGGATGTCTGTGAGTTCGAGGCCAGCCTGGTCTACAAAGCAAGTCCAGGACAACCAGGGCTACACAGAGACACCCTGTCTTGAAAAATCAAACCAAACCAAAATAAATAAATAAATAAATAAATAAATAAAATGACAGGAAGGCATTCCCATCATGTAATGGATACCTGAGTCAGCTAAACATCAACATGGTACATGTCACACAAGATCTGACCTGCCAGGTTTGAGGTATAGGTCCTGAGCCCCAAATTCCTTCCAATCTACAGAATATAAATGCAAGTGTCGTCTGAATCACTTGCTGCATCAGAGGTTAGTGCTGGCTGCCTCACACGTAATAGCCCTATTCTTTCCTGCAAACTCTTTAGGCAGTTGTAAGCAGAGTAACTTAGAAACCCCAGCAGTATAATTAACTTCCAGTGGAAGCAAGGAGGAAGTGTGGGCTGCTAGTTAATAAGACTGGGCGAGGCGCCCGTATTCTATGAAGTGTGTGGGCTAGCGATGAGAGCTTTAGGGAATAATCAATGCCACTGTTGCTTGCGCTTTGATTGATTTCATAAACAAGGACTGAGCTACTAGAACATCAGACAGAGACACCACCTTGCTACTAAAAGATTGCAATGCATTCTCTCTGTTCCAGGAGAGGTAAGGATATATCTGTTGTCACCCACATCATGATGACTGTAAGATAGAAGGTGTTTGTGGACCCCTCAGGAAACACAGCGCCCATGGTTCTACCCCAGGGATTCAGGAGCAGATTTCTCAGCATCCAGAAGCCTGGTACCCTAGCATCACTTGGGATCCTGCCAGTAACACAGGATCTCAGTCTAGACTTACCAAAGTAGAATCCACATTTCTCTAGCATTCCCATTAATATACACATTTTAGTAGATGCCAGAGGCACTGCTCTCAATAATCCAAGGATCCTGAATTCCTGTACAAAAACAAAAAAACAAAAACAAAAACAAACCTAGGCCTGGCAGCAGAAATGAGTCGTCGGGGGGATCAGCTTGGTGGCTTGTCAGTCAGTGGGCTTATCTTGAAATTCAGGAATTCCAGATGAGGGACATCTTCCCTGCTCTCCCAGCAGGGCATTACTCTTCTCCCAGTTACTATGACGCAGCATTTTCTATTATGGCTATTTACGGGCAATCACAGGACTATGGGCTGCGAAGGTCTTGCCTATGTGTGATTCTCAGGAAAGTCATTTCTTCTTTCAAGTGTTTATTAAAAACAATTATACATTTTAATTTAAAACGAAGCTTTATACATAGCCACGCGCAGGTGTACGAGCCATCCTGAAAGCCATGGGGTTTTGGAGTCCTGAAGCCTTTACAAATTACACGGCAACTCACCTAGAGATTAAATGTGAGTAAGCGCATCTGCTCACTTGGCATCCACAGTGGGGAGAGGACAGTAAAACCAGGAACAAGAGTTTCACACTCAGACAAGAGTAGTGGCAAAAAAACAACGCTGCAATTTAAAAAACAAATGCAACTGAGAAAGGACGAAATGAGAAGGAAATTTCTAGGGTTCTACCAATTCCAGGCTCTTCAGATAGGTACAACTGGCTAGTAGCACTCTCAAGATCACCTGTCATCAGGTCCACCTGGGCCCACTGATCAACAGCACAGTGGCTGGTGCTGGCAACTGTTTCAGTGACATGAGTGTAGGGACTCTTAAGCATCTAACTCCCTGTCACCTGCAGCCGGAGGAGTTCTGACTGCTCAGTGATTCTCAGAAGCCTCTGGACGCAGGTGTCCACAACACAATCTAGTGTCTGCTATCCTCAGGGCTGGAAAATCACATTTCCTGAAGGTGAGAAGCCTGCCCCTGTACCGGGGAGTGACTACTCTCTCTGTTGTAGCCATTGAGGACAAACCCTTGGTAGTGGCTGTTCTCTACAAACTCCCTTTACCCTTAAAAAAAAGTGTTGCATGTTTTGCTTTCATGTTTGTACTTGGCATATATATATTCATTGTACTAGTGGTGGGTTGGTGGGTTTCATAAAGACCCTTGTATTCAAGCTTGCTATGCATTCTGACTGTATGCACCCTATATCACCTCTCCCTTCTCCTCCTCCACCCCCAGTCTCCCTTCTACTTTTGTGTATTTCATAGATTTGGGATCTCTACATTTAAAGGGACAGTTTAAAAGATTTTTAGTTTAATCTATAGCTAACCATTCTTTCTCTTTGGCTTCTGGACATCTTTCCATGATCATAGTATGGACAAGACCTTGACTCGGCGAAAGGGGCCAGACTGGACTCCGAGGTGGGCAAGCCATGTTTGAGGACCCTGCCAAAGAGCTAAACCCCTGTGGGGGTGGGCTGACTGGTGTGGTCCTATTTTCTAAAGGTAGCTTCCGGCATGGTTGCCGAAGGAAGTAGGACCTAGAAGGAAGGAAAAAGAAGAAAAGCTAGTACACTTGTCTAGAGTAGGGTGATGGGTAGCCAGAAGGCATCTGGGCTTTGGGTCCTTGGCCAGCTGGGTGACCTGGAAGCTTTTTCCATTACAGGCACAATTCCTGCCTCTAGATTTATAGATTTCTGCCACCCCACGTCACTGCTTATGGCTTGAGTATGCTTTATCCTGTCTGGCTCACGCTGGACACTGGGCACCACTGTGGGCATGCTCGGGGGGTCTTTAAAGAGAGATGAGTAATTAGTGGGTATGGAGTGTTTCTTTGTGTAACAGCCCTGGCTGTGCTGGAACTCAGTTTCTGGCTGGAGTGGGTTTATCCACACCAGAACAGGTTCCTGTAAGCAAGGCTGCCTTCTGTGTGTTACCCTTTGACCTGTGCCAACTTGCCCTTCTGCTTTCCACCATGACTTGGAGGGGCGTGGGCTCTCCCCAGAAGCTGCTGTCATGCCCCCTGGACTTCCCCGGCTTCAGAATTTTGAGCCAAAATAAATTTCTTCCATTTACAAGTTACCTAGTCTTAGGGATTCTGTTACCGCAACAGAAAACAGACCAATAGGGTGACATGGCATTCTCAAGAGTTAACAGAGATTTTAGTTATTTTAAAAGGCGTTAACTGGGCAGTGGTGGTGCACACCTTTAATCCCAGCACTCAAGAGGCAGAGGAGGGTGGATCTCTGTGAGTTGAAGGTTAGCTTGGTCTACAGAGAGTTCCAGGACAGCCAGGGAGGGTTACACATAGAAATCCTGTCTTGGGGGAAAATAAGTATATGAAGGAAGGAAGGAAGGAAGGAAGGAGAGAGAGAGAGAGAGAGAGACAGACAGACAGACAGACAGACAGAGAACTGACGTATAGCTAGTATTGAGGGTGCTAAGGAGTCAAATTAACATAACCTAACAGGGACCCCAGGGACCCCCTTAGGACATTCACATTACGGGAATACCTGTCACAACTAGTAGGTATGAGAAAACTCAAAATGGTCACCATGATACAGAGGCCTCAGGAAATCTATCCCAAAGAACCAAGCTTTAGAGAACACGTACTGCAGCTCCAAGTGGAAATAACCTAAAAGTTTAGTGGCAGGACATTAAGAGTAAATAACCCATGCCACCTTATTTTCTCACCACTGAGGAATCTATTCACAGATCTGGGAACACTAGAACTCCATTCTTCAAAATCAGAGGTGCTTGGAAATGTTAACTGATGTGAGAAAGCACTTGTGGTGGGGTGTGGTGGTGCACATCTCAGCACTCGGGGAGGCAGAGGCAGGCAGATCTCTGAGTTTGAGGCCAGCGTGGTCTACAAAGTGAGTTCCAGCACAGCCAGGGCTGTTACACAAAGAAATTTTGCTTTGAATCCCCCACTCACCAAAGAAGACAGTGCTTCTAACAGAATGTAATTATTGTCAGCGACCACTAAGCACACACAGCACATGCCAGGCACTCTAGGAAGTACCCTGTAACATATTTGATTCTCCTGGAAACTTGCAATGGTTTGGCTGGCCAGTGTGTTGACAGGCCTGATCCAACTCTTGGCACATGGGGAGGTGGACTCTTTAGGAAGTGCAGTCTTCTGGAAGGAAGTGAGGTCATTTGAGGGCATGCCTTTGAAGGGAATAGTGAAGGCTTGGCCTGCCTCTCTTCCTTCTCCTTCTCTCCATGAGGTGAGTTTTTTCTCCGTGTGTTCCCACTGTGGTGTTCCACTTTACCACAGGCCCTACCACAAGGAGGCCAAACAACCATTAGCCGAAGACGACATACCTATGAGCTCAAACAGACCTTCCTCTAAACTGATTATCCCAAGTATTTTGCTGCAATAATGGAAAGATGACAGAACCACAAGTCTGAGAGAAGTATCATTATTGCTATTATCCCCTTTAAATGAAATTAGGACACTCAGATGTCAAGTAAGAATGCCTGAGCCAGGAGTGGTGGCGCACACCTTTAATCCCACCACTCAGGAGGCAGAGACAGGAGATCTCTGAGTTTGAGGCTAGCCTGGTCTACAAAGTGAGTCCAGGACAGCCAAGGCTACACAGAGAAACCCTGTCCCAAAAAACAAACAAACAAAAAAATGAAACATTTACATATATACATAGAAAGTTTCACATATGCATAGAAAAACACAATTTAAGAAATCTTATTGAGTAATAATTTATATTCAACTAAGTACATAAGTCCTACAAATGCAGGTTAAAGTTCTTCATGGTATATACACTCATGTAACCAACCCCAGACCAGCACATAAATAGTTCTCAGCACCCTGGAGAGCTTGCATGAACATGTGCTGCCTCCCCATCAACACTCCTCAGAGGCAACCACCATCACCAAACCGCAGAAATGGAACAACACAGGAGAGCTCTGCCCACGGACACCCAACCCCTCAGGTGCTCAAGTCCCTTATATACAAGGGATATTATTTACATATAGCTCTGGGGATGTAGTTCAGTGGTCAAGCACTTGCCTAGCATGCACAAAGTCCTGGCTTCTAGCTCCAGTATGTGGAGCCCCTCAGCCCCATGGACATATTGCTTATACATAGCCGTTTACACTTTTAAGCCATTTCCAGACTATTTATGATGCTTAATGCAAATGTTATACAAATAGCTATTATATTATACCTAGGGAATAATGACAAAAAATCTGTATTATTAACACAACACAATATCTTCTTTCTTTAAAAGAAGATTTATTAGCCAGGTGGGGCTGGCACATGCCTTTAGTCTCAGTAGTCAGGAGGCAAAGACAGGTGGATTTCTGTGAGTTTGAGGCTAGCCTGGTCTACAAAGTGAGTTCAGGACAGCCAGGGCTATACAGAGAAACCCTATTTTAAAAAAAGATTTATTTTTTATTTATTTTATGTGTATGAGTATGTATATATATGCGTATATATATGAGCATATATATATACGCATGGATATATATATATCCATGTATGTGCAATGCCCATGAAGGCCAGAGAGTGTTGAATCTCCTGGAAATAAGAGTAAGCGATGACTGTGAGCAACCATGTGGATACCTCACTATGGAGAGGGAGAAATCTGTGTAACTGTCCCATCAGCCCCTGTTTTCAGTCCCTAGGATCTGATCACTTCTGCTGAGTGGGTGGCAGATGTACCATATGGGTGCTGGAAATTCGACTCAGGTCCTCTGCAAGAACTTATAAGCATAAATCCATGTCTCCAGGCTCCATCATTTCTTTAATGATTAGTTTCTAACCGACTTTGGTTGAAACCACCAATGTGGAGCCCATGGGCAAAGCCACGCTCTTTGTGTTTGGCTCCTCGCAGGCAGTGGTGTGTCTGTAAACATGCATTGTTACTCATCGGCAGCAGCTGCTCATTGTGTGTAGTGAAGCCTTATAGGAGTGTACAACGTTGTGGCTGCCATTTCTACTCTAGTTGGAATTCTGGCTCTTTTATATTATTAATAATGGGCCTAGAACATTATAGTGCACATATCTTACACTGTAGTGAGTCATATCTATTAAATACATGCCCATGAGATAGGTCTTAGAGCACAGTACATACTGCCAAAAAGTTTTCTGGAAGTGGTTGTACTAATTTGCAATTTGTATTCCGCTTTACTTCTTTGTATCAATTTCCTGTTCATTTCTTTACGTGTGTGTGTATGTGGGTGGTGGTGGTAGTGTGTGTGTGTGTGTGTGTGTGTGTGTGTGTGTGTGTGTGTGTGTTGTATAAATGCTTATGCACAAAGGACTGAAAAGCAGAATAAAATGTTAGCCTTGCCATGGCACTAGCCGTGCGTTATCCAGAAAAGGTCCCTGGATTTGCTCATTTGTCTCACAAAAGAAGGATGGAGGGGGCTGGTGGCCACATGTCACTCTACTACATAAAGCTGTCCCCTCCGTAGTGAGACTATACTGAGTTTGTCACCTTTAAACTACTGGAATCCCACAACCAATCAGTGCCACATTCTTTATTACAGAAAAGGAGCCAGGATACAAGAGATGGCTGAGGACTTAACTCTAAACCTCAGATTTGTCACCTAGCCACTCTTCCTGTGTGTAAATCCTCGAGTAAGCCCCATTGGAAATACCTGCTGTGCCTATGGAGAGGGATAAAGGTGAGTGACAGTCCCACCAGCCACTGTCTTCAGTCACTAAGGTCTGATTGCTTCTGCTATTGCACATTGGCTTTTGCGTTGCTGACTTGTGCTTTGCTTCGCCATTTCCGAAACTAGGATAGTGTCACTGACACTGAACAACAGCAACAATTTATGAGACGTATGAGTCATCCTGGAAGAGACACAGGGGAAGAGCAAGGCCCAATAAAGTCACCCCTGGGTCACAGTCCAACAGTATTCAAAGGGATGAGCTAAGCCTGCGGTGACTGCAGAGCAGTCTGGATGCAAATGTGTACGCCACTAAAATATCAAAGCTCTCCTTGTCCTGGCTGGCTGATTCTGACTTGACTGAGACTGTGGGCCTCTACTAAGGGCATTGTGCCTGCTCTTAATAGTCTCGTGGTCCACATAATAGAGACAGGTAGGTAAATGGGAAAGGAAGACTCAAGTTGATGTCAGGTCTGATGGCAAGTGCAGGGTGCAGGGCCTGAGCAGCACGAATTCCACCATCTGTAATTAAAATCCACAGAATAGCAGTCCAGAGAAACAAGAAGAGCAACTGGACTTCAGAGAAATTGATAATGATGAACTTGGAACAATAAAATGACCCAAGAGCTTCAGGCTGGAGTTGTTTTGGGTCTCTGTTGTTTGTTTATTTTGCTGTTTTGTTTTGTTTTTTTGAGGCTAGGTTTCTCTGTGTAGCTCTGGCTGTCCTGGACTCACTTTTTAGATCAGGTTAGCCTTGAACTCACAGAGATCCACCTGTCTTCACTTCCCAGAGTGCTGGGATTATAGGCTTGTGCTACGGAGCCCAGCCTTAGGCTGGAGTTATAAATCAGTGGTAGATCAGCTATCTAGCATATGCAAGGACTTGAGCCCCATCCCCATCCCCTGCAGTAGAAAAAAAAGAAATAAAGTTAGTTTTCACAAGCCAAAGACATCAGAAGCTTACTGGGACTAGTCCTTAAACTGTAAGTTGAGAAGCCTTTCCACAAGCAAGAACCGGTTTCCCATCCTAGCTTACTTGCTATCTCTCCTTGCGTGGTCCCAGCAGGCCAGGTAGCTTCTTGGAGATCTATTTCCCTATCTAAAGATAGAGGGGGAGGTTGTGGAACGATGCTTGCTGTTCTTGCAGACAGGACTAGAGTTAGATTCCCAGCACCCACAGCAGATGGCTGACAACTGCCTGTAGCCCCGGCTCCAGGGCATCTGGCTCCCTCTTCGGGCCTCCATGAGCACAGGCACACACACTTGTACATGCATACACACATGCACACAAAATTTTTTTTAATCCTTAAAAACAAAAATGAGTTAGGGTTTCTGCAATCTTTTTAGAAACATCTCAAGTGGGTTTGAGTTAAATCCTGTCAAATGCTCACACAGGTCATCTCCGCTGCATGAGGTTTATCAACGTCTTTTTTTATTTTGTTGTTTTGTTTTATTTTGTTTTGAGACAGGGTTTCTCTGTGTAGCCTTGGCTGTCCTGGTCTCCCTCTGTGGACCAGGCTGGCCTCGAACTCAGAGATCCACCTGCCTCTGCCTCCTGAGTGCTGGGATCACAAGCATGTGCCATCGGACTCGGCTGCTTTATCACCTTCTAATGTACAGTCCGCTCTCTGTATCCCAGGTTCTGCAACTGCAGATTTGCTAACTGTCGATCAAAAGCATTCAGAAAAGTGGTATTGTTGGCTCTGTGATCAGTGCTGGGAATCGGAGATTAAGATTGGTCGCTGTTCCTGTAGAAGCCACAGGCAAGAAGAGAAGACTCCATCACCTCTCCACCCTGTACACAGCAGCGGCAGAAGCACATGGTGCGGGAGATTGTTAGCAATGCAGCCTAAGGCTTGAGATGAGAAACTGCATTCTGTGTCCTAGACATGGTGCAGGGCTCGGGGCAGCATGGGGTCCTTAGCAGGCCGCCCACATCTGACATCAGGGAAGGTGTCCCCGGGAAGGTGCTCCTGGGTAGTCTTGTAAGTTGCCTGGGAACTTACTGGTTTGAGATGGGGAGAAAGGAAACCCTAAGCAGAGGCTGTAGAACACAGAGAGCAGAGCTGACTTTGGAAGCCATCTATCTGCTATATTAAGATACTTAAGTTTTCTTCCCTTCCCTGAGCACAGGGTGGGCAGTGCGTGACAGACGAAGGGAAACACATACATACACAAATTCCCACACAAGGCAAGGAAAATGACAAAGGTCCAAATATTATGACAAAATATGGTAGTAATTTTTCTTGGAGACAAAGCAGCAACTTCTTGCAGACTGTGAAAGGCAAAGCAGACAGAGAAGGCCTGCCTTCAACAATGATGTGAGACTTGAGGTCTGCTCTGGCCTCTGTCAGGCAGATGGCCTGACCCTGGATCCTGTCTGGGTGTCAGTTCCCTCCCTGTGCAGGTGCAGGCTTTCCTTCGTTCCCTAGCTGGGCAAACCCTCTCACTGTTGAGCTAGAGGAAGCCAGGGGCTTTTAAAGAAGGGCAGAGAACATTAGTCATGGTCTGCTATTACAGTAGTATTGATTTCCTAAAGGTGGGTGTATGTGGTGGAATGGTACAGCCATCCAGTCCAGCATGAGGAAGCCAGAGACTCCTACCCTGAGATTTAACGTCCAATATCTGAATGTGCCTTGCCGCAGCACAGCCTGCTCAGGCTGAGGAAAGCCCAGATAAATCCTCAAGACTTACTGGCTTCACCTGCTCTTGGCTGCTTGCATTTAGTTGACGTTTTAAGCCATCCATTTACAGGCAGCTTAATACCTCTGAGCTGTGAGCATGGTGATGGTGAAGACTGCATATGCAGAGACCCCCGCCCCCAGAAGACTTCCCAGTCACCTTTCCCACACCTCAGCCCGTGAAGATCTCCAAACCCTAGAATTCAGACTTCTCCTACCTGCACATGAAACCACCTTGTTTGTTTGTTTGTTTATTTGTTTGTTTTAAATCTGCTCTTCAAAACTGTTCACGTCAGTGATCTGGGGATGCTACATAGCAGGCAAAATGCAGGTTTCTCAGTAACACTTCAGTCATTGGGAGTGTTAACTAGGAGAAGCAGTGTATATGGACTGGTATGAGGTGAAAGTACATTGCAGTGTATATAAGGGGGCAAAAAAGAGAAAAGGGGGAAGGAAAACGGGTGAGAAAAGAGGGGCCTTTAATGTTGGCCCCTCCGGGCCCTCTTCAATGTTAGTACCTGCTAGATGCTGCCCCCTCCCCCCAGGCTCTCATTAATGTCAGTACAGGCAGATGCAGGCCCTTTAAGGTCCTCTCTGTCCGGGGCACAGGGCAGGCTTGCATGGTGCTCGCTTTCTTCTTGATATGAGGGCTGAGCGATGCTGTCTCGTCTTATGGACGGGATGAATGGGTTGGCAGGGCTCTAGGGGGCTGTGCGGCCGTGTATGGCTGTGAACCAAATGGCAAGAACAGTGCTTCTTCAGTCTACATTTAAAGCAACTAAGAGAAATGGAGGTCAGAGTGACGTCTAAAACCCCTAGAGTTCCAGGAAGGGAACATTCTGGTGCAGGTGACTTAGTGAAGCATTGGGGTCAGGAAACCTCAGGCATACCAAACAGAACACACTAGAAGAAAGCCAAAGAAACTGCCGGGCAGCAGGAACAAAAGCAGGCCTTAGCAGCAGAGAGGCCGGCTTCTCAAGAACAGGAAAGATCCTTGCTGCTTTAGCCATAAGTTTGACGTCTTAAGTATTTATTCTTGTAAAAACATAATTTTCTGGGCCCAGATGATACATTGTTTTCCCGCTCACCCTACCCCCTGCCCCGTTTCCTTTCTATTATTAACTCCTTGTTTTAGTGTGGCACATTTGGAACTGATGAGCCAGCCTTGATATATTATTATTTGACAAGTTCTTATGTCATGCATCTGTTATATAAACTTACATAGATTCATAGTCTCATCAATTGAAAAGCCCCATAATGCAGATTTTTAAAACTTTACCCTTGCCTCTCTTTACCCTAACCCTCTAATGTAGATCTATAATCTATTATAAGTCATCTATCAGTTTTTTCATCTCTATATTTTGCCATTTCCAGAAGCCACATAATTTTTGGATCACACAGTATGAGCCTTCTCAGACCTGTTTCTTTCACTTAGCAATATGCATTTTAGATTCTTTCATGGCTTTTAGTGAGATGGCAACTTTT
Source organism: Acomys minous (assembly GCF_964271855.1). Lineage (NCBI taxonomy): Eukaryota > Metazoa > Chordata > Mammalia > Rodentia > Muridae > Acomys > Acomys minous. Next base: position 17,217,862 of record NC_140490.1, read on the forward strand.
TAAATTGCTGGAGTAACACTCCCGTCTGTGGCTATATTACAATTCATTTGTCACTCACCTGGCAAATGACACTCACTGTATTTCCAGTACAAAAAGGATAGCATCATGCCTAGTGAATGGGGTGGTGAGGTGGGATGTTTGCTGCCTCTGTTTAGTCTATTGGTCAAAATGGGGAAAATAGTATAACAATTTTGAGCCATCCTATTCCTGAGAATAGGATAACTCAATCCTGCTCCCTCCCCCACACAACAGGGTTTCTCTGTATAGCCTGTCCTGGAACTTACTTTGTAGACCAGGCGAGCCTCAAATTCAGAGATTTACCTGCTTCTGCCTCCTAAGTGCTGTGATTAAAGGCACTTGTATAATGTTATACTCAGCATTAGCTCTCATTTATTATTTGCATTTTTGAGACAGGTTTCTCTGTGTAGCCTTAGTTGTCCTAGACTCGCTTTGTAGACTGGGCGATCCGCTTGCCTCTGCCTCCGGAGTGCTGGGATTAAAGGCGTGCGCCACCACGCCTGGCTATTTTCTCTATTCTTATGCAGAAGCTTCCAGTGTTGAAATGGACATACGTGTTTTCTTTATCACAGTAGAAAGTCTTTTAGTCTCTCCTACCAAATATGATGTAACTCTTCGTAAATGCCACCAAGGTAGGAAGCTCCCTGTGCAGTCCTAGATTCCCGCAGGTTTTGAATTGTGAATAGAAGCTGAACCTTACGGCATGCCTATTGACGTGACTATGTTCCCTTCCTTCTTCCTGGCAGTGCTGAGGACTGAAAGCAGGGCCTTGAAATCTGAGAGGTAAGTCTTTCCCATGAGGCTACACTCCAACCCTGTCTCATTTAGCCTGTTAATATGATGGCTTGATTATGAGTTACGCTGTTGGATCCAAGTAGCTAATACCCTATTCAAGATTCTTACATCTAAGGCAGGAGATACTGGTCTGTTACTTGTTTGCTTTAAAGACTTTGCCTGGTTTTGCTGTTGAGGGTAATGTTTACCTTATAGCATGAGTTAGGGAGGTGCGCCCCCTTTCCTTCTGCCCCCTGAAACAGGCTGTATATAAATTGCTGTAAGTCCTTCTGGTTAATTTATAGGATTCAATAGGAACCATATGGGGTGGGAGCTTTCTGTTTGGAAGGTCATTACCTACTGATTTCTTTATTAAAGGTAGGCCTATTTAGATTCTTCCTATAATTTGTGGCTGATGTTTTAAAAAACAATTGGTCTATTTCTTTTAGTATACAAATTTAGTGAGCACTACATTCATGATGTTTAATTATTATGTTATGTCCTAGGATATGCAGTGATACCCTTTTCATTCCTATTAGGACCATACAAATTTATTATGTTTTTCTTAGCTGGAATAAAGGCTTACTTGTTCTATTGAACATTTTGAACACCGACTTTAGTTTATTTTCTGACATGACTATTTTTTCCCTGCCTTCTTATAGGTTAAGCAGCACTTCTCAGAGTTTGTTGTCATAGACACATAGCACTTGCAGGCATATCTTTCCTAGTGGCTGCTCTATGTATGTCACCATATGCTACCCACAGCTTGCCACAGTGTACCAGTGCTGCATTTTACCAGTTTGTGTGATGTGGGAACTTTACATCCCCTGAATATTTATATCTGAGTCATTGCTTCATTTCCTCTACATACAATAACTGCCCCGCCTTTTGGTTTTTAGAGACAGGATTTCTCTGTTTAGCCCTGGCTGTCATAGAACTTGCTCTGTAGACCAGACTGGCCTTGAACTTGTAGAGATCCATCTGCCTCTGCCTATCAAGAGCTGAGATTAAAGGTATGCATCTCCACTGACCGCCTCAATAAAACCACTTTTAACTTCAATAAACACTTGGAAATCTTGAGGTTTGTCATACTTACCCATATTTCAACTTTCTATCCTTCCTTTCTGATCTTCCAATATCTTTTTGTTTTTTTGAGACAGGGTTTCTCTGTGTAGACTTGGCTGTCCTGGACTCATGTTGTAGACCAGGCTGGCCTCAAACTCGTAGCGATCTGCCTGCCTCTGCCTCCCAGAGTGCTGGGATTCAAGGTATGCGCCACCTCACCTGGCCTTGTTTGTTTGTTTTAACAATTTCATTTTTTTTTTTTTGAGAACTTCAGCCAGGTTATTAAGTCAGGTTTGCTGGCAGCACGTTCTCTTGGCTTTCTTACATCTGAGACTGTTATAATGCCCTCTATCTCTGCATTATGTTTTTTCTGGATTCCGTTGGCAACTGTGCAAGTCATGAATTCTGGTAACAAATCCAGTCATTTGAACTGTTTGTCTTAGAACATGTCCTTGCTCATAACTTTCAAGACTTTCCCCTTAGTTCTCAGAAGTTTGACTGTATTAGTTATATATTTCAGGGCATTTTGTTTGAGCGTTTCATAAGCTTATATCATTCATCTATTTGGGAAACTTGTAGAAATTATTTATCTAAATACTTTTTTCTTTTGCTGTTGTTTCGGTATTCAAGACAGGGTTTCTTTGTGTAGCCTTGGGTATCCTGGAATTCTCTTTGTAGACCACTGCCCAGCTCTCGAATACTTTTTTGTTTGTTTTGTTTTGTTTTCCAAGAGGGTCTCTCTGTGTAACTTTGGCTGTCCTGGACTTGCTTTGTAGACCAGGCTGGCCTCAAACTCACAGTGGACTACCTGCCTCTGCCTCCCAAGTACTTTTTAAACTGTATCTTTTTTCTTATTCAGCATTCAGCATTTCCATGTTGTTGGCTTTTTCAGTGAGAACATAAGATTTATAAAGCAACAAGAAAATCTACAGGAACCCTTGTGTTGTTGAGTCCCAGGGCCCCTAGCAGTCTGTTCTTCTTCCAGTCTTCCAATATATACTTTCATTCCATGGGTTTTTAATGTACTTAACAGGGATATTGAAAAGTATGTGTACTACTCTTTTGAATTAGAAGTTCTCCTGTATTATTTTGATGTGTATATGTGTGTACTATTGTGGGCACACATTTTTAAGATATACTGATTACAGATGAAGCATCTTAAATGAACTTCATAAAGATAGGTAATGGGTACTAATATAGCGAAGCGAAAGTGAAGTATAAATTAATTGTTGAAAATTGTGGACATACTCAAGTTCATTTTTTTCTGGATCTTGTGTGTGTGGAAAGTTCTTTAAACAGACAAAATTTCACAGCTGCCCATTCTAAGCAATACGACATGTCTTTACGAGACCAGTGAGCATCTGTAGTCTTGTTACAGCGTAACCTTGATAGCATTTGTTAGTTATTATTATAGTACCAGAGCTTGTATAATTGTCACTAAGATACCATAGTTCCTCAAGTTTAAGATTCCTTGGATTACAAAATGTACTTTAATGTTATGTGCCATTAAGAAAAAGTACTGTAAAATATTAGAAGTTTTCTGATGTTAGAGATGCTAGAATGTGGAAAAAGGCTCACTGGTTCCCACGGAATAAATTCTGAAGAACAAAAGGCCAAGGTTATGGTGCTGTCTTCATACATATTCAAGACCACAGCCAGAGTATACCTCTGAGGTTACCAATTCTAGTGAACAGGTTTGATGAGCACACTGGAAATTTACATCCCAGTTTATGGTGTTTCTACAAATCTTACAGAAAACAATCCACTTCCCAGGGCTACCTTTTCTTTTCTTTTGGTTTTTCAAGACAGGGTTTCTGTATAGCCTTGGCTGCCCTCGAACTCACAGAGATCTGCTTGCCTCTGCCTCCCAAGTGCTGGGATTAAAGGCATGTGCCACCACACCAGCTTCAGGTCTACCTTTTCTTTTTCTCCCCCCCCCAACCCCTCTCTCTGTTTTTTTATACAGAGGTTCTCTATGTAGCCTTAACTATCCTAGACTCACTTTGTAGACCAGGCTGACCTTGAACTCACAGTGATCAGATGCCTTTGCCTCTAAAGTGCTGGGATTAAAGCTGTGCACCACCACTGGCTGGCCCAGGTCTACCTTTTCATCAAGTACTCCCTCATATTTCCACCCCTCCATTCCCTGACATACACAATTTAAATACTGTGCCAATAAATTAAATTCATCTGTTAATTCTCACCATTTATTTATTTATTTGTTTTAGTTTTTTTGAGAAAGGGTTTCCCTGTGTAGCCTTGGCTGTCCTGGACTCTCTTTGTAGACCAGACTGGCCTTGAACTCACAGTGATCCGCCTGCCTCTGCCTCCTGAGTGCTGGGATTAGAGGTGTGCGCCATCACGCCCAGCTCACCTTTTATTTATTAAATTTGTACTGTTTAGACTGACTAATGTGGTATAAGTTTAGCTAAAGTAAAAGAAACTTACCTTTCTCCTGGCTGCATGGACTCACGCTAGGGAAATGAGCATTTCCAACAGGAAACCACACTTAAAAATTAGTTTTTTAATTACCATACAAAGTATTAGTCTTTATTATGGTATTTTTAAAAACAAAACTTGATGAGCATCAAAGAACTTCCTTATGGAAATGGCTTCAAAGGTGGCAAACAAGCCACTGGACAAAATGCCATTTCTACAACACACAGAATTCTGCCTTAAAAAGGCCAAACTCTGCCAAGACAGGGTAAGCAAGTCCTCAATAGTTCCTGCCTCACAAATATGTCTGTCATATATTTTGGGCCAGAAGGCTGAAAAAGATGTTCCAATGTTATAGTTTTGGGTGACTATTCAGGTAGAAAAGTGTCTCTGTCATCTTATTTGGAGAGCTACTAACCTGCACTCCCGGCATACTCAGGTAATCAAGTTTATTTCTTCTCAAGTTTCTGATGAAGTTGAAGACCGGGTAGCTTAGCTTTACAATGAAGCTTAATTGTTTAGGGGTTAAGATGTTTTTAGGTCTAGATAGATATTTAAAGTTGATAATGACAAGATGTGATGGAGATTGATTTACATTCAGAATTTTAGACACACCAAGATAGGAAAGATGTTTTCTTCAAGGCTGTCAAATACAAATAGCCCAAACACTAAGAGTGTAACATTTCTATAATTCCTGATTGTGTCATGGTTCTTCTTGCTATAGGTAGTTTATTGTACATATGTGTAATAACATAAATGTATATGTAAAAAATAAAAATGTTTAATTACTAAAAAAAAACCACTTTGGTTTTGTTCCCTTTCCTCCCCTATTCTTGTACATTTTCCTGGCCCCCTGGGACACTTCCACTCCCAGTAGACAACTCCCCACTTTCATGTAATAAGTGCTCTGTTGTCCTCAATACCTTTCTTAGCTGCTTCCTTGGAGTTCAAGGCCCATTGACACCAGGGTGTGAGCACTGTTAATGGATTTATATAGTATGTGTGAGGCCACCTGCTATACAACTCTTCCAATTAGAGTGTCTATAAAATTAAGCTCTGGTAAATGGACAGAACGTGGACTCCTATTTAGTTTTCAGACCGATAGATAGCAAAGAGATTCAACTGGTTTTTCCAGGTTAAACTGGCCCAAGGCAGGTCATTCCACCTCACCATGCCTCAGTTACAGATGAGTACAGGGACAAGCCATTAATCTTTGCTTTGCCTGAGCAGAGTGCAATGGTTGACCTTGAGAAAGTTCTTAGAACCTATGAATTTGCGAATGACCCAGGTCACGGCCCTCAGAATGGTTATCCTATCTACTTTGGGCCTGACTCAAGCTCTCTTGTAGGTATGAAAATTAAGAGAAGGGATTAAATGCCATGCAATGTGAATTCAAAAGCCTAGCATGGAAGAAAAACAAATGCACCCAGAAGGCTGGCCATGTTTAAAAGCTCCTGGAGCTGGTGGCTACCTATGTTCCTAACACACATAGAATGACAAATCTATAAGCAAGATGCTCACCAAACTCTGAACACACACACACACACACACACACACACACACACACACACACACACACACACACAGTTACATGAAACATGGACATAAAATCTCAAACAAACAGTAAATAACTATATGAGGGGAAAAGAGGGCCGTGATTTAGAATTTCTTGGTCTGTCCCTATAAAACTCCTAAGACCACTCCTAATCCCTAAATTTAGAATCTTCACAGCACATTAATCACATGTAAAATGAACAGGCAGAAAAAGAAAGCCAGTTATTGGATAAAAACACGCAGTTCTTCTGACTAGTTTCAGAAACCTGCCACTGAGGGCTCCGTAGATTCCCGCGGTACCTAGGGAACCGGGATGGGGCACCTGGCGTCTGGGAGTAGACAGTGGCGGGCAATGGCACTGAGCAGCCGAATCTGCTGAGTCTCATGCTGGGATCCCTCTTCCCTCCAAGGAGCATGGAAGGACTGTGAGCTCCTGTTGCAGCAATGACTGGCCTGGGACTGTCTCTCCCTTCAAGTAAGGAAGCAGGTGGTGCCTACAGACTTCAGAGTTCAAGCCTTTTTGAGCTTTCTCTTTAAACTGGAAAAGCCACAAGAGTGAAGTTACAGATCCTGCAGGAGGGCGGAGGAGGCAGCAGAGCATCTGCACGGCACCTCACTTCAAGTTAAGGTTTTAAGATGCTCTCAGCTCTGCCGCAGGCCAGCCTTTAAGGTGTGCTCTACAGTGGGACTAGACATTTGGCTTCCAGAACAATACCTATTAGAAAGACATATCTGGTACTGTAAACACAGGGTTTATTTGCGACTCATTTTCAAGCTTACCTTTGAACATAGGTGTCACTGCAGCCAGCAAGAACGGAAAAAATCCTCTGCACCCAGCCCCGTGTAAAGATCCAGCCATGGCGAAGCAGAACTACTCAGCTTCAGAGTCCTTCATGCAAGAACTCCAAATGTGAGCTGCCCCCAAATAAAAACTTTAGGGGCACAAACACGATGGCACAAGTGAAAAAAATCCTCCATCTGAAGTCACGTGATATGTCCCCATCAAAACAAAGCCATGCTGAAACTACTTCATAAAAAGAGCGGTGGGCATGTGGGCGGGGATAGAATGAAACACAAATGAGCTTTGCTGTTAGACCTGGATTGCATCTGTACAGCTCAGGGTTGCAGGATATTTGATCCCATTGTGAACTCTTGAGGTTTTGAACTGTAAAAACTTGTTTCTGATTGTGGTACGGCTCAGTCTTTGGTCCTAGAACTTTCTGTTTACTGTAGACAAAGACTTTGGTGTGGCTCAGCTCTACCACACACCTTTAATCCAGGAGCTAAAGTTAACCCTAGGTCAAGAGGTGGAGCAAGTAATAACAAGCTGACAGGAAATGAACATAGGAAAAAACCACAGAGAGTGAGAGGAAGTCTGGAGGATGGATAGAGAGATAAAAAGGAAGGAGTTAAGGAGGGACACTGAATTAAAGGAAATTTAAGACAGCATGGAGAAAGAAAAAGGGCTTTTCCCTTCTGGGATGTGAGCGGAGTAGGAAGGTCAGCTGGGTGCTTTCTCTGCCTCTCTGTGCTGGCACATTTTTACCCCAGCATCTGGCTCCTGAGTCTTCACTGGTAAAATCAAACTACTGGGACTTTCTTCCATAATAACAATAGCTCAGGGCACACAGTTCAGTGCTAGAACACACATAATGCCCCGAGATCCATGCTCAGTAGGGGTGATGGAGTAGGTCCTCGCTGTGAGAAAGGAGTGGAGGAAAAATGCAAGAATAGACTTAGTTCAACCTCAAAATGACAAGAGCAAACCGTTATTGGTTTGAGAGGCTGACGCTTCCAAGTTTGCGGTCTGGTATTGGAGGCTGCAGGAGAACAAGCTGCATGGAGGGTGAGAACAGTCTTTGTAGTGCTGAGGGAGGGGTAGGGCGTGGCTTTGTGAGACCCAGAAACTGTTTTATGAAAACTGCAGGGTGGGAGAAAGTCAGACTGCCTGTTCTTGCCACCTCTGGGCTCCAGAGCATGAGGTAAGGTTGGCTGGTTTCTGGAATTCTTCTATAGGTGTCAGATTTCTTGGAAGCATTGGGGCTGTTTTAGGGCCATGGGTTTTTTTTTTTTGGTGGGGGGGCGGTGTAGCCCTTTACCCTTTCATAATGCGCTCCTAGAGGTAGAAGTGGCATCGTACATGCTAGCCTCTGGCATCCACTAGCTCTCTAGAATGGGCTAGTCTGTGGAGAGCAACTAGCAGATAGGACAGTAGACACTCAACTGCTGGTTTTGTTTTATTTTTTGAGTCAGGGTTTCTCTGTGTAGCCTTGGCTATCTTAGACTCACTTTGTAGACCAGGCTGGCCTCTGCCTCCTGAGCGCTGGGATTACAGACGCGCACCACCGCGCCCAGCTATCCACTGCTGGTTTTATGCTTATTTCCCAGGAGGCGCCACTAGTTATTTCCTAGCTCCGTGAGATAAGAGAGTCAGAGACAAGTTAAAAACAGAATTAATTAGAACACAGCTAGTACTTAAACTCAATTTCTCTGATTCAATGCCTTATCTGTTACTGTACATTTCTTCTGTAAGTGGGTGAGCTAGATAGAAATTAAAACTACCTTTATTAAAAACAAGATTTGGGCTGGAGAGATGGCTCAGCTGTTAAAGGCTAGGCTTACAACCAAAAATAAAAACTTAAGATTCCTAAATTTGGTAAATTAAAGGAGCAAGGTGCAAACATGAAATAAAACAAATGCTACCTGAAAGAGAATACAATGGTGCTGATAAACAGAATGGATGTGAATGCTAACCCCGCACCCCAACTGCTTCATGGAGAGGCTCTTCAAGGACAAAGTAATAGTGCTCTCTGCGCGAGCCTCCCTCCTCAGGCTGCTCAGCGTCATCAGCCTGTGCTCATCAGGACACACCGACAGACACTCCTCAGGCTTCATTCTCGGCAGCCAGGAGACGGCCACGTCACGAACCCTGCATAGCACCAAGGGCTGGGTCTACTGCGCTCTGGAATGTCAGGCTAGGGAGTCTTTTAGCCTGATCTACAGTGTCTGTCAGAATCGTTGCTTCATCATTTGCCTAAGGGAGAGAGAGGTGTGAGAATGGAAAAGGAAGGAAATAAAATATATCCACAAATCCCTCAGCAAAGCATAGAACAACAGTTGGAAGAGAAAGAGATTTTAGTATCAGTAGGGATAAGGCCAGATCCCTCTAAATTTGGGATCTGATCAAAAAAGTCTTAGTGGTTGCAGTAAGACCTTCATCAATGACAAGTAGTGGCCTTCATGTCAAAGCCCATTATCCCCCTATGTCCATACAAAAGGGCCCCTGCTTTCCTGCCAGTGATGGTCAAGGAGCCTAGACTGTCTAACAAAGGCCTCTTGGTAACAGAATGGCTTTTACTGGTGTTTTCTGACATCTAGACTAAAAACCAGAACTTCAACACCTTAGACTACTTTGCAGATCTGAGAAAGTGTTTTGGTGACTAGATTCTAATCACTTAATGTAAGATTGGCCTTGGTTTCCAGATTAACCTCACAAAGACATCAATTACCATTTATCTTGTTGGTGGCTTTAAAAATACAAATGTGAGCCAGGTGTGGTGTGCACGCCTTTAATAACAGAGCTCAGAAGGCAGAGGAAGGCGATCACTGTGAGTTCAAGGCCAGCCTGGTCTACAAAGTGAGTCCAGGACAGCCATGGCTGTTATACATAGAAACCCTGTCCCGAAAAAACAAAACCAACCAACCAACCAACAAAACAAACAAACAAACAACAAACCAACTGTGAATGACAAATTTTAAACAGAGCTCTGATAAAGCCCAAACCTAATTGTTCCCCTACTTCAGTTGGATTTTATGTGCTCCTGCAGACACAATTAAAGAGCACATGTTTATATGTACAAATAAAATATATGGGAAATTTCTGACAAATGATTTATTAATGAAAATTTATTAACTCTAAGATTTGCTGCCAGAGAAACTTCACTGTGTAAAATCAGCATGAAGTTTCCAGTCCCCAACCTTTGGTTACATGAATATGCCTTAAGCACCGCAGAATAAACATCGATCCTAACTGCAAAAGGAAAACAAGTCTCAAGAAACAAACAAAAATCCCCAACTCCCTTGAACCTGGTTTCTTTATACCATATGAGGAAACTCCTTCTATTCTACATTTTCTTTCCTCTTGGTCAGCTTCTAAAATAGTGCCAATAGAAATGGAGCTGAGGAAAAGGATGAAAAAAACAAAAGTGTAACACCAGAAACCAGCCTGTCTTAAATAGAAAATAGTTTTAGCCTAAGGTACTGGCATTAAGTAACAGAAGGAAAAAAAAAAGTAACAGAAGAAAAACTTCAACTCTTAACTTTTAAAATTCAAAATGTAGACAACACAAGCCTAACAAGGGTTGGAAGTGACAGGATCACAGGGCCACCTGTAGCAAACTCCACTTGAGAGTTCTGGATTTTAATTTCCTCCAGGCGCAATGACATCTGCTAGCCACCAAGGCAGTCTGGGATACTACACAGACAGGAAGAAAGCGACCTAAAAGCTGAGTGCAACTTTCATGGGGCTTCCCAAGAAATCTGACTGGCAAAATAAAGAAGAGAAAAATCAAAGAATAAACACTGAAGGAGAAGAAAAGTGGAAGAAAACATGCCACATCAATCAGGATGAAGGGAGCTCAGATGTACAAATGACAGCTGCATATATAGAAGAGACTGCATCTCGATTACAAATGTGGATTATATACACATTTATATCAGATTAACTCAGTCCATACATCACATCCACATTCAGACAGGACATCTCTCAGAGGGGAGAGGGAGTCCTAGTCACTTGGCTCCTCAGGTCCCTGTCTTTGGTCCTGGCTGGTCAGTAGTCTCTGCATTCGACTCAACAGCATGGTATATGAATGGATAAAGCTTGATGTCTGGTCCAGGCGTGGAACAGTTTCTGCATTCTTCGTTGTAGTATCGTAGCAACAACTTAAACACTTTTCCTAGAGAGTGAAAGGCCAAACAAAGCAATTTGCACATTAAGTTATGTTGAGGGAGAAAAAAACCCAACAAAGTAAACTGTTATTTTAACTTATATAGTGTAAGCTCAGATTCAGCTTCTGAAAATATGGTATGACTTTCTAATGCCTAGAAGGCTTTCCTGACATAAACTCTAACATTCAAAAGATACTTTAATGTAGGCTGTGACTGCAGTGGGCTGTCCATGTCTTCTCTATTGAGTTCACTGCAGCCCAGCTATACACCGAGCTTCCCAGGGGAGCAGCACACGTGATGAGCACACTGCATTCTCATAAATTTAACACACCAAGTACTTGAGGACTGACTATAGCTTCCCCTCCCCGCTCTCCATGCCTTCCTTCCTCTCACATGTATTTTAAACATACACTCTGTATACCCCACGCCGCCTTTAGATTTTCATAAAGAAAAGTAAAAGTGGACATTAATTCTAGCTTTCTACCTTTCCTCCCTATCCCTCACCCCCTTTTTGAGACTGGGTTCACTATTACGCCAGGCTTGCCTGAAACTAATGACCCTCCCAACTGGCTGGGATTATAGGTACACACCACCGTGCCTGGCCAGAGACCTCACTCTGGGATGACAAGGTTACATCAATATCATGACTGAAATTCTGCCAGAGAACAAAGAGCAACCTCTGCAGAACTTGCCTGCTGAAGAGCGCTGTCACTCTCCTAGCCCAGCTAAGCCTTTCTTACAATGATCCGTCCAGACTTAGCAAGTGCTCCTTCTGGACGGCACACAAGTGTCAAGACTATCTCCTACTCACCGACATTGAGCTTCCTCTCAGTAAGGAAAGTGTGCATGCTGTAAATGTCTCTCATCAACTCAGAGTCCCCAAAGGTGAAATAAACCACATCACGTTCAGCTGCAGCAGCTGCCAGTATCTGTATTAAGGCTGCAACAAAGAGAGCAGGCTGTTATGTCAGGGCACTCCCTGTCAACACACCCTCAGCTCCTTCGCCCAGCTACAGACGCTGACATGCTACAGTTTTCTCCTAGATCAAGGATTGGCAAACCCAATGTGTATGTTCTTAGGTATGGTGAACATAAGATGACAGAAATTGTCCAACTTATGGCTCATGCTTTGGAGAGTAACACTCAACTGTAGCAGTCCCTCACAGTTACCTTCTCTGGGCTACAAAGAAAGGAAAGTTCACTTGAAGCAGCCAAGCCAAGGCATGGAGGTAGTATATATACTTATTTTTATTAATCTTGAACTATTTTTCTGTTTGCTCAATTAAACAATTTTGTCTCATTACACACTCACTGGTCTTTTGTATCTCAGCCCTATCTGGAGATTCTGAGGCTGTCTATCGCAGACTTCAACCAGCATTCCCCACAGAAGCTGCTACTAAGCACACCTGCAGCCCTCCAGCACTCACGCCTCTCGGTCCCTGCCATGTGGAGTCAGGGTTACTGAAGATGAGTAAGCCCCTGACATTCTGGAACAGAAAAACAGCCAAGAACCACTGTCTCCAACCAGAGCCACAGAGCTCTGAACCTGAAGTGTTTCTAGAAAGTAAGCTTTTTTTTTTTTCAATCCTTATCTCAACAGATAGATTTGTTTTTGAATATGAACAAAACTGAAGTTGGAAACAACAAATGTCCTTATGGTAGTATGTTTTACTTTGTAAAAGAGAAGGTGGGAATATAATAAAATGCTGTGAAGGATATTTTTCTATAGTTACGATTTTTAAGAGTACACTAGTATTTACACATCCAAACAAACAATTTTAACATTACTGAGAGCAGGGAGGAACCTCTAGGGGAAGTTCTGCTTTGCAGTGTCTTCTCACAGATCCATTAGGAGCTAACAAAGGGTGGGAGAGACCTCAGTAACTATCCACTGGAACCACTGGGCAACACCTGACCTGAGCAGTCACAATGGAGGCCATCATGGTGTCCAAAGCCACCAAGAGCCTCCAGGCAGTCCCGCTGCTGCAGTCATTTGAGAAGGTATAACCCCAATCCCAGACCCGAGAAACGCCGTATACTTCAAGCATGTTGTAAAACATTTTTGGAAATATTCCAGCCTAAAAACACATAACTAAATGCTGCATCTGGTCCTGGACTCTAACTGGAGAAAAAAGGCTAACTTTATTATCTATTAGGTCATCTGGCACAATGAGGACACAGAAGAAAGGAAAGAGAAATACAATCATGTATGTTCAGGCTGGCCTTGAACTCACAATCCTCCTGCCTCAGTGACTTACTTGAATGCTGGGATTAGAAGAGTATAGTGTCATGCCTACCTGTTACTAGTTTTGATGATGCATGTGAGGTTCTAAAATACTGTAAGTGCTGCCCAGCTGTTTAAACCATATTTACTGATACCAACAACTTGGGAGATACCATGACTAGGCCTCATTAATCTTAGAATGTTGAAAGTAATTAATTTGAAAACAAAGGTAAGTTTTAATTAAAATTGCTCAACCAACTTATGCATACATTAAGGCTTCAGAACACCAGTTTTAAAAGGTTCCTAATTAACCTTAAAGTGCATATAAAAAATGGAAACTAATGAACTGTCATCTTCCTCTTACCAAAACTTAGGATATTTTACCTTTTAGAGAGAATGAGAAGTTCTGATTATCCTACTGCACAGGCATGTGTGGACCAGTAAGGACATAGCGACAGGGATCCACGTCAGTCCCCGGGCTCTGCTAGCTGCACTCAGCCACTTGCTTAGCTCTCGTGGTCTCATTTTTTTTCTCAGTTACAAAATAAAATTGAACCAGATGATCCTTGGAAACTCTGTGGTTACGATTCCCTAATTACTGTTATAATTGTTAAGACTGTAACTACACAAATGAAATTTCCAGGAAAATAAATTAATCTTGACATTAAATACATCATTAATTCATCGGCAAAGTTTTTTTTTTCCATTTTTATTTTTCATGTGCATTGGTGTTTTGCCTGCATGTGTATCTGTGTGAGGGTGTTGGATCCCCGGAAACTAAAGTTAATAGACGGCTGTGAGCTGCTATGTGGGCGTTGGGACTTGAACCCAGGTCCCTCCAGTGCTCCTAACCATGAGCTACCTCTCCCGTATTTTAAATGGCACTATCTGCAGGACCCACTGTCTACGGCATCTCCACGGTCTTTGAAAACTATAGAATTAAACCTCATGTTTTAAGTGAACTCTCTTGCATCAGAAGGTAGACGAGAATAAATTTAATGGGATATGTGGACAGATGCCAAATCTAATATAAAAGCATACAATTCTAGCTCAAGCATGCATAGGTGCCAAAATAATCACTTAAATTAACCTGTAGGGAGCTTGGTTTTAATTTTCTTTTTGGCAACCATGTTACACTATGAGGAAAACACAAACAAACATGAATAACCTAAAAATACAATTTACTATGTCCTGTTACAGAAAATGAACCAAGCAAAAATGGTTAAGATGGCACTGGGTGTGGTGGCACATGCCATTAATCCAAGCACTAGGGAGGGAAAACTAGTCTGGTCTACATATTGAGTTCCTAGAGAGCCAGTGCTACACAGAGACCCTGTCTCATTAAAAGAGCTGTCAGATAATGAAATCTCATGCCACCAGTGGTGTCTGAGGCCATCCACATGTAATATTAGCAGTGCCCGCTAACACGGAGCTTGAACTCTAAGGATAAGCTCATTCGCTTTTACAGAACCAGGATAAGGTGATTAGCATTACTGCTATTTTGAGATGGGCTAGGTAATTATCCAAGGACACCTCATAAGAGCGCAGTGGAGCTGAGAGTTGACACAAAGCCCTACACTCTTGGCTGTTCCACTGCTTCAAAGCTGCAGGTAAAATGATTCCGCATGAGGCCAAGCAGACTTTATCACATGCCAGACACAGGGTTTCCATACACTGTTAATTCACATCACTGGAGTGTATTCTGGCAAAAAGGCTCAAATGGGATCATGGGAAATAGTGAACTCAACCTTCTAAGTGCTCACTGACCCTTGGTTGCTCTGACAGTCTCCAGTTCTGCTTATAAACCCCAAGGAATACAATGGTGTTTACATGGAAAAGCACTCTTCTAGGCCAACTCTTACATTAGCGAGCATTCCTGTCTCCTGGCTTCTGCTCTTAAGTCTTGAGTGGCCCCACCTGTACTACGGGCATCACTAAGTTCCACCTTTATAGTCTAGTCATTTAGATAGTCTTTTTTCAAGCCCAGAACTCTACCAGCAATGCTGCATCACTTTCCTCACTGCTGTGATGAAATACCTAACAAAAGCAACCTAAGGACAGAAAGGTTCCTTTGGCTTGCAGTTTGAGAGTGCAGTGGTCCATCACCGTCGGGAAGGTGTGGCAGCTAAAGCATGGAGCAGGTGCTCGCTCTGGATTCTCAGGCAGGAAGCAGAAAGAGGTGAATGCTGGTGCTCAGCTGCTTTCCTTTTTACTCAGCCCAGCACGTAACCCACTGGACAGTACTGCCGCATTTAGGGTGAGTCCTCCCATCTTAACTAACCTCACTAGAAACCCCATCACAGACACGCCCACATCCCATCAAGCTGACCATCTCCAGGTACTACCCCACGTGTCGGCTTTCATGTCTACACCCAGACCCAGTGCAGATTAAATACATCAGAAGGATGAGTGTTTTGTTGACAGAATCCTTCAGGCATGGAGTAAGTTTTACACTCTTCAGAGGTACCTTTTCAGGCACCCAAATATATGCAATAATTAAGTCACACAGAGAAGCTTAAGCAGAAACAATCTTTATTCTCTGATTCTAATGCAGTAAGCCTTAAAAAAAAAGAACTTGCCTTTACTTAGAAACAGCTCAGGGAGCCCAGGACGTGTGCACGTACCACACTCTCCACTCTCCCAGCCTCCCGTGAGTAAGACTATCCCACGCTCTTGCAGTGGACTTTCTGTGGCCCGCGTGCTCAGAGGATAATGCATGTTCAGGGATGTCCGGGCTATTTGTTATCAGAAGCCTACCTCATAGTCTGTTCTGGTGGGATGCTAAAAAACAGCAGCAACAAAAACCACACCAAAAATAAGCAAAATAGAGTTCTTTGTGGTAGCACACACCTCTGATCCCAGCAGAGGCAGGTGGATCTCTGAGTTCCGGGCTAGCCTGTTCTACATAGGGGGTTCCATGTCAACTAGGGCTATATAGTGAGACCCTATCTCAAAACAAACAGCAATAACAGCAGCAGCAGCAACAACAACAACAACAAAACCATTAAAAAAGGTTTATAAAGCAAATATACAAAGCTGTTTCCACTCAAACAAAGAGAAAAGACAAAATAATCTACAAAATTATAAAGTGTGACTAGATATACCGAGGAGACAAAACGCATGAACTGTTTTATCGTTGAAAAGGCATTGGTGGAAGACAGGGACACCATACAAATGAGGACAAATAAATCACCTAAGCCTTTAACAAGAGCCTAAAAACGCTAAGTGGGAACTCTAGCTCTGAGCCTTTCTGCTCACGACAGCAGGGTCCTGGCAGCTGTAGCTTACTGCTATTGCCCAGTATAACGTGAGTACTATATCACAAATCACCTGTTTGGGAAAAGATAAAATTCAAGACTTGAAGCAAGTTTTCTACCAAATGCTTAAAGAAACACCATGAGAATTCAGATTCAAAGGCACTTTCCCATGTCTTCCAGAAAAACACGGCCCAGCCAGGTAGGAGGCCATAAGCCTCACGGGGTCCAGCACAAAGCCCCCTCTGTCCTCCTAGTTCTAAGGCCACCGGTTGCCTGAGCAGCAGTTGGAATAAATGACAGTGGATGAATTAAGAGATGAAAATATTCTCTTTATATTTTTTCACAATAGTTCAGGTGTGGTGGCACATGCCTAGAAGACCAGCACTTGGGAAGGGAGGCAAGATCATGAGTTCATCACCAGCCTGGCCTACATGGTGAGTTCAAGTCCTCCACTAGGATATATAGGGAAACCTTGTCTCAAAACAAACCAAAAAACTAAAACTCTCAACTGATTAAACAAACAAAAAATGATTAAATTATACTAATGTACAGCTAGAGAAGCTAACATTAAATCATTTTGAACTGTGAAACTTGTGTACCATTAGACAACACACCCCCAAAACACTTTATTCTATTTTTAATTAAGAATATACAGGGTTAAGGATTTGTAAATGCCTGTGTTCTCTATGAAATGTTTGACAAATTTCTGTTGCTGTTGCTGTTACAAAAATAATACATAAAATAAAAAGAAAGTGTTTGTCTCTATGACCCACTTAGAGGAAATTTTGGTTACTTTTTGAACTTACACAGATAAACATAAAAAACTGTTTTACATGTTTAATTTAATATTGAAAATGATTCACATGGTATGATAGTTCATTTTCCCTGTAAGCAGGAATATTTCAAAGACATCTTTCCATTTCAACAGATTTCTATAACAGTTTAATGTACAATACTTTATTTCATAAACACCCTACATCTTCTGTATTAAAAATCAAGCAGTGGTATAGTACTTGCCTAACACTCAAAAGGCCCTGGGTATGATGCTCACCACAGTAAGAAAACAACACTAAACAAAATCATGGCGTAGGTAACCAACACCTTACTGAAGGACACAGACTAGTAATTGACTGACTGTTCCGACAAGTGCATGGGAGGGAGCTGGAGTAACTGAGGAAATGATTCACACAGGAGGAGCTTTTGAACACTATCCTGATGGTGCAAGCAAGGCTGCAGTGGGAAAGGAGCTTTAAGGCACAAAGAAAAGGAAACAAATGAACACATTTATAAAGCTTTCCCACTGTCCAGCACAAATGACCACGGTCTGTGGCAGACCAGCTTTCTGGATTGATGACATGAATCTAGTCATTTGTTTTACTTAAGAGAAAAACAGAAAAAAAGGAAGTATCTATCATAAGATCAATAAGTCTAGAGTGAAAAACAGGTTTCCTCAAACAAATTCAAGACAATAAAGAATTTCATAAAATAAATCTCACAAATTCTTTTGTTGACTTTCAAATGTTAAAAAAAATTTTTTTTTAAAGTACCAGGCAATTTTTGGTTTTGAACCTAAAGGAAATATAGTGGTCTTTAAAATGAGCGGACAAGAAAGGTTATTCTAAAGATGTCATAAAAATATGGACACATAAAAATGTAACTCAATATGGCATTTAACATAAAAAACCTGAAATAAAAAAAAAAAAAAACCAAAAAGAAAATACCCTCTGCCCCCTGCCAAAAAAACAAAACAACCCCCCCCCCCACCAAACCTGGGAAAAATACCTGTAACACAGGCAGGCTAATGAACACTTAATAGTTTTTAATGTACCAGTGTTGGGGGTTGGTCTGGTGCTCCATGTACTCAAATGCGGTCACCATACCAGGAACTATCACTGACCGGAGACAGAACAACTATCTCAAGAAGGGGAGGAGGCATGAAAAAGCAATTCACAAACAAAATATGCAAAAACATTAAAACTAAATGTCAGAATGGCTGGAGGCTGATAAATTCACCATCCTGAGCTCAGCCTACAGACCTCTAGCAAACAATCTACATCAAGTTTCAAAATATAAAGGACACATATTCTAAGAGTTAATCTTACTTGAAGAAATTTATACTAAGAAGGTAATTATATGCAACTTAAGGCAAGATAACAAGCAAACCAATTGTACTGAGCAGAGAATCTCTGAACTGTGAATGTATATATACATAGAGCAGAACAGTATGTAGCCACTAAAATAACTGGCAATAAGCTTATGGTTTTTGGTTTTAAAAGGGGCTGTGGGATGGAATTATGGTATGAATGCATTCATGTCAAATGGCTCTACAGAATTTTTTCACAAAGCTATTCAAATGGATGGCCATGAAACGGTGACAGTGAATATAGGTGATGTTTATATACATGATGATATTTTCCTGGGCTTCAGAACAGTGACTGTGGCACTTAATAAAAACAACAGCTTTTCACTGTTGGGACACTGTGACTGACTCACCTGCTGGATTCTAATAAGCCGGGTTCTAGTTATGTCTAGCTTGGCTCTCAAGGCTAGCTACTTGCGTATGTGTGCTGTCACTGCACTTCCTGTTCCCTGCTAACTCCCAGGTAGTTCTTAGTGCCATGTTCCGGAGGGACCACTGAGACACTGAGAACTGCTTTAGTCTCAGTCTTCGTTGTACTAATGAGGTGATTCAGATAACCTCAACTGTCTTGATTAGTTTGATGGGAACTTGACATAAGTCCGAGTCAAGAGAAGAGGGAACCCCTTCTTTGAAAAAATGCCCCCACCAATGGGTCCTATGGGTCTTTAGGCTTTTTGTTGTTGTTTTAGATTTATTTGTTTACTTATTTATTTATTTAGTATATAGCGCTCTGCCTGCATGTACACCTGCAGACCAGAAGAGGGCATCAGATCACATGATCTCATTATAGATGGTGGTGAGCCACCATGTGGTTGCTGGGAATTGAACTTAGGACCTTTGGAAGAGCAGACAGCACTCTTAACCTCTGAGCCATCTCTCCAGTCCCGTTGTTGTTTTTTAAATGACTGGTGTGGAAGGACCCAGTTCACTGTGAGCAGTACTACTGATGGACACCTGGGTGCTATAAGCAATGAGGCTGAGCAAACTATCAACAGCAAGTCAGGAAGTGGCACTCCTCCAGGTTCTTGCCTTGGATTTCCACCCTGACTTCCTACACCAATGGATTGTGATGTGGACATATAATTTGAAATAAACCTTTTCCTCCCCAAATTACTTTCAGTCACAGTGTTTTGTCACAGCAATAGAGACCTAACTAAGACAACAACCTCTAGGGAGACTAGTTCAGTCATACGGGGAATGATTTCATCAGTGTGCCAATGTCATGAAAACCCAACCTGAGCACCAAAATGAGCAGGATTTTCTGGTTGAACTATGGACATATAAGGACAGAGGTAATCTGACATTATTGGGAAAGGTTGTCAAAGGTCCCAGTTGTCTTCCAGACTTTACCCTAGATGTAGCCTGTGTGCTCAAAGTATGGAACTTAAGAATTCTGGGAGTTATTTTAGTGAATTTTCAAGCTTGAAGGAACCAGGAGGCAAAATGCAGGTGGCCTGGGCCCCCTGAGCCTTGTGGCTAATAGCCTGAAGCAAAGGCAGCCATGCCGGGGACTGTCCCCTAACCTGTACTCATTCCAGGAGGGTAAGCGTCCAAACTGTACCATGACACTTCTAGTTTGTGTCAGAGCAGTTGGGCTGAAATGGAGCAGTGGTTAACCATCCTTAGTTAAGGATAGTGCTATTTTCTACATTTGCTGCTTTCAAAGCAAGCAGATGCTATAGTGGTAAAGGACCGGTAGCTTTGCCAATAGGCTTGGTCCTGTTGCCCCCTGGTCTGTCACCCTGCAGCTTCCCCAGGCCATGCTCCCACAGCACCGTATTTATCAGAGCATCAGCCACCGTATGCTCATTTGCCTACTACACTTTTCTTTCACATGCTGGGCTGTGACTGTCTAGAGAGGGACCACATCTTAGTTACCTTGTATTCTCAGTGCCCACAGCATGGCAGATGGTCCATCTGTTTAGTGAGTGAATGAAGAGTTCAGTGAATAGCACTGCCCATAAACCACACTCCAGTGAGCAATGTGCTGGAGTGGGCACTTCGCTGTGAAACATCAGAGTTGGTTTTACAGTTTTCTTTGCCCCTGACCTTTCTACATTTAGCTAAATATCGTGGGAACTAGTTAATCAAAGAGAGAACCAACATCTGCATAGAAATAGTAACTGAAGCTAAGAATTCCTGAAAACCTAGCAAGGAGAGAGAAAAAAAAAAAGACAGTGTAAAGTCCTTTTTCATCCTTAGATTCTTATAGTCGCTTATGACAGGACACTAGAAATTGGGCTGTAAAGACTTAACTCTTCGAACTCTCCTACCCCCAGTCAGCAAGCTACTACCTTTCCCTACAGTGACTAACTTACCTTTTAATCTAGCATCACCCCCAAAGGCACCACAGCCCCAGTTTCCTGTGGCCACTGCAGACAGGTTCTCGGAAGGAACTCCAGGACGGAAAAAGCCACAGTAAGCCTGCAGGATAAGAGAAAGCACAGCACAGGAGTGAGACACGAACAGCACCACTGGCTGATGGTCTGAGAACAGCATCCACTGTCAAGTTTCTGTCCTCATTCTCATTTTTCTTCGAGCCAAGATAGAAGGGAAAACAGAGAAAAGAAGTCAGATATGGGAGAGAGTTAGAAATGAAAAACTCTAGTATTTGGATGTAACTGCTTTGGTGTTGGGCAAATCAAATCTCTCAAACCAATATAACTGTTTCTCTATCCAAGTGAAATGGGACTACTAGGTAGCTTTTAGGAACACTGTGACAAAGTACCAGAAATTAAAACTATCATCGGTAGACTTCTGATCAGGGTCCCTGCTTCCGTGGAGTCAGTTTTGCAGTCCCCTCCCCCTGGCCTCACTACACTCAGCTACATGAGACCCTGGGGTTAGACTAAGAGCCCACAGCTTTAAAAGGGACTCTTCTATTCTATAACAAATCTTAGTACAGACTGTCACTAAGCCACACCCAACCCCCAGCCCTCCTGCTATCTGGCTCCTGAGTACAGAGAACAAAATGGCCTTAAAGACCTCTCAGGCCTAGTCTCCAATTTCACAGCTCTGTTCTAAGCTAGAATATTTAAACATTTGCTAGTAACCCCAGAAAAGAACCATATATCCTAAGAATGTTGGCTAAATAGCTAAGTTTCTGATTTTTATTTCTTTGCTATCAGCCCAGTAGTCAGTCTTCCTGCCTTTTAAGGGTTCTTAGCTTTGTGAAACCATCAGATGAGTTACACAGGCTTAATGTAACAGCAAAGCAAATCTCTTTTATGTTGTCTCAGGCATCAAAAAAGGACAAAAATAAAGTCTACAAGGCGGGGCATGGTGGTACACAGCTATAATCCCTGCACTTGGGAAGGCAGAGGCAGGTGGACCTCTCTGAGTTTGAGGCTAGCCTGGCTACAAAGCAAGTCCAGGAACGCCAAGGCTACACAGAGAAACCCTGTCTCAAAAAACCATATACAATACTATGCCAAACTAAAATGATCATCTGTGGCAAATGTCCCTAGGAAAGAAGCAAAGACAAAGGAAGATGCTTCTGTCAAGCCCCACATGCAGAAATAGAGTAAGTTGTTCTCTAAAGTCTCCATAAATGTATAAAAATATATTTTATACACTCTCTGGATGGACTAACGAAGCTATTTCTTCTACCCACTCCTAGGCTGTAAATCCTGATAGATATTAATTATAAATTGTTGCTAAACCATTATTCAATACCAGGGTACAAAGCTTATACAAGAACTGACAAATTACCTGCATAATCAGATGCACTGAGCTTGTGAACATCCCTTTCAGGTCAACAATATGAGCTCCACTTATTTTTTGGCAGGTTATTGAAAGTTGAAGGTTCTGACAGTCATTATAAGAACACGAAGGAGAACAACCCTCTGTCAGAATAAACACAGCTCTGCCACTCTGTTTCCTGTCACTTTTTCCTAACATGCCTAAACAAAGAGGAGTTCTCTCTCGGCTTCCCAAGTTTATGATTTTGCCTTAGTTCTCAGAATGGCCCCAGTCTCCTCTCCACTGCTGTAGTCATCTCAGCGGGAGAGCCAGCACTCTAGAGACAGACACCTGTGTTAACACTCTAGAGACAGACACCTGTGTTAACAGTCTAGCGACAGACACCTGTGTTTCTCCCTTTGGTCGTTAGAATACTGGAACAAGGGACCCCAAAGACTTAAAACTTCCCCAAATATCTCCTGCTGGAGGAAGAGAAAGGCTGAGGCTCTGCTACCCCTAAAGAGGAACTTGCCTGCCAAAGGAGACTCACACAATTCTGACAGCCTGCTGGACAGCGCTGCAGGACTGCTGTGGCAGGACGATGCTAGGCCAATGATGGGTGGGTGAGACTGGGATACTTACTTACAGCACACCACCCCCATGTTAAGACCCGTATTTGTTGCCCTTCCCAACATGGCCATACTGAACACATCTCTCTTTTTCTGTGTTTCTCCATGACCTGTCTCTTTAGAGTCCTGAAGATGGATGGTTGAATCTAGCATGTCTGGACTGGCAGACAGTCCAGATCTTAGAAGCTCTAACATTGTCTCCAAATAACCGGGAGTTAAGTCACTGCAATGAGCAAAAAAAGCTTAGCTTAGTGATCAGGCTTAATAATGGAGAGTTTAAAACACTTAAATTATTAGAAGTAACATTTAGCATAAAAGTTCAGATTTTCTTCAAACGTGATCTTAAAAAAAAAAATGGCCACAACAAAAAATCTGAAACAGAAACTATGTGTTTACTGGTTTATCAAATATTATCAGATAAAACTTCTAAAGATGAAATGATTTAGAATAGAATTACATAGTTAGTATATACAAAGGACTGGTTAGAATGATTAAATATAAAATGCTTTCATTCTGGTAAAGTTATAAGTTGAGAAGTACAGCAGTTTCCTTTAGAGGAGTGTTTCAGGATACCACTATGGATGCCCAAATCTACTGGCGTTCATATCACTTCCACAGACAGCATACTCTTATATGGCTTACACAACCCTGCTGTATACTTTAGAGTTTAAGTCATGTCCAGCTTTGTAAATAGTTGCTACATGTATTAATTAGCAAGTAATAGGGAAAAAAATCTATGTATGTTCAGAATGGATGAAGTAAAACATGTTTTCAATGTGCATTTCATTGACTCTATGGATGAAAAACCTAAAAGATAAAGAAGGCCAACTGAAGAAAGATGCCTGAAGCCCCTAGAGAGCCTGGCCAGGGACAGCGGTTCCTTAGGAGTTTAGAGCAAACCCTGTACTTGCTCAGAGTCTTTCTTCCTTCACAGTAGGAACTGAACTTACATTGGTGACCAAAAAAGATAAGAAAAGGAAGCAATCTCAGATGTTCTGTCAAGTTCTTACGCCAGTTAGTTCTAGAGTGATATATTGCTGAATACTTTTCTTTTCCTCCAACGAAGCTAGAGTGTTTGAGGAGACTGGCAGAGAAAAGGAAAACCAACTTGACATCTGGCCAGGCATGGGCTGTTTGGCTCCAGAAATGCTACAACATAGCAATTTATTTACCCTAATAGCCAAAAAGAGGAAAACACTCACACCCCCAGGAGAATAAGTAAACCAATGAGCACTACAGGCCAGAATGAGACCTGATGAAAGGGAAGAAAGACGGAGGGGAAGAGAAAGGTAACCTTGGATTCCTGAAAGCTGCAAAGAGGAGTGTTAAAAACAAAAACAAAAACAACAACAAAAACCGGCTCCTGGAATAAAAAACTATAGACCAGCCAGAAAATAGTAAAGACAGGGATGTAAGCAAGAAACAAAAAAAGTGAAGAAGAAATGAACAAAAGCAATTTCCAGAAGAGAGTTGGCCATGGAGTGATCTGGCAGAAACATGTACATGCAGACACAAAAGTACTTTGACCGCTAGGTCACTGGTAACACACTCAAGAAGATACATTTCAGCGATGTCTCACTATCATGTAAACATATACTTTGCCCCAGATTAATAATTATTATTCTTGGAGAATTGCTTATCATATGAAGTCAACCTACCATACTTGCTTAAACTAATACCCAGCTGATACAGAGGTTTCGGTATTTTGTGATTTCTTAAAAAGACATTTGTTTTCTCTTTTTGGAAAAGAGAATAACGTTTTACTACTAAAGAGCCTTAAAATGACCCGATGCTCAGTCACAATACAGTCTATAAATTCCTAACTATCCAGGCGTCTTATGCCTTACAGAGAAGACGGCGGAACCAGTAAACAGTCATAACCAGGACAGTCATTAAGCTTATCAACACAAGAGAGTCCAACATAGTCTGATGAAACAGATGATAAAATGTGAGATTATAGGTTATTTTTAGGTACATTTACATGACTACATTTTATATGGAAAGACCTACAAAAACAACCATTTGAAAGGGGGTCTTTGAAGTATGTATTAGCACACAATTTATCCCATTTCTTATTTGTTGTGTCTATGTGTGCATGCCAGAAAGCATCAAG
This sequence comes from Acomys minous, assembly GCF_964271855.1. Classification (NCBI taxonomy): domain Eukaryota; kingdom Metazoa; phylum Chordata; class Mammalia; order Rodentia; family Muridae; genus Acomys; species Acomys minous. Next base: position 17,242,700 of record NC_140490.1, read on the forward strand.
TTACGCTGCAGAGGGCAGAGGACAACTGGAGAACATTCAGTTCTCTTGTTCAACTACGTGGACTCTAGGGACTCAGTCAGGCCACCGGGACTGTGGCAAGTATCTTTACCTCTTGAGCCACCTCACCAGTCCAATTTCTGCTATTTGTAGAAGAATGCAAAGTGAAAAAAGTCAGTTAAATTCAGCTTTCTTATTTATTTATTTATTTATTTATTTATTTATTTATTTATTATTTTGGTTTTTCAAGACAAGAGTATCTCTGGGTAGCCTGGTCTGTCCTGGACTTGAACTCATGAAGCTCTACCTGCCTCTGCCTCCCCAAGTGCTGGGGTTAAAGGCATGTGCCACCACGCCCAGCCCAGTTTTCTTATTTGTGAAATTAAAAACAAGAAAACAAACAAAAAAACCCAGATCAGATATCTTCATGGCTTTCTGGTTCTATGTACTGAGAAAGTTTAAGGAAAAATTCTTAGAAATGAGACATTTTGAACTAATATTCCAGCAAAGGAATGTGACACATACTTTAAGATTATAAATGATCAGATATTGAACTTCTTAAAATTACCAGCAGAAAGCACTAATTGGTTTTGCTATTAAGCTTTGATTTAGTAATAACCCTACTCCAAATTTGGATCCCAACAAAACTCAATAGGAAAGCTAACAGCTGCAATCAACTTTGTTCACTTTCTATGCCAGAAGGCTCCAAGAAATGTGTTCATAGTGTGACCTCACCTAGACAAGTCTAAGAGGACACACAGCATTTCAGTGGCATCTTACTTTTCCTTTGCAGAGGTGCCTGCCACATTTACAAGCTGGAGTCACAAATCTTTCCAATACCAGTGTCTAAAATGTCAGCCAGCTGATCTCTCCTAGAATTAAAAATAGCTTTCCAGCATCCACTGGATCAAGTGAGTCTGATTCCTGCTTTTCACAGATCAGCTCTACTTCCAGGTCCTGATATAGGTCTAAGGATAGGTGGAGTCTACATAGCATGACCTCTTCTAGAGGATTTCTACTTCAGCTGTCATCTCCTTGGCAATGCCTAGCGGCAAAGAGAACACTGGAGCGAAGATGCACACATTGCGTTATGGTTTTAGGCTTTGTTATTTCATTTAGAAAAAAATCTATCACTCTCCTACTTATCTTCCATATGATATGTAAAAAAATTTGTGCACATTATCACTAAAATGATCTAACATGTTTTGTTTTAAACATGCTCATAAAACATAATGAAATATAATACATTATTAACAAGAATAAATTAATAAAGGAGAAAAAAAAGAAATATAATACATTATTTCCTCCAACTGGTACTTCCCTTTTATGTGACTACTGGTGTTTGTCCTAAAATTTATAAATCTGTTTAATAGATAAGTGCAATTAATAAGGAACAGAAGTTAATTTACGAAGCCCAAAGTTATCTGAACTAGTGTTTTGTTTTTATTGAGTGTGTGTGTGTGTGTGTGTGTGTGTGTGTGAGAGAGAGAGAGAGAGAGAGAGAGAGAGAGAGAGCATCTGTGTGGAGGTCTGAGGTGCTGTTAGGGGAATTACTCTATTGTTCCACTTTGTTTTTTGAGACAGGGGTGTCTCACTGGCCGTAGAACTTGCTGCTTCAGCTGCAGTGGTTGGCCAGTCAGCTCCAGGAACCCACTTTCCCTGCATCCCCATTGCTGGAGCTCAACCCCTGGGATCTATACGGTGGGAGAAGAGAACTGACTTTTTTTTTTTTTCTATTTTGCTTTTCTGAGAACTGACTTGTAAACTCTCCTATGACCTCTGCAAGTATACTGTAGCATACATGTCCATATATATATATATATATATATATATTGAATACAAATGTAAAAAATTTCAATTAAGAGCCGGGCGTGGTGGCGCACGCCTTTAATCCCAGCACTTGGGAGGCAGAGGCAGGCGGATCGCTGTGAGTTCGAGGCCAACCTGGTCTACAAAGCGAGTCCAGGACAGCCAAGGCTACACAGAGAAACCCTGTCTCAAAAAACCAAAAAAAAAATAAAAAAATAAAAAAATAAAAAAAATTTCAATTAAGATGGCGATGACATCTGACAAAATTATTTGCTGCTTTTTTTCTCTTTTTCAGCAAGAGTTAGAAAACAATTCTTTGCTGAAATAATACATTTTGTGAGTATAGCAGTGAATGAAAGAACATGCATCTAATTCAGGAATGGTGGCAGAAGTCTGTAATTCCAGCACTCAGAAAGCAAAGGCAGAAGAATTATGAGTTCAAGGCCAGTCTGAGCTATATAATAAAACCCTGTCTCAAATGAGGAGGGGGGAAAACACACATTGATCAGTTGGCTTCCCATATGACAGGCCCTAAACTAGGTGCTTTCTCAATTTTAGTTTACATGCCCATCAGCTGTATTAAATCTGCAGTGTATTTTTTGTCTCACGAGAATTTGATATATATGTTCGAGACAACCTTAAATTTCCTTTAAAAATAAATCAGACAGAAAGGAACACTGGGAAGATTTGCCAAGCACACTGACACAGTCAGAGTTTCTGAGAACAACAAAGAGGTGACTGTGGTGTACACTTGCTAAACATCAAGGCAGGGAAGATCCTGAGTCACTGCGACCAAATGAGGCAAACAGTCTACAAGGTCAGACTGAGTAACTAAGTGTTATGTGTGTGTGTGGGGGGGGGAATCTACATTTTAAAAAATGTGATCTGAGGGCCTGAGGTCCAGGTCAGTAATAGGATACTTGCCTAGCACAGGCAAAGCTCTGTGGTCTCCCTAGCACCAAGAGACAAAGAAAAAGAAATGAGTAGGAGAGAGGAAAAAAAGAAGAGAGAAGAAACAAAAACAAGCAGAAGTCAGAAGAAACTAGATTTAAGCCCTGGCTTGGACAGCTTTGAACATAGAATGAGTTACCCAGTGTCCAAAGACATAGTCCATCTCTAAGTAGAGGTAAGGACAGCATCTCTTGTCTTTTGGAGTGGTTACAGTAGTAGATGGAAGGCCAGTGGAGCTAGGGCGTTCAAGGCAGCCTGTGTGGCATAGTAATAGATGTCTCAAGAAGAAGAAAATCTCTGACACTGCATTTAAAGCCTACATGGAGTGCCTAGTACACGATAAGTAATCATTTTATTACCTTTCCTACTGTTAGCTATATTAATCGAAAAACAATTCTACTTGCAATTGACTAAAAAGAATCTGTTATAAGTCAAATGTAAGCCTTAACTGCATATTGACATAAATATTGGCAAGAGGAAAACAAATACAAACAGGAAATAACACATTTTGTGAATATAGCAGTAAGTGAAAGAATATGAATCTAACTCAGGAATGGTGGTACAAGCCTGCAATTTCAGCAGTCAGAAGCCAAAGGCAGAAGTGTTATGAGTTCAAGGCCAGTCTGAGCTACATAATAAAACCCTGTCTGGGTCACTGTATTAGAAGGTATCATATATGTTTTATCTGTTGTCTTCTTTGCTCTGATGCTGGACTAACTTAGATTTATTTAGTATTGAAAAGTATCTAGGAAGTAGTTTATTTGTAATGGTCTGATACAATGTACTTAAATCATTTCTAAAATATTTATTTTAATTAATTAAAATTAATGTTACTTTAAATGCTCCCCTCTTGCCAAGTTATTTCAAGATTCAATGCTGGGGATATGTATCACCAGCCTATTCATCTATACTAATATATACATGTTTACATATATGTATATGTGTACACATATATAAACCATATATATTTAACATTTTGGAGACAAAAAACTAAAGGTTAGTGATGTACATTTATGTAGAGAGCATCAATAATCCATAAGGAATTTTAGAGACTTGTTTATACCCAAGGATTGCATGAAAATATCATAATTATGGATCAATTTATTTTTTAAAAACGACATTTATTCTGCCCTCCCCCCACTCGTGTGTGTGTGTGTGCGCGCGCGCGTGTGTGTGTGTGCGCGCGCATGAGTACAAGGCTGTGTTTGCAGAGGGTGAAGGAGTAGTTTTTTCTCTTCCCACCATGTAGGTCCTAGGCCCTGGAGATCAAATTTAGGTGGTCAGGCTTGGTGGTGAGCGCTTTACTCACTGAGCCACCTTGCTGGCCCCAATAATTTCTTTTAAAAGTGAATGTTGCAGCTCCCTGTAGGAAGGTGCATATAAGAACATAGCTGTTGGGTGGTGGTAGTGCACACCTTTAATCCCAGCACTTGGAAGGTAGAGGCAGCTGGATCTCTGTGAGTTCAAGGCCAGCCTGGTCTACAAAGCAAGTCTGGGCCAGCCAAGGTTATACAGAGAGATCCTGTCTTGAAACAAACAAACAAACAAACAAAGAATACATGCTTCAGCAATAAGATGTGAGTCTTTCAATTTATGCTAATATATTATACAACTATGACAAAGCACATTTATTTTTACCTTTCTTTCACATATTACTTTAAAACACCTGCTTAAACAAATAAAACCATGTAACAAGTTCCCATAGACATACTTACTGAAGAACACCTGACCAAAGTTTGAAGATAAATCTTACTCATCTTTATACATTCTATCATAAAACATCTTGGACTTGAATGCAACTACTTCAAGTTGAAATTTTAGAGAAGTAAAAACAAGTTACATTTATCTGATTTTTGAGGGTGGAGGGGTTAAGGGGGAGTATTGGGGATGTAACTGAGGGCCTCACGTACGCTAGGCAAGTACAGTTACATCACCAGCCCAGAGCATTTAAATTGTCCACACTACTTATAAGGCAAACACATCAGTGTGAGGAGTGAGCGATGGAGAGGGCTAACACACGGACAGGCTTTGCGGACAGCTGTGCTGAGGAACTGCTGGAAACAAATCTCAAAAAGGGCATCTGCTACACAGGTCCAACTTTGGTGACAGCAGATTATTGAAACACCTGATGAGAACCATTCAAGAACACTAAGCATTCAAATAACCTAATAAATTATATATTAGATCCTTCCATTTCCTCTTTCTCCCAGGCTTCTCACACCTAAAGTTTCAATAGGATGTCCTCCCCTCTTACCCATTATTCTGGTAGGTACAGTTTTTCATGGGGACGTACACCTTGGGCTAGTGTCTCGATATAAGTGAGTATATACCATTTAGCTCTTTTTGCTTCTGTGTGAACTCACTCATTATGACAATTTCTAGTTCAATCCATTTGTCCACAAATTTTGGAAATTCCTTGTTTTTAATAGCTGAGTAGTATTCCATAGTGTAAATGTACCACAGTTTCTTTATCCATTCTTCTGTTGAGGGACACGTAGGTTGTTTCCAAGTTCTGGCTATTATGAATAAGGCAGCTATGAACATGGTTGAGCATATGTCCCTGTTGTGTGGTAGTACATCCTCTGGGTATATTCCAAGGAGTGGAATAGCTGGGTCTTGAGGAAGCCCTATTCCCATTTTTCTGAGAAAGCACCAGATAGCTTTCCAAAGTGGTTGTACTAGTTTGCATTCCCACCAGCAATGCAGGAGTGTTCCTCTTTATCCACACCCTCGCCAGCATGCGGTGTCAGTTGAGTTATTGATCTTAGCCATTCTGATGGGTGTAAGATGGAATCTCAGTGTCGTTTTGATTTGCATTTCTCTGATGACTAAGGATGTCGAGCATTTCTTTAAGAGGAAATGGAAGGATCCAGTGGGTCCTGGAAAACTACAGGCGAGTCTGGGCCCTGGGGTCCTCCGCAAACTGTGGCAACAGCCAAGGAAAAAATAGGCAGTAAAAACCTTGAACCCCTACCCGGACTAGCCGATGGACATTCTCCACTGTTGAGTGGAGAAGATCTAACTCTCACACAAACTCTGGTGCCCCATATTTGATCATGTCCCTTGGATGGAGATGCCTGGTGGCACTCAGACGAAAGATAATAGGTCACCAAGGAGAGACTTGATACCGTATGAGCATATTCAGGGGGAGGAGATCCCCCTTAGACACAGACATAGGGGAGGGGAGTAGGGGGGGGGGAAGTGGGAGGAAGAGAGGGATGGGAGGATACATGGGATGGGCTAACAACTGAGATGTAATATGTATAAATTAATAAAAATGTATTAAAAAAAAATAATTTAACAGCATACATAAACCATTGATGCTTCTGTAAAAAAAAAAAAAAAAATTATATATTAGAAGACAAGTTTCTCAGTGAATTAGTTGCTCAGATGGTCCAGGGAAAAATGACATCATTATGTTTAAATACCTACTAAACTCTAAGGGCTGGAAAAGCCTCTGTGGTTTGCTTGTCTCTACTTGGGCTGCTGTCACTGTGAGAGGTTTCTGTGCAGGTACCTGCAGATGTAGCCAGGCAAAACCACAAAACTTGTTACCTTAATAAATAATATCCGAGCCAAATTCTACACTGGCAGGAATTAAACAACAGTTTGCAGAACTGAGTTAATTTTCCTGGCTATGAGAGCGATTTGGAGAACTAAAGATTACCTTAGCTGCTGTGCTAAGGCTTCAAATCCATAGAATAGAATCAGCACTCTACTTCATGAGGGAATATACTCATTATAGCCCATAATAGTGAGGACTGGATAAACAAGAGGTGTATCACTTTTTATTTCTGAGATAGCAAAAGAAAGAAAACAATTAAGTAGAACTATACATCAAGTATCAGAGTTTTCATCATAAATATGCCAGATTACTAAATCAATAAATAGCATGTTTCCTGTTAAATATTGGTACATAATTTGTGGGTTTTAGAAAATATTTTCAAACCTGATATCTGCACACCTTACAGAGAAGATGTCATGTGATAGATCTACCCCACTCCAATGCCACAGCTCATTCCTTTCTATATAGTTTTACAAAGCTGCTAAAATACCTGACGAGATAAATGCATGTGTGGATTTAACATTAAGCATTAGTCTATGTGGCAACAGTAGGCAGTAATCAAACAATTACAAAATGGAAAGTACATCTTGTACAAGCTGACAGAACCATTAAATCAGGGGAGCTCTGAGCAGATGTACTGACACTGTAAGAATTACCAGAAATCATTAATTTCAGCATTAATAAAATGGCAGTAAATAGATGACAGCTGCCAGATGAACTCAGAAATAAGGTTACTGGCCTTGTTAAGTTCACGTCTCATCTTCTCAGGCACAAACTGATCGAGGTAGCGCCTGAAGTGCAGTGCATCAATGGCAACAATCTCCGTGCAGCGTCGCTGCCAATCGTCTCTGTGATAGGACAAAGGGGAAGAAAGATATGGAACAGGTAGAAGCCTTATATAAGACCCCTGCAGGAGACAGGCTGTTGACATTTGGTAGCGTTAATATATTAAAAACAAACAAACCAGAACCACAGGGCTAGCAAAGCAGGAGGGCAGGAAATCATTATAGTTTTAGATTCAGAGGTATGCATATTGCAGACTGCTGAGCAGTAAAATGAAAAACCAAGAGACAATGTGAGATGATATATTGTATACAAGTACATCATTTACAGTGAGCCTCAGAGGTTGAAGGATTTGAGGGTAAACAAAAGTAATACTGGTCTTTGTTTTTCTCTAATACCATAGACATGGTATTTACTCTGTCTTTGTTTCAGAGATCTGTTTTAAATCACTGGTATATAACTTTACCCCATATTGTACAGAAAATAATCCTGAGGATCAAGTGTTACAAAAATATGTAACATTTAGTTCAACCTTCTACTTACTGTCAACTGTTAGCTACAAAAACTGTCTTTAAAATGATCCAGACAAGCGAGCAGACAAGACATATTGCCTACAGAAATATGAAGGACTATCCGAGGTGATGAACTTAGAAACCCTTAAAAATTCCACAGAGATCATTTGTTAATAAGCTGGCATGTATTGGTGCCAAGCAAACTTTTACACTAAAGATAAGAACCCTCCGTGCTAGTCTAGATAATTATGGGGAATAAGCATCCACACAGATAATGGTTTCATTACAGGTTCATAGCTAGTGTCAGTTGTCAACTTGACCCACTGCGCAGAGGGAACTTCCCCAATAGACTGGCCAGTGGGCATGTCTGTGGGACATTTCCTTAATTGCCTGGCCCACCATGGGCAATGCCATCTCTGAGCAGGTAGTCCTGAATTATATAAGGGAAGTAGTTGAGCAAGCCAGAAAACAGAAGTGCTCTATGGTCTTTAGCTACTGTGGCTCTTGTCTCAAGTTCTGGCCTTCGCTTCCCATGAAGATGGACTGTAAACTGTAAGCCAAATAAATAAACAATTCCGTCCCAAGCTTGTTTGCTCACGGTTTTTTAACCACACCAACAGAATCCAAACAGGAATAATGTATTTTATAAAATAAAAAGAAATCATAACCTGGACTTGACATTACAAATAGTAAGACTGTAATATAGGTACATTTGACTCCTTTTGCCAGAATGCTTTTTTCATTAAAACATGAAACACAAAGTGATTTCCCTCCCCATCTGGTAAATAAGGTTTGTCTATCATTTAGTGAGTAAGCAAGGATGCTAACATATGAAGTCTATTTCAAGAAGAAAGGGGACAGGAGCAACAATATTCACTTCAGGCTTTGCTGTCAACTTTTATGTGGCACCAAGCAAATTGTCCCAACACACATTCCCTCATGTATCTGATAACATGGAAAAGTTAAGAATAGCTAAATAAGCTGGTCAAAGACTCTAAACTCTAATTAGAACTCAGTCTAAGTTTGGGCTTGGAAGTTAACCTCTATAGGTTAGAGATAAAAAGTTGGAGAATTATGCCCTGATGGTTTTTGTCTCAAACTTTGAATTTTTATTCTTCTATTTAGTGTGTAGGACATGGCAATACTGTTTTGTCTTGCAAAAATCTGAGATACTGAATTTTAAAATAATTTAAATGGAGTTACCACATAATGGGGGAGATAATGCCTCAACTAGAAACATCTTATGTCACCAAGTAAAACCTCCAGTGTAAGGAATGGGTTAGAGCTTGTGAAGTTGTTGGCCAAAAAGGGTCCCATGGATCCCTCAAACACTACAGGCTATTCCTGAGGCTTTGGTTCGTCTCCACAACGGTAAGAGCCTAGTGCTGAAGACAACACTTACTTATGTCATCGAACATGGAGAAACGGAGCTGGTGCCAATCTAGAAGCTTCCCCCTTACTGACTAGCGATCGTGGTGCGGAAGGTACTCTGCACACTACCGGAGGGGAAAAGTCATCATCAATATCACCCAGCTGCAAACCCTGTGGCCTACAACAGCAACTTGCCTGCAAGACATATTGGTATAACAGTGGCACAAATGTTACAGGAGCAACCAACCACTTTCTGACTGGCTTTAAGGCCTACTCCATGAAATGGTATCTATACTGACATTGGTAAGGTCAGAAACCCCCAACTGGTCAATGTGCAGTGAGTAAGAAACTTTGGAACACCCAGTCTCAAATGGGATGTCTTTATTAAATCTCTGTCAAATCTCATGGATCTATATGGAAGAGGAGAATAAAAATTCTAAGAGCCAGAGGTGATGAATAATTCCAAGGAAACAGTGTTTTCCAGACATAAAAGGATAGATATACATAGGAACTCACAGACAGTGTGACAACATGCACAAGACTTGCACGAAGTCAAACCAGACCAAGACCCAGCAGTGAGAAGGGAAGGTGGGCACAGAGCTCCAGCCCTAGACAGGCAGTTCTTTGCACCTGAAGTCTACTGGGAAAGGGTAAATCATTTTTCTCCAATGGAGTATTGCCAGGTATGTCAGCCATACTCCAGGACAAGCTCCATGGTCCTATGCCCAGTAACAGCTGACAATCAGAAAATGGACTTCACTAGTTTTTTCTTGTTTTTGTGGGTTTTGTGGGTTTTGTTGTGGGGAGGGTGCTGAACATGAGGTTGGATGGGTATGGAGGTAGGGAGGATCTAGGATATTGGGAAAGGGGAAAGAATATGATCAAAATATATTGTATGAAAATAGTATTCTAAGTGAAAATAATACATTTCTGGAAGGAGCAGAGTGCAGAGTCAAGCACATACTCCCTTAGTTTCAGGCACACAATACTAAAATCAGAAACACTCACTTTTCACTGCTGTCTTCATGGCTCCGGGCCCAACGGTAAGTTTCGGCATAGCCGGTATATTCACTGTACTGTTCAGTACCTGGAACAAAAAGACTATTATTAACATCACTTACTTCAGACTCAATGGTGAGAGCATTCTAACTAAGATGACCAATAAGGTGAAAGTATCATTCCTTTTCTTTTCTTTCTTTTCTTTCTTTCCTTTCCTTTTGGGCAGGGTCTCTCTACACAGCTGTCCTGGAACTCACTCCGTAAACCAGGCTGGACACTATTATTCTTATTACTTCTATTCAGCACTGTACCTGAAGGATAGGTAGGTCCACCCACTCACCACCCCCAACCCCTGCTGCCACTGGCCCAACAACCCAAGAAAAGAAATAAAACACAAAGAATGGAAAAAGATAAGAAGGGTTGGGGAAGCAGCTCCATGGCAGGACATGAACAGGGCCCTGAGCTTGACCCCAACACAAAATAACATAAAAACAAAATAAAACATAAAACGTCTTGCACATGCCATCATTGTGTATACTACAAATCCCAAAGAATTGCTAAGAGTGGAGCGAGGGCAAAAAAAAATCATAAATAATAAAGTCAAAGATGTCTCTGTACATTTGCAGCAGACAAGAAAACAAAATACCAAGCATCCATTAAACACAGTAACAAAAACATAAGTTACCATAAAACTTAGCAACAGATATATAAAACTCAAAGATGACAAAAATACCCAAGCAGAGAAATAGAGCATTCTTTTGAAGTAGAAAAGTCAGTGTTATTACGGGGTTAATTCTTGATCTATATATTCATCTCAATGCCAACAACAATGCCAATTCCACAGTCGTCCCCCACTTCCTGACCCTGAGAGTAGTGTTGTACTGCTCAGACTGACTTAAACTCATGGGGCTACAGGTACAGCAGCATGTGTTTAAAAAATAGTAATTAAACTGGGGATGTTTGTGTTGTGACTTCACTGCCAGCAAAGAAGGAAGGAGAACGAAACGAAACAAAACAAAACAAAACAAAACCTGGGGCGCTCAATTATTGTACTTCAACAGTTCCTGGATCTAGGCCTAAGAAAGGATGTGGGAAGGACCTACAAAACAAAATAGAGACCACAGCCTAACTAACTGTACATAAAGGGACTACAGTAAGACATACAGGAGAGGATAGTTTACCCCAAATATTAGAACAGTAAGATAATTCATATAAAAATACAGGTTTCAAAAGCTACCTCATGAATAAACATTTTGACAGAATAGACATAAACATAAAGTTATAAAATCCCCAGAGAGAACAGGGGAGTCCAGCCCCAATCTCAGCACTGGGAGGTGGGGGCTAGAGCATCAGGAGGACAAACAGGGCGATGAGAGACCCTATGTCAAAAAACAAACGCAACCTACACAGGAGAAGAGCTTCACTCTGCTTAGCCAGAGAAGTCTTCAACTGGATAGAAAGAAAGAAAAGAAAGAAAAAAAGAAAGGCTGTGACCACAGAACTTATAAATGAAAGAAAACCAGATCAAAACTCAAGTTGCTGTTGATAAAACACCTTTAGGGAAAGCAGACAGTGACGAGTATCTGACAGAGGACTTGTACTCAGAGCATCTGAAGAAGCCTCACACACTAACAGTAAGACCCAAGCAGGGCTACGGAAGCAGCGTTTGGGGTGGAGCCCTTTCCAGCATGTGTAAGCCCAGTGCTTAGACCCCAGCTCAGCAAAACAAATACGAAATGAGGAGAAACACAACTCAACTTACAAAAGTGGACAGAAATTATGAACACACACTCACACAGGAAGTACACAGTTGGCTAACAGCCTTATAAAATAATGCTTAAAATTATTAATCATTAGCAATCACATTAAAACCACAGTGAGTTGCTGTAAAATTCTCCATGTACAGCTAAAATAAAAATGGCCACAATAAGGGCTAGTTGTGGTGCACACACTGTTCCTCCCTGTGCTCGGAGGCTGAGGGTGGATGGATCTTTGTGAGTTTCACGCCAGCCAGGGTTACAGGGTAATATCCTGTCTCAAACAACCAAATGAGCAAACAACAAAAAAGTCACACTAAAGGCTGACAAGGAAACAGAACAAGTAGAAATATCATATAGTGCTGGTAAAACAACATGGCATAATAATTTTGAAAAATAGTATGACAAATTTTTTCCAAGTCACAAGAAAAGAATGAGTATTTTTATTTTCAGATAATGTATCTGGGAGTAAAGGACAAGTTTTATATCAAGTGTTATATAAAGAAGAACATGAGCTAACTCAAAGTGCCACTTTCAATTGTGTGATGGAAATATAAAAAAGAATTGTAAACTCAAGATTTCAATGTAATGAAATTCCTCTGATGAGTAGATGTAAGCACCCTTACCATTACCATGGTAGACACTGTATCTACCATGATGACTTTTAAAATCCTGTAATAAGTACTGTAGTTATTGTTCTGAATTAGCTATATGTATGGAGCCAGTCTAAACTTCGTAATGGCTCTACGGGTTTGAAACATACTGAAAGGCATTTGGTAGCTTTCTTTCTACCAGCACAGCTATAATTTATACCATTTCATTTGAAATATGGTTGAAACATCTAGGAAAGAAATCCTCAATACATCCTTGAGATATTTCAGTGTAGTATAATACTATATTACTAGGGAAGATTTTTATTTATATATGCATATATTTTTAAAATAATTTTTCTTTTACCGATTTCTGTTCTCTCCTAGTCCCTCCCTACCTCCCTGTAGCTCTTCTTATACCTGATCCCCAACCCCCTCTCCCATCCAGTTCCCTCCCAGTTTGGCAATTTCTTATAAAATTAAATATGAACAGTTTGATCTGGAAAGTAATTTGTAGGTGTTTACCAATAGAAAACAAAAATGTGTACAATAAAAAACTGTACAGAAAGGAGATAGTTCTTCAGTGGTTCAGAGCACTGGCTGTTCTTCCAGGGGACTCAAATTTAATTCCTAACACCCACATCTCAAAACCAGCTGTAACTCCAGCTCCAGCGATCCAATGCCCTCTCCTGGCCTCTTCCAGCATCAGGAATACAAGTGATGCATACATAGAGATGCCAGCAAAACACCCAAATATGTGAAATAAAAATAAGATTAGAAAAAAATTGCAGCTGGGTGGTGGTGGTGTACACCTTAATCCCAGTACTCAAGGAGGCAGAGGCAGCCAGATCTCTGTGAGTTCAAAGCCAGCCTGGTCTACAAAGTGAATCCAGGATAGCCGGAGCTACACAGAGAAACCCTGTCTTGGGGGGCGGGGAAGGCAGAAGAAAGAAAGAAAAAAAAATTGCTCAGAAAAATATTCATAGCAGGTTTACTCACAATAGCTGCATATCAGTCAAGGCCAGCCACAGAAACAGAAGCAATAAGATTCATTTGAAGAGATTTACTGCAAGGACTTGGCTCACACAACTGTGGGAACTAAATAAGCAGGTTTAACAAGCAGGCTGGGACTCTGAGACATGGGCAGCAGCTGCTGTCCACAAGAGGATTTCTTCTGGGAAGTCTACCTTTTAACTGACTGAACTAGACCCTCACAGATTAAGGCAAATAATCTCCCTTAAGTGGTAACTACTGTGGACTTTTAATCACATCTATAAATTATCTTTACAGCAACACATGAATTCAGTGTTTGACTGAGTACACAGAGGCTGTAGCTGAGCTAACACAAACCCATAATAACCTTACAAACAAGCCTGGCACAGTGTCTTATGCAGAGGTTGGGAGATCACCTCAAGATTGAGGATACCTAGACCACAGAATGAGACTCTTCCTGAAAACAAACAAACAAAAAGAGAAAGAAAGGGGGGTGGTCCCAAAGTAAATTAACAGGGAGAAACAAACCCAGTGGGGCTTACGCAGAACAGTAGGCAGGGAGCTCACCCAGAGGGAGGGATGCACAGAGCCACTACACACCCCGACACATGACAAGCCTGGGTAGGTGGACTCACTAAGCTTTAGAAATATAGATGAAATATTTAGGAGTAAAATGGTGCATAGTGATTGGATGTCTCCAACATACTCTTAAATATTTGAGGAAAAGAAAATTGACAAGAACAGAGGTAAGCTGGTACAGCCTAACAAAGTATATGGAAAGCTCAGTGTGGTAACATGAATTCAGGAAGCTGAGGCAGGAGGATCCTGAATTCAAGGAAAGCCTGAGTTCCAAAGTAAGATCCCCCCAAATGAAAATTCAATATATTTTTCTTGTGACTACTGAATAAGTTTGAAGTTTCTTCTAAATATATTATATACATGTAAAGAAGAGATTTATATTTATGTAACATTATGAAAAGACTGGTACATGACATAATTTCTCATAATAAAGGTTAAACACTACAGTTTCTAACTTACTGTTTAGCATACCACCTCTTAAAATAATTTTAAAGTATTTAATACCATTAATTTACTTAGATTTTTTTTTTTAATGCTACAAACCAAGAAAACAACTCTAATGTCCTTGCTATTTGTTGTTCAGGACCTTTCTGGATCTATAAGTAGAGCTGAATGCCCTTGTGTATACAACAGCCACAGTACCACCTCTGTAATCTCGGCACTCAGGAGGCAGAGGCAGGTGAGTTTAAGACCAGCCTGGTCTACAAAGCAATTCCAGGACAGCCAGGGCTACACAGAGAAACCCTGTGTCAAAACTAAAATAACCACATCCACAGAGCGTAAGTGTAACAAGTGAGCAGGATGTGAGCTGACGTTACAAGAGTACGGTCAGGTATACCCTATAGGGCTACACAATGGGCTCTCGAGCAGCTCACTTTCACAGCCAGCAGCAGGGCAGGAGGCAGAGGCAGAGGCACTGCTGGGATGCCTAGCGCAGCCTGTATGACCCCACAAGACAACGCCTGAGAAAAGAGAACCACATCCTCAAAGACACACAGAGTGCTGAGAGAGCACCACACTGACACTAGGAAACATGGGACTCCGGGGTGAAGTGACACTGGTCATGTGACCTTGGCTAACCACATCATCTGAAACTCAGGGTTATAATTAGTGCTCACTCTTCCACCTCACCAGATCGCTTAGAAAACTAAGTAAGACAAATTAAAACCCCTTCAAAACCATGTCAATGAGCTTAACTTTGCAAAGAGTAAACAAAAGTGACTCTCCTATGTAGCACTCTTCCTTTTAAACTCTACTTTATTTGGGGTGTTTAGGCTTCAACCTCCCAAGCCTACGTAGAGAGGTTAGTGGGGAGAGGGAGCCCGATTATTTCTCCCGGCAGTTTAAGGTCACTTGGGTTCTATACTCTGTCAACAGCAGACACAGCCAGCGGTCTGCTTCGAGCCGCTGAGAACCTGAAGGTTCTCTGAGTCTGTCATTCTCCGGTCTCCTCAAACTGCTACACACTACCCTTAGCGCTGCTGCTCGCTCTGTGCTCTCGCTCACCTCCTCAGAGTCCTAGACAACGCCCCTCAGTACAGTAGGAGGAAGGCCTCACCAGCTGGCAAAAGCCACACCCTCACAAGACAATAAACAGGTGTGGACAAGCTAAAACTCAAACTAAAATCCCAGACGTTGGGTTAGAACAAAAACATATTACACAAGACAGCTGAGTTTACAAAGAACCCAAAACTTCCCTTACACTCTTCTCTGGGTGTTTGCCTTCTTCTAGTCTATCGGCCTAAGGGCATCTAAAGGCCAACCAGGAGCACTCATTTATGTTGTCTATTTTCTGCCTACTAGTAGACAAGCCTCACTTTTCCTGTTCATAACAACAAAAGCTGCCTACTTTGATCTTGTAATTATGCAAACACCTGGTGTGACTTTTAAAAGTCTTTTAAAAAAATAGTTGAAAACTATAAAATAGCAATTGTTATGTTTCTACCTCAAGTAACGACAACGCCAGCCTTCTTTTCAAGGAGCAATAAGCGTAGATATAGTTCCTTTGCATGGGTGGGGAGGTGGGGGTGAGAGATTAATGCATCCTTCTGCTCTGAGCAAATTGAACCTTTGGTTTTGTAAGTAGACAAGTTTTATACTTAATATCACTCTTGAAAAATGAATGCTTTTAATGTATTTCAAATTCAAATTTATTAATAAGCCATGATGGATGTATAAAAGCAAACAGTAGGAAGAGCCACGAAGACAGAAGCTTCTGAATCAGTGAGGCTGTCTGCCTCGTGACAGACTACTACTGTTGAGATCTGCTTCGGCCTTTTGCCTAGACTGTAGCCACAGTCATTTTGCTCCCAGTCTCCATCTTGATTATATGGTAAAATTAAGGTCAAATTCTCAGGCTATGCTCGCTCGCTCAATACTGCTGACACTGAATAATCTAAAGGGTCAAGAATAATGTCTTCCTGTGACACAATGATGTTACTACTCATGCTTTGTTTTATCTATGCACTTGGTTACACCCTGGATGCATCTGAAAGACCTTAACTACCACCTCACTTTAAAAGTTAACTAGCCAGGCATGGTGGCACATGCCTTTAATCCCAGCACCCAGGAGGCAGAGGCAGAGGCAGGTGGATCTCTTTGAGTTTGAGGCCAGCCTGGTCTACAAAGCAAGTCTAGGACAGCCAGGACTACAAGAGAAACCCTGTCTTGAAAAACCGGGGGGGGGGGGGGGCGGGGGGGGGGGAAGTTAACAGATAATAATTTGTTGGCCAAAATGCAACACTTCCCACTCCTTGCCCTCTGCTCTTATAAAAAGCTTGCTGGAAAGACAGACCGAGTCACAGTTTGGCTCCCGAGCCCTTTCTGTGGCCCTCGGTGGTCTGCCTGGAATTGGTGCTCAATAAATCATCAATATCAAACACCCAACATCAGACTGGTGTTTGAGTGGTTTGTGGCTATTAGACGACAACACTATTAGGCCAAATTGACCGTAACTTAAGGGAAAATCTTATCAAAAGTTCATTATGAGTTTTTTGGGGGTTTTTTGGTTTGTTTTTGGTTTTTGGGGTTTTTTTGGTTTTTGTTTTGTTTTGTTTTGTTTTTTTGAAACAGGGTTTCTCTGTGTAGCCTTTGCTGTCCTAGACTTGCTTTGTAGACCAGGCTGGCCTCTAACTTGCAGAGATCCACCTGCCTCTGCCTCCCGAGTGCTGGGATTAAAGGTGTGTACCACCGCCGCCTGGCCATGAGTTTTAAATTTAGTTTCTCTTACTATTAATAAAAGCTTATGGTGAACTGGGGAAAATATTAGGAAATTAATGAATTTTACTTGTCAGTGGGTTGTGCCCTGGGGCAGGCAGTTTATATAAATGCCATCTACTCTACGGAGTAGATAGATGTAACACTCTTGCCTTCAGTCTCCACAGTTATTATTTTGTAAAGATATGTAGCATAGAAACATTTGATCTCAGTTGGAATCACATCTTTAATCCCAGCACTCAGGGAGGCAGACACAGGTGGGTCTCTGTGAGTTTGAGGCCAGCCTGGTCTACAGAGTAAGTCCAGGACAGCTAACGCTACACAGAGAAACCCTGTCTCGAAACACAAAGCAAAATCAAAACATTTGATCTCTAAACACTCTAGAAAACTCCAATTGAACTCAGATCTCTCCCAAAAGTCTAGAGTCAGGGAGCAAAGGGCTGTTTCTATAGTGATGATGCCCCTCACAAAGATGGCACAGAATCATAAGCAGTGGTTTACTTCTGGTTAGTCTAGACAGTCCGATGCTCTGACACACTGCTGTGTAACTCTTATGTAAACTAACTATTCTGCTCATGAAGTTTCATCTCTAGTAAGGGCAGGCATTTGCTTTATGTGCTCACCAGACAGAAGCAAGAGGAGAGCCCTGCAGCGCCACCTAGGAACTGATACTGAAGCTGCATTCCAGATGTTTCATTCTTTTACTCCATCATACTTTAACTCATAGCTACTATAGGGTGAATCACAGCAAACAGAAATAACACCGTCTGAACAAAAGTAGTTGTCTGTTTGCATGACCTGCTTCATAATCATTTAAAAGTCTGATAGCAACCAGATGTCCCACAATGATGACAAATTTAATTTACTTCCAATTTCTCCAAACTCTTCTACAGATTCAGGCAGCACAGTCACAGCCATTAGGTCACTGAGCTTGGCTGCATCATTGAAGGAATGGAATTGATCAGGCAGATAAATTGCAGTGCATGGTTAAGAGTCTCCTAAGAAGGGAGATGGCAGAAATCCAGATACCAAATAGATGATGAAATGGTCATTTCCATTAAGGGAACATCACATCACAGATATTAATTAGGAAGCACTGTAATAAAGTTAAGTGCATGTGGGGAAAATGCTGAGTTAAAAGTCACCCAAATGTCCTTAGCTTAAGGTAATCACAGATCTGAAAGACAGCCACAAATCTACAATTCATTCGTTTTATAATAGCTGCAGGCAAGTCAGAGATCACTGATAATCCCAAGTGGTCCTTTCTTAGGCTGGAGACAAGATACCGTAAGTAGGAGAGGGATGGAGGCAAGAGGGAGAGAGACAGAGAGGGACACATTGGTGTTTTCCTTCTACTATCCCAGGGAAAGAGACATCCCTTACTTACTGTAGCATTAATGGCCAATAAGATTCTTTTTCTACCATAAGAGAATTAAAGCAAATGAAACAAACTAGCTTTGAATTTAAGTGCCCAGCATTTTACCAAAGTTAATTAACCTATTTTTTTAAGGATGTAAATTCTTCTGGAAAATTAATGGAATATTTTGTTGTTAGTCTTCAATTCAAATCCTCTAAAAATTAAAAAAATTAAAAAAAATTATCATCACATACATGGGTGATAGGAACAGCAAGTGCCGACTTCCACAGCTCATGAAAAGAGCACCGGCAAATGCTCAGTGTTCAGCTGCCAACAGTGGGCATTCAGCTGTCCTTCCCTCACTTTCCTTCTCCTCCCCGCAGTAACTTCCCAATCTATCTTATGTACCTACATGGTAATCAACAACTACAGACAGAAACAATAAGGCGCTGAGACCATGCTGTGAATATAGGGGTGTATCTTTCCAATTCAATACAATTTGGAAACAACGTTAGAATTCCAGAAGAAATTCTTCATCTTATTAACTTGAAGTAACAAACTAAGGTTCTAAGAAGAAATTCCTTTGCTGAGGTTCTAATTTTATTTTCCCACATAAGCAAAATACATTTTGTTGTTTGCCTTACCTCACCAAACCATCAGATCACATGGGTACAAATGTCTAACTGATGTGAGGTCATTCTTGAAAGCAGCATGATAACTTTACTTTCAGTTTTTATTTTATTAATTATTCACTTTATTAATTATTCCCTCCTCCTCCAGGTCCCATCCCTGCTCCCTGTTTCTCCTATCTCTCCTCCCCTACTCCTCAGAGAAGAGGAGACCCCACTCACTCACCCCAGCATATCCAGTTGCATTAGGACTTCCCCTATGGCCTGGCAAGGCAGCCCCACCAGAGGAAAGTGATTAAAAGGCAGGCAACAGAGTCCATGTCAGAGTCATCCCTCAGTTGCCTTACTAGAGGACTCATATGAAGACCAAGCTGCCTATCAGTTACAGAAGACAGCCAGCACCTGAGACTATTAATGATACTCTGCCATGCTTGCAGACTGCAGCCTAGCACAGCTGTCCTCTGAGTGGTTCCACCTAGCAGTTGATGGAACCAGATGCAGAGACCCACAGCAAAACATGGGGTGGAGCACAGGGAGTCTTGTGGAAGAAACACTTAGAAAGGACCAGAGCCTCACAAGAAGACCGAAAGAGCCAACTAACCAGGGGGGCTTGTGGAGACTGAAGCAAGAGAACTTTCAAGCCATAACTATTGAGGAAATCAGCAGCCCAGAAGCTGCCAGAGAAGATGGAAGAATGTTGAAGTTTCTTCAAAGTCCCATTTTCTGAAAACGGCCATTAGACATTTTTCCTGAGGAGATCTCATGCAGAAAGCTGTCTTGACTTCACAAACCTGGAGCTTGCCCAGTGTGAAAAGCTCAGTCTTCAAGAGCTAGATGAAGACAGCACAGGTCCCTACTGACCAAGGACACTACAGAGGGCAAAAAATAGACTAACCAAAACATCCAAGGAAAGCTGATAGCAACTTGTCAACAAGGAGCTTGGGGAAGCTCTAGCACATTCCTGGGAAAGCAGAAGTCCGTGTGATACAAATGCCCAGGAAAACCTGAGAAAGCCTTTAGCTTTCCCCTTTGCCCAATCTTGAGGCTTTATGGAAGCAAGACACTCAGGCTGCACAGTGTCGTCAGAGCCCTGGTGGAAGGCTGATGGTGTCAGCAGGCACACAGAGAGCACTTCAACAAAGCAAAACCTTACTGATTCCAGTCACTTAGAAAACCTGTGCAACCATTCCTTAACCACTAATAAACCCAACAGAAACCTTAGTGATGACACTCAACACAGAGTATAGACACCACAGAATTTGTGTAGAGAAGAAATGAAGTCAACAATACAAGCTGGTAACAGTAATTCTGATAGGGAATCTAATCTACACTATTTAAAATGTTCAGAGCTCATCATCAACTACAACACAGACACATGTAAAGAATAAGACAGGATGCCCACTTCAAGGAATAAAGTAGTCAATGGTAAACCAGTCAGTTATTTTAAATCTGTTGGAAGAACTGAAAACCAAACAAAACCCATGTCTTAGCCCTAAAGGAAAGTATTAGACTGATAATCCTCACCTGGCTATCTTAGGGCCACGAGATGGCTCAATGGTAAGAGCACCTGCCATCCAGCCTGACGACTTGAGTTTGATCTCCACAACCCACAGAGTGGAAGAGGAAAAGTGACTCCTGGAAGATGTCCTCTGATGTCCAACTACCATGGCATGTACACATGCATGCATGCAGGCATGCACAAACACAACAAATAAGTAAAATTATAATGAAAATTAAAGAATGAAAACTTCTTTAATATAGAGACAAATTACGGGTCGGATTCTAGAATTTTAAAATACAATAAGGAAATGAAAAATCCAATGGAAGAAAATAAGAGTAGATTACAGCAGGTAAATGAATCAGTGAACTGACCAAAAATTAATTGAGTCTGAGGAAAAGAAAGAATAATGAAGAAAATGAACGGAGATCCAGAGATTAGCACAGCATCAAATGTACCAACATGCACACTACTTGGAAAAGAAAGAAAGGGGGCAGAAAGAATATTTTCAGACATAAGGGCCCAAGAGCTGGAGTTTGGCTCAGATGACAAAGAACTTGGTAGAAAGAAATTGAGTCTGATCCCCAGCACCCAAGTAGGTATGGTGGCACATGCTTGCAATCCCAGAGCTGAGAAGGCACAGCCAAGTGGATCTCGGAGGCTTACAGGCAGGCAGTACAGCCTAATGAGAGATCCCAGTGTTGGAAAGACATGAACAGTGTTCCTGAGGACAGTATCCGAAGTTGTCCTCCAGCCTCCACAGGCATATGCGCACACACGCAAATGTACCCTCTTACAGCTATGCGTGCACATACACAAACACACACATCCAAACATTAAATCAAAGACGCAGTGGCCACAAACTTAATAAACTTGATGACAAAAATAAATCTCAGCATTCCAGAAGCTCCAATGAATTTCAAGTAAAGTAAAATCAAAGAGATCCATACCCAGAGAAATTGTCAAAAGACAAAGACTGAGAGCAAAACAAAGTGAAAAATTAGATACTCTCCTAGAGGTTGCCTGCAAATTATCAGAGGTCAAGAGTGTGACACTTGACTTTATCATGCACCTCTTTGCATGGAATTTAGTTTTATACACATCTGATATAAGTCATAGGAGGCTTCTTTTATAATAATACTCCAATTTCTCACATTCCAGGAACTCCAGTTTCCTATCCTAATCTCAAAGCAACCACAGAAAACACAGTTCAGTTCTCTAGGCTTAAAAAGGTTATCTGTAGCTGACGGAAAGTCTGGCTCCTGGAGGCATGCTCTTCTAGTTACCCACATGAAAGGTGCCGCTTAGATACGCCAAAAAAAAAAAAAAAAAAGCGGCGCAGGCGGGGGACGGGAGGCAAATAAAAAGTATTACTACTCAAGATATTTTAAAGAAAATAAGATAACAACAATAAAAAAACCCAAGCATAAATAATAAATTTAAACTATCGGGAGTAGGGCCAGCAAGACGGCTCAATGACTAGAGAGAAGTGTCTGTCATCAAGTCTGATAACCCGAATTCAATCCCTGGAGCCCATATAGTAGGAGGAGAGAACCAACACTCCCAAGTTGTCCTCTGACCTCCTCATGACCTGTGGCATACAAGCCAATCCCCTCTCCAATAAATAAAGTGCAATAAAAATAAAATATTGGGTCTAACAGTCACAGAAGAGAAATGCCTTGAATGGGCAGCTTTTAATCTTTGTGGCAGGGATTCAAGATGGGGATCCTCTGCAGGCACAGACAGACAGACAGACAGACAGACAGACAGACACACACACACACACACACACACACACACACACATGCACACACACACTAACCTGTGATAATAAGACATTCATTGTGATCCAGCACTTCTGTAAAGAGCCGTGAAACAATCAACTCAGGATTGATTAAAAAGCGGATTTCTTCCTGGACAAGTCCTGCACCAGTCACACCACCTCCGACAAAACGGTTTGCAAAATCCACCTATTGGAAAAAAATGCAGTGTCTCAATAGTGTCTAAATCACCTACAGCCATGACACAGAAACACATACACTACAGGACCAAGTCTTTCTCTTTCCTGTGAAAAGCAGTGCCCAGATCTTCCTAAGCAGTGACTACAGTTAGGACAGCTAACACCTCTGCATATTTCTGTAGGTCCCAAAACTTCCTAAGGAACCTGGAAAATGGAACTTTTAGATAAAATATTAAACAAAAACCTTGTCTGTGACCCTGGGGTCATAAATCAAAATTAGTCTTGCGCTGAGGCTTCAACATCATTTACCTACATCTACTATTCAACCCCCTTTTGTCTATTTCAAGTGACTTTCAAACAATTAAATCTTTATATTTAGCACTTATTTTTCCTCAAAAACAGATTTTTTTTTTCCAAAAAAAGGTTTTTTGAGATAGGGTTTTCTTCATGTAGCCCTGACTGTCCTAGCTGGCCTCTGACTCAGAAATCCACCTGCTTCTGCCTCCTAAGTGATGGGATTAAAAGTGTGTGCCACCATGGTCCAGCAAGAGATAAAATTATTGTTCCAAATTAAATCCCATGCCAAGTTACATGAATACTACCAACTATTTTTTAAAAATATATTCAATGAAGGGGGAAGTAAAATCAAGCAAAAATCAAGCATAAGAACAAAGAACTGAGTTAATATTTGTAACTCAGTCTGTATGTCTACGTTGGCATGCTTGTTCCTCTTTCATGATGTAGGCAAGTGATTCCCTACAGAAGATTCATGATCCTCAAAGGAGTGCAAATCAGCCTGCCACATTACTTCAGCTCTAGAGTGATTATTTAGATCATTAATTAGATTGTTTGGATTATTCTAAAGAGTTAGATCACACAACACAAATGTACACAACTTAAATATACATAATCAGACACATAAGTAAAACAATTTATCATGGGCTGGAAAGATGGCTAAGTGGTCAAGAGTGGTTAAGTGACTGTTCTTCCAGCGGTCCAGAGTTCAATTTCCAGCAAGCACATGGTGGCTCATGCCCATCTATAATGGGATCTGTCTTCTTCTGTCATGCAGGCATACATGCAAATAGAGCACTCATATACATAAATTATATAAGTTAATAAACCTTTAAAAAACAGTTTATCATGAATTGTAAGAAAAATTTCAACTATTTTATGAGGCCTCAAAACTGTTCATATTTTTCTAAAGCAGTAGAATGAAAATACCAAGCCAATTTTATATAAGAGTAAAGCAGGAATGCAAATCTTATGTACAGTAAAAAATATGAAAAGTCAAAAATTAATAAAGGGATATATATATATATGATCTTAGAAAATCCTGACAAATTATTAAAATGAATATATAGAAAACCACATATTTGGCTTTGTGCTCTAGAGTACTAAAATTGATAATAAAATTCCAGAATAGTTATTTATCTTATATAGAAAGAAAAAGATTTCGGTGATACTAGCTAGTATTGACTAATTACATACAAACATGAGTTTTCTGGAACTAGGTGATATGTCTTAACAAACTTTTACTAAGCATTATGCTGGGGACCTATGGGATAAATAAGAAGTTATGTAGGTGCTAGGACTGGAGTTGTAGCTCCCAGTGAAACAGGACTTGTCTGGCATGTGCAAGGATCTGGGTTTGATGCCCATTGCCACAAAAATCTATCTGAAAGTATGTGGTCCCTGGCCTCCAAGGATTGGCAATCTGGACGTGGTTGAAGCACAGAGATTATGAATCATTGCTAATGAAGCTCTGAGTATGTGCGCTGTGCCTTCTCAATGGTGGAATCAAGTACCATGTGAGCACAAGGAGGACAGTGCAGCTCTACGGAAGGAAGCAGCACTCGGCCCGGAATCAGCCTGCAGGCAGAGGGGAGAGGGGCACGGTGTGAGCAGCTGATGGGGAGCACTGCAAACAGCTCTTCCGTCATCCCTGCAATGTGGAGGACACCACACAAGGGGTTACAGATGATGATACGGCGGTCTGGGGTATACAGAAGTTTTTACTCAAATTTTGAGATTTTGGGAAGGATTCATTTAGCAACTTAGATCAGTGTTTTATTTAGATAACTCAGGGCACAGTTTTAGTTTCAAAAATTAACTGAAAGGATGTAAACATAATAGCAAAGAACTTAACCAGATAACTACTGAGTAACTGCTAGGGCCTCAAATAGGGCCGTGGTAGAGTACAGCAAAGAAACAAAACCTAGCAATCTCAGATGAACTGGACAGCATTTGAGAAATGAAAAACTAATCAACTACATGTCTGTCATTGTAGGGTATCCATGAATATAAACGGAGTTTGAGATCAACATAACTTGATTTTTACTGGAATTAGGTAAACTGAATAAAGATATAATCTATTAAACTTATGCATTGCTTGATAATAATTATGGAAGCATACCATGTGATATTATTGTTCACTCTTTGACAAAAAGACCAAGGACAGTCATTACTTGAAAGGTGGACACAGAAATACTGTTAAAGCAGGAGCTTAAAAAAGAAAAGAAAACAAAACAAAAACCCCTAAAATATCTAGCACTTACAAACGCTCCTAATAAGCGGCTCTCTGTAACAGGTGAGAAAGCTGCTCCAGTACACGAACACAAAAGCACATGAGTGTTTCTTAATTATCAGCCAGTCATTTCCTAAGTCTCTTACTTTAAAGGTACTTGTTCAGATTACTCAGTTTCTGCATTGTGACTTGATGAAAAGAGAGAAATGACAACACTCCTACAGAGGTTCTATTGTTGCCATTCGACATTCTACATAATGTAATTTATATGCTGCATAACAAGCTTTTGGAGCACTGCAATACAACATCCCCTGGTCTCCTGGGGAGCTGTAGCAGGGGTAGAAAGAGCAATTAATACTGCTAGAAGCCTTTCTAGTAGTCTTTTCACCTTCCAGGGCTCCAGATTTCATCTTTAAGATTTGCAGGCAAGTGGGGAGAATCGCAACCCTGATTGTTGGTAAATGATTCCTTGTTGAATTGTTCTATAATGAGAGGTCAGCATTCCTGTGGTGATAACTAGCATTACCACTGCTTAGGGTTTAGGTACGTTATGCCTCTTCCATTTTATCCAAGACTTTAATGTAGGAAAGCACCGCATAAAGGAAACACAGCAGAAAGTGGTACTCATTTGGAACAATTTTTAAGGACACTGAAAAATTATTTAGAAAAAAAATTTTATGATTAATTAAAATGTAGTTTCAACTACATAGATAGGGGGTGGGTGGGGGTGGGGGTGCACGCGCACACACATGTGGTGTTTGCTTGAGATAGGGTCCTGCTATAGCTTAGGCAGACCTTGAACACGCTATGTTTTGAACTTGCAGCACTCCTTCTAAATACTGGCATTACAGGCATTAGTCACCATATGAATATGAAAAAGTGATGTAAAACAAAACATAAATGAATAATGTAGAGCATGCCTATAATCCTGGAACTCAGAAGGCAAAGGCAGGAGGCTCACAGGGTTAAGAGCACCTTGGATTACAGAGCAAGTCCAATATCAGTCTGAGCAACACAGTAAGAGCCTGTCATACAAAACTCAAAATAAACAGAAAACAGAGTGTGCTTCTTTTAAGATGTTATGTATAAATATGCCTACATGAAGGATTGTTCTAGAAAGAATATGATTCTTTAGCTATTTGGGAACATATGTCCGTGACTCCATTAAGCTTCTGTCTTGGACTCTCACGTGTTAGGATCACAGGACTAGCTTCTTAGTCACTTCTCTCAGGGCTTGGAAAAAAAGTGATGATAGTAACAACTTCATAGCAAAGGTTAAGGAACAGACAGGACTGCCTGCTTTTCAACAGGGAAAAGACAGTACAAACAGCTACATCGTGTGCTTTGAAAGAACTCTATATGGGAAAGAAATCTCTTTTATCAATCAGTTTTAGATGTCGGCCTCCTACACCCAAATAAGGCTTTTGGTGGCACAAAAATACCTCTAACTAGTCATGATTTAGGACAAAAACAAGCCCTTAAACAAAAAAGAACAAAATTGCCTGCTGACAGGTTGTCAAGACTATACCCTGGGAACGTCATCTTTTGTCACTCCGCAATCAATGTCCGAACCAAAAGGACTGATGTTGTTCAGATCTTGAAATTTCCTGTCAAAAGCTTTTATAAGAGGCACATGAGCACACATGGGCAAATAGCAGCTGTCAAAGTGATCTGTTCTCTGTTTTTTTCCATACCTTTTGCATTAAATCAATTTGAGACAAGCAGGTTTTCAAATTTCCTTTCCTGGCAGGAATGTGGCCAGAGGAGTCTTTTTTTGTTTTGGTTTTGTTTTTCGAGACAGGGTTTCTCTGTGTAGCCTTGGCTGTCCTAGACTCGCTTTGTAGACCAGGCTGGCCTCAAACTCACAGCGATCCACCTGCCTCTGCCTCCTGAGTGCTGGGATTAAAGGCGTGAGCCACCACGCCTGGCGCAAGGACTCTTAAATGCACACGTTCTTCTGATGTTTACCTACCTGTAGCATGCCTCGGCCATTGCCTTCTATGGTACCCTCGTACGTGACATGTAATCGTGTCAGGGGCTTCTCACATCTACAATGTAAAAGATACTTTCTTAGAAAAGTAATTCACAACACATAACTCTGAAGATATAAATGACTATGAACAAACAAAGGAAACAACCCAGAATCTAAAGCCAGAAATAAATGTTAACACTCCTGGTATTGATACTTCATTTTTTTTCTCACTAAAATATGCATATTTGCATTAAAATGGGACAGAATATTATTTCCCCTACACGATATTAAGAGTTAAAAATTTGGGACTGGAGAGATGGCTCAGTGGTTAAGAGCGCCGCCTGCTCTTCCAAAGGTCCTGAGTTCAATTCCCAGCAACCACATGGTGGCTCAAAACATCTATAATGTGATCTGAGGCCCTCTTCTGGCCTGCAGGTGTACATGCAGGCAGAACACTGTATACATAATAATAAATAAATCTTTTTTAAAAAGTTTAAAATTTTCTCAATATACAAAAATGAAAGTATATGAAAATTCATTATTATGCTAAGGTTTGCAATCTACTATGGAAAATTTGACAATTACCTGCATGGTTCTTAAATGGGCCCTATTTTCACTAGGTTGACAACTAGTGCTTAGGGAGGGGTGCCAGTGGAATTCTGAGCTACAGAATCTTTATATTAACCCTCTTAACAGATAAACCTAGTATGTGTAAGTAAGAACTCAGAAAGCACAATTATTTCCTGTTTCTTTCATAAGCTATAGTTACTGAGATATTGGCCTGTATTATATTAAGTTGATAATTTCATTGCATTAACAACATTTTAAGATGTTATTTTTTTCTTAGTAGATTCCAATTGTTCTTCCAACTGCTTATTGAATAAAAAAAAACTTAAGCTATATTACATAACAGAGATGAGACCCAAGCTAACTTAAACAGCACTCTTATGTTCTTGGAGTAGGTAATGAATAAGCATGCGCACACACACACAGAATAACACACACCCGCATCCACAATTTAGAAATACTATTTATTGCTGAGATTTACTAATGTCCGAGTTTTGAGCCCACAGATATTTGTGGCCAAACTCTAGACTAGATGACAGATAAGTTTAACATAAGATTATTTCATACAACTTCTATTCTAAAAGCTTTATTTGGATTAACTCATTTAATTATCAGAATAACCTAAGTTTATAGACAGAAAAGAAAAATACAAAAAGCATTTAACTGATTTACTCAAGCTAGTAAGTAAAAAGCAATACAGACTTGAACCCAAGTAGCGTCTCATTAATTAAAACTCTTAACAGGATATCATGCTTTTAGAAAGGATTATGTAATCTTCTGTAGAAAGTAGTAGATTTGGTTTTATAATAACACTTTATTGTATTTTTGTTTATTTATTTTGTGTACCACAATAGTTGTGCAAAGATCAGAGGACAACTTGTGGGCGTAGGTTCTGGGACTGGAACTCAATTAGATTTTTTTTTTTAACTTCTCTTTCATGGTCCTAGTTTCCTAGTCATTTTATTCAAAGGGAAGCCTGCCCATGAGGACACAACTGAAAAGACAAAGAGGCATGATCCAGAAATCTGTGAGCTGTCTATCAGGAGTACTATGACTGGCAATGACGTGTAGCAGTTCTCACTGTAATTAGGGAATGGCTACTCAGTTTGATAATTCCTTCCTAGTAGCTCTCCACTTTTGGTCTCTGCAAATACTCTGCACCTTGCTCCAAGAATCAAAGACATAGACTATGGTCCTCTGTGATTAACTAAGCCTGGGTAAAGTACCCGCTAATAATCAATGGGCTAACTGGAGCACGGCAGAATCAGATCAGGAAAGCCCCCATCAATCCTGTACTCTTAGTAGTACCACAGGCCCTATCTCTCCTTCACATGCATGCCCTCTGTAAACGCATGCCCTTTCCTGGTTCCATGGAGTCTGGGAGACTGATTTTAATCACACCTCCCCAACTCATTCATGAAGCAGCTAAAACAAGACATCAATAAAGGAAAAATAAGCTTAAAAGGCGCCAAGTTAGGATCTGCCTCTCAGAGTTAAAGGGAGAACTGCTCTCATAGGGGCAATTACTGTATTCCTTTCACAAAGCAGCCATGCCAGCGTCTACAGCATGACGATGTTGGGTCCCTTTACACTTGTGCCAGGTTAGTGAGTACTATAAAGTACCTAGATAAACTGCTACGTGAATAAAACACACTGTATTCCTTAACTCCTGTATCTCAGAATAGTAGAAGAGAAAAGAAAAGCAATGCTCTCTACTTAGTAGGGACAGGGAGGCACAGTAAAGTGTGTAGTTCTAGGCACCACATTTTAAGAGAATCAATGAATTCAAGGTATGTCAAAGGCAAGTTTATGATCCAAAACGAGTTAGTATAGACTTGTGTTAATGTTAGAAGTAGAGGTCAAGAAAGCACCTTTTTTTTTTTTAATGTACATTAGTGTGAAGGTATCAGATCCCTTGGAACTGGAGTTACAGACAGTTGTTAGCTGCCATGTGGGTGCTGGGAATTGAACCCGGGACCTTTGGAAGAGCACACAGTGCTCTTAACCACTGAGCCATCTCTCCAGGCCCAAAAGCACTTTTAAGGTATGAGAAAAGGTCAAATGTTGAAGAACTTTACAAATCAGACTCATTAATTGTAGTGTCAAAAACAAAAAGAAAAACAAATAAACAAAACAACAACAAAAAAAGAAGAGTGGATGGCTGGAGAGATGGCTCAGCAGTTAAGAGCACTTGTCTGCTCATCCAAAGATCCTGAGTTCAATTCCCAGCAACCACATGGTGGTTCACAACCATCTATAATGAGATCTGGTGCCCATTCCTGGTGTGCAGGTGTGCATGCAGGTAGAACACTGTATACATAATAAGTAAATAAAATTTTTAATTAAAAAAATCATTTCTATCATGCATTCAGCCTTCTGAAGTTTTCACCTCACTAATAAACATCTCTGGTGACCAAAGTATTACCTAAACAGACAGGTCCTTTCAAATTAACTACCATAAGAGATATTCTCCCTCATCACTAATTCTGAACAAAACTACAAACTATGAAAATAATTAAAAATGACAGACATTTCTCTTTGTCTTTTGTTTTGGTTTTTTTCAAGACAGGGTTTCTCTGTGTAGCCCTGGCTGTCCTGGATCTGCTTTGTAGACCAGGTTGGCCTCTAACACACAGAGATCAGCCTTTGCTTCCTAGGTGCTGGGATTACAGGTGTGTATCAACCACTAGATGAAGAGACATTCCTTAACATGAAATACATACCTAAAATGTACATTTTATCATATCTTTCTCTGTCTTTAAAAAGCTGGCACATTTTCTTTAGTCATTGGAGGTTTGCTCTAGATTAAAAGTGCATTAATTGAGACTGCCTGTTATTCTGCTCAGAATTTCGAGATAAATCATACGAAATAAACTGCTGTAAGTGAGGAATCCATAAAAATTTCTCAACTGCCCACATAGATCAAATAGACCTTATAATTCTAAGGTTGATGATTATTTTTATTATTACCTTTCCCATTCTGGAAAATCCTCAAGACTCTGTCGTGTAAATGTCACCAGTCCAGTAGGTTCTACAGAAGTAACAAAAGAAAAAAACACATACAAACCCACAAAGTATTACATTTTAATTTACATATACTCAGCAAAAGAGTATGCTTAGCAACCCCTATAAACTAAGTAGAAGCAGGCGCAGCAGCATGTGTCGTGACCACGGCACTGGTGTAGAGGGTAGAAGCAGGAGGATCCAGAGTGCACGCTCGTTTTCAGATGATCCTCATGCTGTGACCTACTGAACCTGCAGATGCTGAGTCCTTGGATACACAGGATCCGCTGTGCATCAAAATAACGATGAAAAACATTTAAGATTCAGAAACTAATTCCTGGTCATATCCTTTAGACCACATTACGGGCTTAGATGCTAGGCAATAGCACTGCTCAGACAAATAGGCACTTTACCAGAAGGAGGAACTACTGTGTTCTAGGAATTTAGGGAAAAGATAATCTGTTTTTAAGAAAACAATAGACTTAAAAAAGAATCAAAATTACATATTAATAATATAGTCAATAATTCTGGAGAAAAAAAGTGACTAGATTTACTAGTTTTGTTTTGTTTTCTAGTCATAAGCAAAAAAATAAGTCAACTGGCCAGAAGTAATTTGTCTGCCTCAGACCAAAGAAGAACAAACTGAAAGGCTGATGCCAGGTTTGTTTTCTTCTGGGGAAAAAGGCTCTTAAGCATAAGAAAGAGATGTCAGAAGCTATTAGCGGTTTTGGTGTTGAGTCCAGTGAAAGCTCAGCAATAATTTTGTTCCTGTGGAATTTCTTTCATTCCTGTGGACAATTCTGTATTATTTTTTACTTGCAGAACAACAGGAATATTACAGGGGGCAGTGATTTTAGAGCCAGGATTTTTTGTTAACACAGATCTTAAAATAGCCTTTAGATTATGTAAGATATATGCATAGCATACTTAAAACTCAGAAGAAACCAAGTAATGCACACACTGGAAAAGGAATGTGCACACATAATAAACCAACATCTATCTTATCATTCAACTACTTAGCAGAGAAATGAGATCATCAAACGTAGTTCACATGTAAGAGAGACTAAGAGAAGCTGATAAATAAACACTGCAGGCAAAGCAAGAGAAGGAGAGACTACTTAACCAATAAGAGTAGTCTTCTTCTTCTTCTTCTTCTTCTTCTTCTTTTTTTTTTTTTTTTTTTTTTGTGACAGGGTTTCTCTGTGCAATAGTGATGGCTGTCCTGGACTCACTCAGTAAACCTGGCTAGCCACAAACTCACAGAGATCCGCCTGCCTCTACTTCCCGAGTGCTGGGACTAAAGGGCATGTGCCACCAGGCCCAGTTAAGAGTCTTTATTTCTAAACTATATAAAATAATTTAATTCAGAAGACTATTATATCGTATAGTCCTGAAGTCTTCATCATGAATATTAAGTGCATCATGTTTAACAAAACTGTGAAGTAGGTCCTGCAAGAATCATGTCTTATCCATTCTAAAACTATGTTTTGTTTTTTCTTTCATATATTAAGTTTCTAAAAGTAGCATACTATTTTACAGTGGAGCTGCCAAGGCCTGGGTCTGGAATAAAGTAAAATTTCCCCCCAAAAGATTGGCATGTGCTTTTACATTCCACTTACACTGGATTAAATCCTGTTGCAGGCCTTTCCAGCCCACACTGGAGGTAGGATTGCAGGCCTGGCACTTGTAATTTATGGTTCAAATTCTCAGAGATTCTCCCCTCCTCCATCCAGAGTCACGGTTGAGATGTGTAAGTTTCTACTGTGTCCTTTCTGCACAGCCAGGCTGGATTCTCATTTATCCTTGACTAAGAGCACAGATGTGCCAGTTTTATGTGTCAGCTCACCTATGACAGTCCCCCATTTCTGAGTGACTTCTCCTTCTTAGAGATATACAATGTGATGAAACTTCCTCCATCGATGGTGTTGGAGCTTAATGCATCACAGTACTTTAAACCGACTTCAGAAGTCTGTACAGTAGACTCCAGGCTCTACTACAAGGCTTTCATTTCCCTACAGCCACTGGAGTCACATCAAGACCTAGAGTAAACACAACTGTATTTCTGCAAAGAAGTAAATTACTATGCACAGAGGGGAAGGGGCAGAAAGGAAGCAAATTTATTTATATAAATTTATAATTATTTATATATAATTTATTTCTTCAATCCAAATCCCAAGGCTTATGAGAGTTTATATATTTCTAGTTAAACAAACAAAAACTTTTAGATTTTTCTTAAAATTAAATGAAGTCTTAAAACTTGGTAAAGTAAATTAGCTTTTAGAAAAGTAATATATGGTTAGATCCTCAAAATAGGAAAGGCAGCTTTCAATTACTTATTTATATCTAAAACATGTTAGTAAAAATAACTAGTAGCTTGACACTGCTTTGAATTACATAATTGTAATTCTTGCACTTAAAGATGGTGATAGGAGGCCTCTGAATTCAAGGCCAGCCTGAAATACACAGAGAGCTTCTGAGTCTGTGTACGTGCACGTGTGTGTGTGTGTGTGTGTGTGTGTGTGTGTGTGTACGTATGTGCGTGCATGCATGCGTGCATGCATGCGTGCATGTAAGCCAAAGAACATTAGGGTATTCCTCAGGCAATTCATTCACTCATTATATTCGTTTAAGACAGGGTCTCTCAATGGACTAGTAGGCTAGGCTGGCTGGCCAGAGAACATAGGGACTACCCTGTCTCTGTCATTCCAATGCAGGATTACAAGTGCCCACCATCACTCTGGCTTTTTTTCCCACATAGGCACCAGGGAATCAAGCTAAGATCCTTTACCAGCACTTTACAAAGCCCCAGCTCAAAGGTCACATTTTTAACAAATCATTACAAATTCTAATTTATTTGTTTGGTGTTTTTGTTTGTTTGTTTGTTTGTTTGTGCTTTGTTTTGGAGACAGGGTTTTTCTGTGTAGCCTTGGCTGTCCTGGACTCACTTTGTAGACCAGGCTGGCCTCAAGCTCACAGAGATCTACCTGCCTCTGCCTCCCAGAGTGCTGTGATTACAGGTGTGCGCCACCATGCCTGGCTTAATTGTGTTTTTTATAAGCCTGAACAATTCTGCATCCTTTCTTAAGATATCTTTCAGTACAGAGTGCAAAACTAAGTAAGCTATAAATACTGTTAACAAAGCATATGGTTTTTCCTTAAATATCAAAATCTTCTTCACCAGACTTCTTTCTAAAAATCTAACCAATATTTACCAACACCATATTTAAAGGGGAGAAATGACCTTAGAATGATTTCAAGATGTAACTTAAGACAGTCACACAAGCTGGAGGGCTAGAAAGGAAGAAAGCTCATTTCACCTGACCAGAATAGACCTGACTTACTCAGCAAGTCTTCTGGATTTCTTGTACCTTGTAAGAAAGTCTACCTACTGGTAATAGTTAACATAGTAAGCATGTATCTTCTTGCTTAATATCTGCAACTACCCTATGAAGTAATTATAATTCTATCTCACAGATGAGAACCTGCTACTGGGAAAGTCAAACAGTAAGGTGCCAAGAAGAAGACAGACATGTGTACACTAAGTGTAACTCAGTCTCATAAACATGCCATGAAGGGCTTAGGGGACATGCTGTTTAGTTTCTACTGTCAACTTGACACAGACCAGAGTCATCCTGGAGAAGGAATCTCAGTTGGGCCATTGTCCAGATCAAACTGGTCTGTGGCCATGTCTGTGATGACTGACTGGGAGGGCCTGGCCTATATATGAAGTTGAGCCAATAAGCAGCGATCCATGTGGCTCCTGTTTCAGTTCCTGCCTGAGTTCCCTTAGTGATGACCTGTGACCTCAAGTGTAAGCTAAAGTAACCCTCCTCCCCAGGCTGCTTCTTGTAATGGTATGTATCATAGTTCTAGAAGTCAAACTAGGACAGCAGGGCCGGAAAGAAAGGAAAAATGAAGGACCTGATCTATGAAGATTAAGCTAGCTAACACTTCTTTAGATAAAAAAACATCCTAAAAGACTTCCTTTGAAAGTCATTTTGAGTCACAACAACCCTTGGGTATGTATTTCAAAGCACCCAGGTCTAATTTCAGGTATTACAGTATACAATTATGTCTATACAAAAACAGTATAAAATCAAGGACATTGCATTAAATCATCAATGTCTAAGTATGCTTCAGTGAGCCATTGTACTTCAAAATATAAAATATTTCTCAGGTTGTTTGATTTGACTTCTCACCATCAGCAAGAAAAAGTATAGTAATGAATAAAAGGAATTTACTTTTCTCTGTGACTCTTCGAAAGTAGCAGAAGAGTGTTTTCAGTTTCTCTGGTTTCCGTGATGAGCGTCCTTCAAACAACCTGAAAGAGGCCACAAGTAAAAGGGTTAAAACACCTTTGTGACTCCTAAACACCAAATCTCTATTTTCAATTTTTGGTTTGTTTGTTTGCTTCTTTGGTTTTTTATTGTGGTGGTAGTTGTTGTTTGTTTGCTTTTTCAAGACAAGGGTTCTCTGTGTAGCCTTGGCTGTCCTGAACTCACTTTGTAGACCAGGCTGCCTCAAACTCAAGAGATCCACCTGCCTCTGCCTCCCTGCGTGCTGGGATCACAGGCATGCGCCACTGTGCCTGGCTCCAAATCTCTATCTTCAATCAAAATCTAAAATTCTTCTAGAAGGCAGTCCTGGAGCTTTGGAGAGCCAGAAAAAGGATGTGGATTTGAAGGGCACCCAGAAAGAATTCAACCTGGCTGCATACAGGCTCCTTCAAAGCCGCTGAGCCAGCACCTATTCCTCCAGGAACAAGGCACTGTCTTAACCTCAGTGTCAAGTAGGGCCAGGCAGCGATTATCTTCATGGCAAGTACTATTTACAGTATACAATATTATCAAGTGGTTATATAACTAAACAAATGGCGTCTCAGAAAAACCCTCATCCTCAGTATTTGCAATTAAGTGGGGGAACTATGAGAGTCAAGACACAGCGAGGACAAGAGTGGGAACTGAATGGGCAATCTCGGGTAACTAAGCAGATCCTGTTCTGGACTGGATGTTTCTGTCTTCCAAATATTCCCATGGTGAATACAAAACCCCCAACAAGGGTCTAGTTGGCGATAACGCTTGTGAGGCAGTGGAAAGGCTGAAGAGATATGCGAAGAGTCCAAATCCTAAAGGAGAGACAGCGGGTGAGACAGGGAGAAGGCATGGTCTACAAGACATGAAGACCCCTCCCTCAGACTCAATCAGCTGCATCTTGATCTGGGACGTCTAGCCCCAAAACTGTCAAAAAAATAAATTCTGTTGTTTGAGCCAAGAGCTTGCAATATTTTATTATAGCATTCTGAGGTAATACAGATCCTTTGCTTGGTAGCAAAACCCAAGCCTTCTCTGTGTTGCCCAGGACCCAGCAACCCCGATTTGTACTGTTTAATTCTGTTTCCTTTGTAATGGCACGGCATTGTTATTGTTAACATGTAATTCAATTTATCCGGAGGAAAGAAACAGAGGGCTTTAGAAGCATATGACCTGACTAAGTAGTTCATTATAAGACTTCACACAAAAGCACACT
Source organism: Acomys minous (assembly GCF_964271855.1). Taxonomy (NCBI): domain Eukaryota; kingdom Metazoa; phylum Chordata; class Mammalia; order Rodentia; family Muridae; genus Acomys; species Acomys minous. The sequence continues at coordinate 17,278,861 of NC_140490.1, forward strand.
TTTAGACATAAGACCTAGCTTTCCAAAGGCATTTAAAAAGCATGTGAAGATTCAGTGGCTGTAAATAATGAAGAGTCTCTGCCCCTAGTCATATATTCTGCCATTAAATCTAGAAAGCCTTCGAGTAAAAGTCATCTTTAGTAAGTGGTAAAATGGGCACCATTTTTCATGATTAGAAGAACAATCTTATGTAAGAATATAGAAAGGAGCAAGGCAATTCACAGAAAATCCAACAACAACTGGAAAAAAAAGGGGGGGAGGGGAGGAAATACAGCAAAGGATTCTGTATAGAAGGACCTGAATTCAGAGTCACCTTCTGGAGAATCAATGTGCTGCCTAAAAGGAATGCCAATGCTGTACAGTATTTTAACCTAACATATGCTCTGCTTTAAAAAATAATTTAACAGTACCTATACGATAACTTACTCATTTCAGATTTGTTATTCTAAAATACTTAATACAAACATGCTTACATCTAGCTGGCAGCTGGAGGAGGCTGTAAAGGTGAAGGTTTTACCCTGATCTCTTCTGTAGTATGCCAACTAGAATGCAGTCTGTTTAAATAAACACGGCAGTGATGTCACATGGCAGTTTAGGTAAACATCCTACGTAAATAAATATGATCTACTAAATGAACACTTTGGCCTCTATACAAAATCCCTTTCTAAAATTAGTATGTAATAGAAGAAAGGAGTATGAATATCTTTTTTTTAATGGACGAACAGATGTACTATACAATTCCACTAAGGGGAGACACTCTTTAATATGACTATTACAGAAAGAGGAGAAAATGACTATTGCCCTTAATGAATAATTTCCCCCAAAAGACAAATGTCCCATATATGGCTAGTTACTTGTAAAATCACATAAAAGTTCTCATATTTCATAGCCATAATCGCAAACTATTAACCTTAGGAGCTCCATGGGATCACAGACTTATTATCCTAGGAATATGGACTTTTATCTAGAACATTATATGGCTGCTATTATTACTAGAAATTAGTGTACTATTTTATTTTACAAACTTAAGTCTTAAAGGTAGATTGCATGAAGCTCTAGAGTTCAACCTCAGCCAGTGAGCTCAAGGCTAGCCTTAGCTACATGACACTGTCTCAAAAGAACCAACCACCAGTCAACCACTAAAGCAAAATATTCCCAAAGTCTAAGTGTTAGTGGTATAAATCAAGCAGTACCTGAATGGATTGCTTTTATTTACTTTTCCAAGCCCAATTCAAATTACTATGTAATCAAATAAGCTTTCTCAGATTATTTTCTTTATGTAAATGTTAGTTTCTTTTTTAAAAATTATTTTATGTGTGCACACATGTGTACAACTGCACAAATGTCATGGTGCATGTGTAGAGGTCAGAGGACAATTTCACTTTTGGAAGCCAGTTCTTCCCTTCCACTATCGGATGGGAGATCTAATTCAGACATCAAGATTGTGTGACAAACACCTTTCTTGCTGAGCCATCCCATCAGCCTTTTCTCATCATCATCATGGTCCTCCTCCTTCATATGTAGCCCTGGCTGTCCTGGAACTTGCTATGTAGACCAGGCTGGTCTCAAAATCAGAGGTCCACCTGCCTCTGCCTCAGAATGCTGAGATTAAAAATTAAAGGTGTGCACCGTAATGTCCTGCACTTCTCTTCTCTTTTTCTCATAGAGCCAAGAAGGATCTCTCCCTCCCTCCATCCTCCTCCGTGTGTGTGTGTGTGTGTGTGTGTGTGTGTGTGTGTGTGTGTGTGTGTAAAAGTGCAGTCAATCAGGAGAAATAGGTTTAAAATCTTTGTAACAAATCTCCAGTTTGGTTTCATTATGCATAACCACCCAAATAAAATGAATTATCCTATTTTTGTATCATTGAAAAACAGCAGAATTCATAGGAAATGGACATGAAAAATGTTACCATGAAAATGATATTCAATCTGAGGACAGAACCTTGGGAGTAAGAAAGAAAAAAGGCAAAGGGGCTGATAATGGAGCAGAGAGGGAAGAGTGAGGCTGACAGACATGGGCCTGGGACCTAAGAGGATATGAGAAAGACACAGAACAGACAGACAGACGTTCAAGGAGAGAGAAAGATGTGGGTAACTGACAGTTACCAAATGTCATCCAATTTTAAACTTCCCATATTCATTCAGCAATATGTATACAAATTTGTACATAAGCCAGGCCATAATAATCCTTGCCCATGTTGGGAAGACATTTATATATTTTACTGCATGATAATTATAGACTATTTTTTAAAAAGCCAACAGGAAAAAACCTAGTCAGGCAACTAACTTTGTTCTAAACAAGGCATTTTGTATTGTCAAGGGAAAAAGTCAGTAAAGGGTCAGATAGTTATTAATGTGTTTCTCCTTCCATACTTTTAGAAAAACATGGTTAAATAAAATAACCTTGCCATGCATGAATGGAAACACTGAAAAACATTACTGGAATTAAATTTTGTGCACACACCCTTAAATTAAGAATCAATCCCACTGGTATATAGTAAATCAAGTCCAAAGCACTATAACCTCCAGCTTAAAACAGAAGCAAATGATAATATGGGATCTAGCCAGAAAGTCGCTCCTGGCTGCTTTGTGAGGCGCTCTGCCATATGGCCCCAGCAGCATTCTCAATTCAGGGAAGTGGCAGATGTAAAAGCCTCCTGGGCTGCCCACTGCTGAGACCCACAATTTATCTCTGACCATCTATTTTCCATGTGATTTCAGAAGCATCAATGCTAATCACATTGGAAGCCTTTATATAAATGTTCAGGCTGAGAAAGGCAAGCAGGGGAAAAGGTCAGAGGTATTTAACATAACTAAGCAGGCCTGGAAGAGCACAACAATAAATAAAAGAAGGAAGGCTTATTCAATTTATTGACGTCAGCCACCCACCACATACTTTTACCATTTTTCTTATTCAATCAAGTAGTAGCCATATCTCACTTGAGACTGAATAACACACAAACTCTTCTGACTTGCCAGAAGTTATAATGTAAATACAAACCAAGAAGAGAAGGAGGGAAAATACTACATATTTGGTTTAACAAATGGCTTATCTAGGGAACTTTGTTTTGTCTTCCATTTCTTGAGCATTCTCAGAACACTCTGCTTTTGCAAGGTAGTCAGACAGGAAAAGCACCAAGCTTGAGCAGAAGACAGTGTTCAAGTCTCATTTCTCAAGGTAAGCCATGCCCTCTCCAAAACCTCATCCATATACAAACTCTCCTGCCTAGAAACTCCCACAGAGAGGACAGTGAGCCACAACAGACAGGTGAGTGGTTCCGAGCGGCCGTCATTCTTGTTGCTAGTTAGGGTCATTATAAGACACACCACTTCCCAAGAGAAGGCAGGTACACACTGTGAAGAATACTAACCCGGGCAGGATCAGAGATAGCTGAACACTTGCATCTGTGAACTGAATCTTGAAAAAGGAATAAAAGCCACATGGAGAGAAGGGAAGTCTAGTAAGTTACAAGCTTTAAAAGCAAGACAATTCCTACTAAGAATAAGAACAAAGAATCCAGCCGGTCCAGTCTCTGTAACCTGGGTGCACTTAGCACACAGTGAGGAACACAGTGGCTGCTCACACCAGCCACTGTCTACTTGGCTACACATAGCACCCTCATAAGCTCAGCTACTGTTATAACTTGGAATCACTCCTCATGACAGACATTTATACAGCCAGAGAGCATGCGGATACAGCATGGATACCCTAATGTCTGCCAACAATGGGATTTTAAGAACATTCTCTTACACTGATCACATTGTTTTTGATTGCTAATGCTCCTCTTTAGTGTTGCCAGTACAGAGTGATTGTACAAGAGAAACTTTCATTCATGTTTTAATGTTTGAGAGCCCTTAATATAACTTGAGAATTAAGGCAGCCTGAGAATATTCTTTTTATTGATCCTTTGTGAGTTTCCCATCATGCATGCCAGTCCCACTCATCTCCTGCCCCTTCATATCCACCTTTTACCCTTACAGCCTCCCTCTCAGAATAAAACACACACACACAGACAACGAAAACAAAGCACATAAAACATCTCATCGTGGAAGTAGTATGTCACAGTGTGTCCCACAGTGTATCCCTCTGTCCACACATCTTCACTTGCAGATGTTCACTGTAAGGAGTCATTGGTCTGGCTTGAAATCTCTGACTTCTATGACACCATCAATACTGGGTCCTCCTCCTGGTTATGCTGTTGTTGCCCTGTGTCATGGAGATCCTACAGCTGGCCCCTTCACATGTCCTAACTGTTTGTAGATGATATAGGCTTTGGGGTGGGCCAACTCAGGCCATGCTAGCTGTCCCTTATCAGCACCACCAGGGCAGAGCATTGCTCTAGCTAGGCTCCCCAATGCTGCCATTAGCCAGATGAATGGTGGGGCCAGCCCTCCCATGCTCTCACTCTCAGGGCTGGCTCAGCTGCACTCCCTCTATCAGGGCCAGCCCTATTCTGATGCCCAGCCCAGGTACAGGGCCAGCACACTTGTTCTCATGACCCCAGGGTCAACTCTTTGACTGCCTCAGGTGGCAAGGGGTGAAGGGGTGGAGGGCATCATTCCCCATCCCCCAGCCTAGACAGCACATACCAGATGTGTGTTGGAACTAACTCTCCCACACTCTTGCCCTTGGGGCTGGCTCACCAACTTCCCATCGGCCAGAGCCACCACAACTGTGCTGCCCAGGTGAGGTGCAGCTGGTAAGGGGCAGGGCCAGCTCTTCTGACTGCCACAGGTGGTGAGGGGTAAGGGGGGAAGGCATCACCATCACACCTCCACCCCACCCATGCCACCTCACAGCAGACAAGTAGCAGGGCCAGCTCTTACACTCAGGGCTGGCCCTGTCTTTCCCCTACCCTATCCTGTTGTGCTCTGCTGCCTGGATTTGCTTGGATTGGATTTTTGAGTCCTAGGCATAAGACAGCTCTGGCCACTAAGCCAGGCATCAAGCTAGATGAACAAAGGACAGCCAACTGCTGATATAAAACACCAAAATCAACAAGGTGTCTCTGCCCATTGCTGAGTGATGGGGAGTACTCTTGTATTTAAATAATTTAGTATCTGCTATTAATGGAGTTGGATGGTGGTGATACATGTCTTTAATCCCAGCACTCAGGAGGCAGAGGCAGATGGATCTCTGAGTTTAAGGCCAGCCTGGTCTATAGATTGCGGTCCAGGACAGCCAGGACCACACGGAGAAATCCTGTCTCGAAAAAGCTAAACAAACAAACTAACTAAAAATCCTATAAATGTACTGAAATGTCTTAATTTAAGTTTTTAAATTAAAAAATTTTATTAGCTACTAATCAGCTGAACTCTAGAATTCTTCTCATCTCGAGGGAGAGAAGCATTTCATAATTGTAAAAGATTTACTACAAGGTCTTTGGAATTAACACTAGAGAGAATGATGACTATACTTCTCCACTGTCAGACAGAGCTATCAGAAATGCTGCCCGCATACAATGAGCACATCCACCACCCAGAGCCTAGTCTCTGAATAAAAGGAATCAAGGACCCTCAGATAATAGTTGGTTCCAGGCCTGGGGAAAGGATAATAGAAGCCTAGAATATTTTATGATTCTAAGTGGAAGAAAATGGAAAAAAATAAAAAGATGGAACCTTCTCAAAAGTGTACAAAAGCCCATATTTTTAATAACCCTAATGATCCAAAAAATACAAATAACAAAATGAATGATTAGTTTGTTATATTATTTTTTAAAAATAGGAGTTAAGGAATAGATCTTCCTTACGATGAATTTCAGTTAAGAAACATAGAAAATTAAATAGAAAAATTACAATAGACACTCCTTATGGAGATGGCTTCAAATGTGGCAAACAAGCCACCGAGCAAAATATCCTCATTTCTACCACAGACAGAATTCTGCCTTAAAAAGGAGGCAAGCTTGGATGCAGGCAGAGTCAATAGTCAAACTCTGCCAAGACAGGGTAATCAAGTCCTTAATAGTTCCGGCCTCACAAAGATGTCTGTCAGATATATTGGGCCAGAAGGCTGAAGATGATGCTTCAACATTATAGAGAGTTTTGGGTGACTGCTCTGTCATCTTCTCATTTGGGAGGCTGCTAACCTGTACCTCCTATACATTCAGGTAATTAATTTTATTCCTTCTCAAGTCTCCGATGAGGTTGAAGACCAGATAGTTTAGTTTTACAATTAAGATTAGTTGTTTAGGGGTTAAGATGTTTTTAGGTCTAGATAGATGTTTTAAGTTGATAATGACAAGATGTGATGGAGATTGATTTACATTCAGAATTTTAGACGTACCAAGGTAGGAAAGATGTTTTCTTCCAGGTCGCCAAATACAAATAGCTAAAACACTAAGAACATTTATATAATTTCTGATTGTTTCATGATCCTGTTTGCTGTCAGTAGTTTATTGTATGTGTAATAATATAAATGTATATGTATAAAATAAAAAAATTTAAGAAAAAAAGAAAAAATAAAATAGGCAAACATCATCATAATAAATGCATAAAGATTGACCAATCTTTGCTATAGTTAGTATGGAAAAATGAGAGATCATTTGCAGTGTGTTACACAGAAAGTAGTTTTTGTTTTGTTTTACAGTGGAGGAACCCAGGACAGATTACATTGGTTAGCTGACCCAACTTTAAAATGAAATATTAGCCCATTAATGTGAAGGGCTGAGAAGGACCCATGACCAATTCTATGCCATTGCTGCCCAAAGCTATGGACCAGCCCTGTGTCATGGCTCATGCATATAATTCTAGGGAGACTGAGTGAGGAGAATCATTGAGAATTTGAGGTCAGCTTGGTCTACAGAGTGAGAGTTTATCTCTGAAAATAAAAACAAAAAAGAGCATGACCTCATTCTAATTATGAAATAACATTAGCAAAATTCAGATGGAAAATATTTTATAAGATAACTAGTAAAGTAGTCTTCAAGGAGATCAAAGCCATAAAAGGAAGCAACAATTCTAAGAAACAGTTTGGAGGTGTCTAAGCAGACAAAATGTAATGTAAGATGCTAGGTAGGAGCTGGATTGGAAGAAAAAGTAACAGAAAAACCGTAAGAATTCCTAAGGCTGAAAGTCAGCTAATAGTGTTAAACCATTATTAACTGGCCAGTTGTGGTTATTTTTACCATGGTACAAAAGATGTTAGAGTGAAACTAAGTGAGTTGTTCACAAGAACTCTTGGGTTCTATTTCTGCCACTTTTAAGTCTAAAGGTAAGTTTTTAAGAAAACACATTATGGCCCAGGTGTGGTGGCGCACGCCTTTAATCTCAGCACTCAGGAGGAAGAGGCAAGCAGATCACTCTGAGTTCAAGGCCAGCCTGGTCTACAAAGAAAGTCCAGACAGCCAAGGCTACACAGAGAAACCCTGTCTCCAACCCCCCCCCCCAAAAGAAACTACATTACTACAAAAAGGTAAATTAAGTGGTTCACTGTAGCAATCTACTCTGAAGATAAAGTGTGTGAGCTATGGTTTTTGTGCTTACTACGGCCATCCTAACTGGCACACTGCTTCTAGGAGCACACCCTCAGAACCAAAGCACAGGTGACGGAAGACGGTGCAGCCGAACATCACACTCAACCCAGTGTGAAAGAGGAGCACGTAAGGGTTTTCTGAAGGCTGGCCCTTCACTAGGAAAAATGTAATATTCTATTCAAAGTCCATAAAGACATGCTCAGATAAAGCAAGAAAACGAAGCAAGAGCATTAATTAGGAGTGGGAATAAAGGGGAAAACATGGGACTTATCTGCTAAAGTGCTTATAATGCTTTCTTTTGGGCAGATGTTAGATAAGATTTGGAAAGTAGCTAAAGTCTAAAATATTATTGATGGTTTCACAAAGTATTAATCTGAAATAATTTGAATACTCCTTTGTCTTCCTTACAATTATACTGATAAATCAATAGTATCTATTTAAAAATACTAAGTCACTTCCTATTCTTGTCTTTGAGATAGTTTAACTGTGTTGCCCTGGCTAGCCTGGAACTTGGCTATGTATACCAGGTTGGCCTTGACCTGACAAGAGATCCAGCTGTCTCTGATGCCTCCGAAGTGCTAGGACCAAAGACATGTGCTACGAGTGACTTTAAAAGTGCCCAGTGACTTTATATTTTTATGTAAGATCTTTACAGAAATGAGGGCTTTTGTTCCCATTTTAAAAACTGTTTGAGCATAGGATTATAATACACGACAAACGTCCCTAAAAATAATCAAACCAAGCAAAGGATGGAATTCAAGCATTCAGACAAGGATAGTGTAAGAGCACAAAGAGAGCGCAGGCTCGGGAGTAACCAAGATGAAGCCTGGTTGTGATTTATTGGTTCCAGGATTCCAATCATGCTCTTGGCCTCTGTGAACTTGAATTATGATGCCTAAAAACTGGTCAAAACATCATCTGAAGAAAGACATCACTCAATGATAAATCACTCAAAAACATTCATTTCATCCACCCTTGACGAAAATCTCTCTGAAAACATACCGATTAAAGTTAATGTCTGGGTAACTAGAATACTCCGACTTCATCTTGGCATTCCGTCGGGGAAATGTGCAGAAGAAAGCATTAGCTAAGAGGCTGGCAATCTGTTCCTGCGACACTGTGATAGAATGATTCATCTTCTGTTTCAGAAGTGGTATTGGCTGATGGAAGAAGACGAAAATACAGATGAGAAAAGCAATAATTAGTTTAGCAATTTTGAAGACAGAGGTATTAAATTGCATTTTCAAAATTAAGGCAGGAATAATTTCAAGCTACTCTTGAGTCCCTAAATCAGCAATACTGTTAAAGTCAAGGGCTTTTTATCAGATGACTGAAAAAAGGTACTCAATTGACAAGTTACAGATTTCTAATCAATAACAACGCTGAAGAGAACATAAAGCACCAGTTACCAGTGAAAACTGAGACCACCTCAGCAAATACACATTAACACATTACTCTTGAAATGAAAACGAAAACAAGACGGAATGAAAATCCAACACTGAGTTTAACTATTATTATATATGTTACATTCTAACATTAAAAATAAGGGATAAAGTACTTTTTTTAGTCCTAGATAAAATAATTAATACGATTGAATAAATAAGTCATGTCCCTCCTACTCTAAATCAAACTGCCTATTATTAACTCCTTTATGAGAACTGAATCTAATTGTACTAAAGCATTTAACAGAACATGTGAAATCTGCCACACAGAACTATGTGTAACTTATAAAATAAAGGCATTTTCTACATAATAGAACACCAAAGATGGTGCAGGACATTCTCCTCCAGTCTTTTCAATGTAAAATGTCTTCTTGTGGTAACTCAAACATCATGACTTGTAAGTACAATGCATATGACCCGAGCATTGTGTTCACTGTGTTCTGTTCTAATTTAAGTGCTTAAACTGTGGTTTTAAAGACAGGCTGGGTGCTAGAGGGATGGATGAGTGGTTAAGAGCACTCTCGGCACGTACATGGTGGTTCACAACTGTCTGTCACTCCGGTGACAGACAACTATTCCAGGAGATCTGACACCCTCATGCAGACATACGTATAGGCAAAACATCAACACACATAAAGTAAATTAATCTTAAAAAAAAAAAAAAAAGACATGCTGGTAAAATAAAAGGTCATCATCTACCAATTTTCCATGAGTTGTTAAATTTAGAATAGTCCCCTTTTCCTTCTCCCTCTCAGCAGTACTCAGAACCAAGAGTACTGGTGTCCACACAAATCTCAAGCCAGCTGCCTCAAGTGAGCCATCATGATCACATTTCAGGCACCACCCAAAATACAGTTAAGATAGCAGAAAACACATGCTGCTCAAGAACGACAGTTGATGGCAAGAAGGAAAAGTTAAAATTACAATCTATTTCTTCTAAAAAAAAAATAAAAATTCAAAGGTAAGCAAACAAGGGAAAGATAAAGAAATTATTTTCACACACCAGGCTGTAGATGTCATCTCTTACAAGGCAGAGGAATCAGAAAGCTCACACTGATCTCTGTTTTCTCTCCAAAATATTTACCAAATAGGCCATAAAAATGATTTCAAAAATTAGTAAATATTTTTGGCTTAATTGATTTGATACACAAACAGTTCTTATGCTATGTCAAATAGAATATTTTTTTAAAGAAATGACTTTTGTTCTCTTGGTGAGAAGAATGCATAAAAGCTCACACTTACTGAAACGAGAGAGCAGAATCTTACTGGCAAGTCCCTAGCTAGAAAAACTATAAACCAAGATATTTCAAAAGCTTCAAATTTTAATTTATTTGATTTTCCTTTAAGGACCTAAGAATTATCTTATAGATTTGGCCTGCATATGTTAATGTGGCAAATCATTAAATACAAGCATATGCAATTTAACTTGTCAAAAACATATTTCTACCTCAAGCTGAAATGTTAATTTTTCATAATAGAGAATGACTTTGCTGTAAAGAACAGAGCACAGAATTAAGACTTTCTCCCCCTCAGTGTAGTAATGAAAGAACAAGGTATCCTAAGACAGGATAAACACCTAAACAGGCATAATTTGATGTGACTCTACTTAGCAACTTATTATAGCTTATTAATTTAAATTAAAGTGTAAATTTTTCATGAAATAAGATATAGAAACCTCTCCTAAGTGCAAAAAAGTGCACCATCTGTGTCTAAAGAGTAGGCACTGCCTTTATGAGCTAAACATTGGATTAAAAGAACATTTAACTAAATAAGCTTCACATAAAACCCAGAGACACAAAAAGGATGTCCTTTACAGGAGAATATAACCTAGTGGGAGAAAAGAGGCCAGGTCATGAGTCAAAGCAATGAGGGAAATATGAGTTGAATGCTACAAGATGATTCCATTTCACTGGGAAAAGCAAGGAAGGCTTTGCAGAAGTGGCAAGAGACAGTTGGGAAATAGGAAGAGCTTCATGAGACAAGGAGAGTAAAGGAAAAGAATGGAGAAGGATCATTAGCAAGCAGCTTTCAAGACAAATAACAAGAACTGTTTTAAAATACACTTCTCTAACAACAGTAAACGTAATTTCAGACACAATATGTTGCTGAGGTGACACTACAGTTAGGTAGCCTTGGAAACATCACAGTGAAATGCTAATAAGCATGGCATAATGAAGGACAGTCATTGGGTTGTTTTTTTTTAAGATTTTTTTATTTATTATTATGTATACAGTGCTCTGCCTGCATGCCAGAAGAGGGCATCAGATCATATTATAGATGGTTGTGAGCCACCATGTGGTTGCTGGGAATTGAACTCAGGACCTCTGGAATCAGCAGTCAGTGCCCTTAACCTCTGAGCCACCTCTCCAGCCTCACTCATTGGTTCTTGACTGAAGAGAATATGGCCTAAACATTGAACATGTTTAGGATATTTGGGGCTATCCCCAAGGACTGTGGTTATAGTTTTAGGAGTACAATGATTGATATCATCATCTCGTATGTCCCCAAATGTTTTGGCCTAAAATATCCAAGTGTTAGCACAATCCTAGCTAGCACTGAAGTATAAGAGAGCTAGCCCTAGAAATACAAAACAAAAGCAAATCCAAGCCACTGTGGTGGAGAAAACACACAGAAAATAATGAAGAGCAAAACTGCAACCTTCTCTAGAGATTAAATTTTTCTTCTCCTTTAAGAAGTGGGGTCTCGCAGGCTGGAGAAATGGCTCAGTGGTAAAGAGTACTGAGTGCTCTTCCTGAGGTCCTAAGTTCAACTCCCAGAAACCACATGGTGGCTCACAACCATCTACAATGTGATCTCAAGCCTTCTTCTGGCCTGCAGGTGTACATGCAGGCAGAGCACTGTATACATAATAATAAACCTTAAAGAAAAAATAAGAGGAGGAGGGGGGGGGGAGGAAGAAGAGAAGGAAGAAGAGGAGGAGGAGGAGGAGGAAGAGGAGGAGGGGGCTTAGGGCTGGAGAGATGGCTTAGAGGTTAAGAGCATTGTCTGCTCTTCCAAAGGTTCTGAGTTCAATTCCCAACAACCACATGGTAGGTCATAATCATCCATAATGAGATCTGGTGCCTTCTTCTGGCATGGAGGCCTACCTGTAAGCAGAAGACTGCATACATAATAAGTAAGCAAATCTTTAAAAAAAGAAGAAGAGGAGGAAGAGGAGGAGAAGGAGGAGGGATCTCCAGTGGATGCTCTACACCCATGCACACACAGGCAGCACTAATTACACTCAGTGAGCTATTAAAAAAATAATAATTATATGATGTTGGGAGGGCAGCAGAGAATCAGAAAAGAGGCTGCTGGGGGAATGAGGGTGACTATGATCAAAAACATCTACCAACTTTTCAAAAAAAAAAGATTACATTTTTTTAAAAAACTGGAGGAGTCTAATTTCTCCCCCTTGAGTATAACCTAGACTAAGTGACTACCCTCCACTAAGCAGAAAAATAGCAGAAGTGACACTGGATGGGATTTGGCCCTAAAAGGTACAGCAGTTTCCCTACACGCTCATGTACACTGAGGACATCAGCTACAAAGCCTTGAGGACAGCTAAGCTGCACATGGAAAGGCCCAAGTGAGGTACAAGGGTATAAAGGATCCAACTAAGTGGATCCTGAAGCCCCAGCCAAGCCCTTAGATGGCCACAGTCCTTGCTGACATCCTCACTGCAAACACAAAAGAGACTATGAGCCACAACTTACTCAACAAGTTGTTCTCAACTTCATGACCAACAGAAACTAAGATAGTGCATGCCTGCTATTTTAAGTTGCTACATTTTGAGGTTATCTGTTAGGGAGCAATGTGTAATTAATACATTATAAACAAAATCATGTAATACAGTATTTTTCTTATAGTTTTAAAAGTTAAAAAAAAAAGTGCCATGAATTCACCTGTTAATAGTCATATATCACTATGTAGGAAGGTGAGGGAGATGAAGGTAGTATTAAATCATCTTGAGAAAAACATACCAAACCAGTAGTTTGTTTTAAAATAATGATTTTTTAAAAAGACATTGTTTAAACAAATAAATGGAGGAAAAGGAGTCTGAGTAAACAAACTGCAACAACGGAAAAGGAAGCTCTAAATCGAATGCTGCATCTTTAATGTTCTTAGGCAGTGTCCTCTCTAGCCTCTAACCTTTCCATGACAGCAAAGCTGCGTGTCCTTTCGCAGAATCCTTTCCCACCTCAGCCATTTGAGTTCAAGGAAAGCACTGAGATGTTACATTTACTAACCTGAGTACAAATATTTGGCAGACAGAGCGCAATTTTCACCATGTCAGGTAAAATGGACTGATACAAATGTTGAGCCTCTGCTTCTTCAAGTACCTGAAAACCAGTGAAATATATTGCATGGATTAATAGTAGTGAACAGTAATCAATGAATATAGATGTATGTTAATCTTAAATTCCCACTGTAAGGTACAGTGTCCTCAAAAAAAAACAACAACACATGTAGAAATATACCAACAGAGCTGGGCACTTAGGAGGCAGAGGCAGGCGGATTGCTGTGAGTTCAAGGCCAGCCTGGTCTACAAAGCATGTCTAGGACTGCTAAGGCTACACAGAGAAACCCTGTCTCGAATAACTTTAAAAAAGAAAAGAAAAGAAAAATACAAACAGGTCCATCAATAAATTAACAAATTCATATCATTTACCTAAATGTCTTCCAAAACCAAAGTATACCCAAATCAAGTCTCTCATAAAAACAACATTCACCAATAAATGTAATATTTATAAAATCAGCAAGTTGTTTTCCGTAAAGAAAGGCACCTGCCATCAAGCTTAATGACCTAAGTTCAATTCCCAGGCTCTATATGGTAGGAGAGAACCCACTTCCACAAGACGTCCTCTGACCTCCATATGCACGCACACACACACACACATACATACACACACACACACAAATGAATAAATAAATAAATAAATGTAATATTTAAATGTAATACTTGTAAATAGAAAATAGCACACTCAACCTTGGTTATTTCAGCTGAAAACTGAGCACCAAGAGCTCTCTCAGAAACCCTAAAGGACCCATTTAATTTCAACAGTCATTAACATAAAAGAGCCATAACTACTCCAAAGCATATTGTCTGTGAGCAAACTAACCCACTAACCAAGAAACAATGGGGTTCCTTATAATCTTAGAATTCTCCCATGTTAGGTACATTTGGGAAGATAAAACCACATTTCCTGTATCCACCCGAAATACACCAAGATGGCACATATGGTCCATGTTCATCTGTTTTTCAACTCTACAGTAAGTGAACACAAAATGATTATTAAATAATTCTGGCGGAAACAAGTTGCAAAAAAAAAAATGTAAGCAATATCTATTAACACCCACTATAATGATGAAGCTAAAATGAATTTGACAGCTATGGCAGGACAATGAGGACACAATAAGGCTTCTACTAGTGGTGATGGGGGAATCTGAACAAAAGTCAAGTCCTAAGTCCCTACAGAAGAGAAAGTCAATACACTAAAAAGGCTAGATAGGGTAGTGGGCTGCCTGCAACCCTAGCACTCCAGAGGTTGAGGCGGGAGGATCATTACACGTGTTAGGCCAGTCTGGGCTACAGAGTTAAATTCTGTCCAGTTCAGAACAGTTAGGTGGCTACATCCGTACAATAAACCTCTTTTAAGTCCAAGAAAAATAACAATTAAAATTAAAAGGTATACATCCTTTATTGCTTCATAGCTACAAAGTAAACTGTTTTCCTACATCTGTAACTATATACTGAATACTCAAATGCATACTGTTTAGTTTCTATAGCAATCTTGTGTTATATTTGCTTCTGTCACCTATCTGTTTGTCTGTACACCCAAGAATCTACTTTAAAATGCATTTTAAAGTTACACCGTTACATTTCTGTCTGTTTATCTATAAATTTAGTTCTTGAAGAATTACAAGATTTTCAACAAATAACAGGCAGGATTCTGATGATGCATTATGTTACTCCCTGCTTTCTTTAACATTTCACATATAATGCCACTGTTTAAACTCTAGGAATGTGTTCTATCACTCTGTGACATTTTCTCCCACTTGTGTAATGGGCCCTTCCTCCATCACTGTGTAGCTGAACGTGCATACCAACAAGAACAGTTATTGTAGTTTATAAATATTTTATTAGTTTTTCTCCTCTTGCCCCACATTACAAAACACTAAACATATAAGGACTGTGTTATAAATATTCATATCCCCACTACCAAGCACAGTATATAATAATGTTCATCATTTCATAAGGAAGAATTGTCTGGCAAAGAAAAACCTGGGGATGTAGCTCAGTGGTTGAGTCCTTGCTTAGCATATTCAAGGCCACTCATGTGTCCTCCAGTACCAATACACAGAGTAAAACAAAGTCAGTGGAGCTTGGGAGTTACTATAGCCCAGTGAGTAAAGCACACACTGTACTCCTGAGGAATTGAGGTGGATCCCCAGCAATTATGCTGTTTTTAAAAGGGGCAGCAAGGGCTGGGGAGATAGCTCAGTAGTCAGGAATGCTGGCTGCTCTTCCAGAGGACCTGAGATCAATTCCCAGCACCCACACAGCAGCTCATAACTGCCTGTGACTCCAGTTTCAGAGGATCTCACACCTTCACATAACATACATGCAGGCAAACACCAATGCACATGAAATAAAAGTAATTAATTAATTTTCTAAAAAAAGGCAGCAAAAGTAGTACAGGAAAGACAGGCGCCAAGTGACCCCCCTGGGGTTTGCTAGCCAGCCAGACAAGCCTAGCTAGTAAGTCCCAGGACCCTGTGAGAGACCCTATCTCAACAAAACAGAACAAAACAACAAAACAAAGCAACTAAAGCGGATTGCTCCTGAGGAACGGCACCTACGTTTGACCTCTGGCCCCATGTACACACGTGCACATACAGGTGCACAGGCATAGAAACCTCAAACCAAACAGAAGCCCATATCCAGTTGGTGGTAATGAAAGCACAGTTTGCCCTGAAAGAGCCTCCAAGATAAGAATGTACAAGATACTCAGAGGAACTAAAACTCAGAGGGAAAGCAGTTGTCTTAAACTCAAGCCCTGAGTGGCAGGCTAAGACTGGATGCCAGGGTTTTCTCCCAGGTAACAAGGAAGGGCATTTTAGAGGAGGGAGTGCTGGGCAAGAAATGGGAAATCAGTTATAGAGCCAGATGTGCATATGTGCTCCAATGCTTCCTTTCCTGATCCGTAACAAGGACAATGCTCTGACTCTGCTTAGCTCCCAGTTCTGAAGGTTCTAACATAACAGTGTTCGATGGAGACTAGAACACCATACACAAATGCAAATTAGGTAAATGGCTAGTAATTCACAGCTTCAATCTCCGAGTCCTCCACCTGAACCATTACCCTCTTTTAACCACTAAGCTACACTGCCTCAGGCCCTCATCCTCTCCTATCAGGAATTAGACATGATCTGTGTCCCACTGCTCAGTCCCCTTTGGTTTCTGCCCAAGTATATCCTAAGGGTTCCTGCTCTGCTTGAAAGCTTCCAATGCCATAGTTGAGTGGAGAGTGGGGACTGACTTTCACATGAACTCTGGTGCCCCATATTTGACCACGTCTCCTGGATGGGGAGGCCTGGTGGCACTCAGAGGAAGGATAGCAGGCTACCAAGAAGAGACCTGATACCCTATGAGCATATACAGGGAGAGGAGGTCCCCCTCAGTCACAGTCATACGGGAGGGGAGTAAGGGGAAAGCAGGAGGAAACAAGGGATAGGATTACAATTGAGATGTAATATGAATAAATTAATAAAATATTTTTTTTAAAAAAAGAAACCTTCCAATGCCTTTTCAATACAGTACAAACTCCATTAATTAAGATATTTGTGTATCTACATAATATTAAATGTTGATATTAGATAATTAAGCTTTAGATGTCTTTCTAAATATTAAGATATTTATTCTATCTTGAGTTAGAGGCTTATCTGGTCTTATTTAGCACATCATAAAAACTGGTATCCACACAGCCACACACACACCCTCCAGTCTACTTTACATACTCGGCAGCTCTACTAATTAGTCTTCTACGACACTGCCTTATCCACCCACAGACCCCATTTGTTCCATGACTGTGATGTCTTTGTTTAATTCCGAAACATATGTAATTTTCTTGCTATTTTATTCAAATAATAATTGTTTCAAAGTCCATCCATTTTTCCTTTCTAGTTCTCTCTTGCAATTTTTCTGTGCTTTAAAAAAAAAATAAGATCCTTAAAATTTTCTGCTTTCTGCTGTTATTTATGGACATGCTTTCTATCACTTACTAGAAGTTCCTTCAAGACAAGATTAATGGCTGGTTCACCATGTCTAGAACAGTGACGTTCATGTGTAACAGTGTTAATAAAAATACTTTACCAGCCATCTATCTCACTTAGCTTATTACACAAAGTTCATCCTCCTTTCCATTGCCTTCCAGAGTCTTTACTGCTTAGCAAAATTATGACAGGAGGCTCTAAATGGTGACTGAACTGTATAGGGGCTCAGTTTTATATAATATATCTTAAGGTTACTGGAAATTTCACTAGTATATCATAAGTCCCTTAAGGAGGCAAGTTCCTATTTCAAAAATTAAAAGTAAGTCAAAATTACTAAGATCTTTCACATCAACTTATTCTTTAGGCATGTTTCAGATTACAGAAAAATTAAGCATTAGAGGAAAAAGAAAAATTATATCACTAAATTATGTAGGAGCAAAAAAATCAGCTAGAGAAAGCTTATGTTTCTAACATTTATCTGTGTACAACTCAGGCTGACACTTTGAAGAGAGGAATGTGACAGCTTACAAGAAAACAAACTCACTCATTCTCCTTAATTTCTGAAGGCTCATGAAAGTCTGACAGGCCAGCCACAGGGTGATCTCTCATGTGTATCACCCATCACAATTATGGCTTCAATAACAACGTTCTCTAAATTTTAATACAGTACAACTGGTTTTCAGGAAATATCCAGTCTAATATTTTCATATTTAAGAAGGCACGCTTCACAAATTAGCAGCTAACTAATCTTCAGCTCTAAACCCTGTCCAAAAATTTTATTTCACAGCATCAAAGAAGGTGTAAATAAGTGCAAAGGCGTTCCGGAACAGACGATGTGAAGCCCTCAGGGATCTGCAGGAGAGACGAAGCAAATGCTGTCTACCGAGCCACTCCGACGCTGTGCTTGCTTGCTTGCTTGCTTGCTTGCTTCCTCCCTTTCTTTTTAAAACCAGGTATTCAGGGGTTCCCTAGAACTTGTGAGAGTACCATAACTCAAATCTCAGAAATACTGATAAAAATCATAACTCATTAAAGCATCTAAAATTATATGGTCTAAAGATAAAAGAGATATTCTAAGTTTTAAAGTATTTGTCTTTTAGCTTGTATTAGGTAGAATCTACATTTGCCCTTAGATTGATTTGATAGTTATCTGCTTTGACACTGCTCTTTCTTCCTAGCTGGAAAGTGGGAGATGAGGGATGGGGCGGGCATGGCAGGCAATAGAATCTTTCTATTTTTAATTGGCAAACTACTTGTTTCTTAGTACAATTAAATTCATTACTATCATCTGACTTACTATGTAGCTTAGGACAGTTATCTACTAGATAGTGTGTATGTTAGAAAACACTGAAAACTAGGCAAAGATAGGCGTTTGGGCTGGCTAGTTTCAATGTGACAGAAGCTAAAGTCATCTGAAAGAAGGGAACCTAAATTGAGAAAATGCCTCCATGTTCTGGCCCCAGGGTATTTACTTAATCACTGGTTGATGAGGAGGGCCCAGTCCACGGTGTGCCGTGCTATCCCTGGGCTGGTGGTCCTGGGTTCTATAAGGAAGCAAGCTGAGGAAGGTATAAGGAGCAAGGCAGAAAGCAGCACTCTTTCACAGCGTGTGCATCGGCTTCCAGGTTCCTACATTGTTTGCGTTCCTACCCTGGTTTCCTTCGGTGATGTACTAAGATGTGGAATAGTAAGCCAAAGAAACCCTTTCCTCCCCAAGGTGCTTTTGTCATGGTTTTCATCATAGCAAAAGAAATCCTAATTAAGACAAGTTTATATAAAGAGAAGAGAAGGGGGCACTGGAAGAGCATGGAGTCTTGGCAACCCCATTAGCAAGGAAACAATAACCACAGGAAATCAGCAGCCCAACCACATACAGCTCACGTAGCAGCCTCCCCAAAAAGGCTTCAAAACACACATCCCATCATGACTATATACTGGATTTAAAAAAAGAAAAAGGGAGGACAAAAAGCACGGGCGGGGGGGGGGGGGGGCTGGAGAGATGGTTCAGCGGTTAGGAGCACTGGCTGTCCTTCTAGAGGATTCAGGTTCAGTTCCCAGCACCCATATGGTGGCTCACATCTGTCTGTAGCTCCAGTTCCAGGGGATCTGACACCCTAACATAGACATACATGGAGGCTAAACAGCAATGAACATAAAATAAAAATAAATTGTATTTTTTTTTTAAAGAATAAAAGACCCAACTTAACATACAGGATAAAAAACACAGATGGGGGTCAAATAAAGCATCATTTGGATACTGCCACCCTTAAGGGCAAGTTCATACTTAGATGGCTATGTTGTTCTGGGACATAAAAACATAGGCAGCTCTTCCATAAATTTCATCAGAAGGTGGCTTCTTACTGCTTGGCTCAAGCAATCTCTTACTTGTATGAATACTACTCAATTTCATTTCATACTCCTAGAGGAAATGAAATGTAGGCAGAATATTAGGGATTTTCTTTCCTTGAGTAAGATGGTTAATGGTTGAATTATGTCTGCAAGATTCAACTGACTAACAAAGTTTTGTTCATAGTCCCTAAAAATCTTTTCAAACACAAAAAAAAGTAATCCCAGCCTTTGGGCCGGTGTTTAAGAGAGGGCAGGTGATAAGCAGGCCCAGCAGGTCCAGTGTCCTCTCCATCCACATCAAACCGGGTTCTTGCCTTCAGGTGGTTTCTACTACATAGTGGAGGAATGCTTTCGGTCTTTAAAAACTAACTTTAACTGCCAATTTCAACCATGTGCTTTTTGTCACAGCAGGCAGCTATCCACCTACAAGTGTTGCTCCTATTTCTTTGCTTCCAGAGAGACTTCATGAAACTATTCAACTGGCATCTAATACCTACCTCATGGATCCCATTTGGCCTCTTCTGGACGGAAATTCAGATGGTTGAGCTTGGGCCTTATAGTCACAATGGCGTTTTCTGAGTTTTTGGCATCTACCCAGAGAGCCAACACTGTATAAAATTTCCTACCAGATGATGCATTTTGCAGGGAAGCTCATTAAACTCGGGAAGTAAACAACTCAATAATTTCAGCAAGTCCCTGAAACTGGTGAGAGTGACTAGGCCCCACTCTCCCCAAACTTACATAAACAGAAGGGACTGCGGAGAGAGTGTTCTCTCAGCTAAGCCCAGTGGCCTAGAGTTGACAAAGCATCTGAGTCACTAGAAGAGACCCTTACCAACTTGTTCAGCTGCCTGTAAGCTGTGTAGTGTGCTCCAGGCATCCAGCTTTTGTGAATCATCACCCATGCTTTTGGTGATGTATCTGTTTTTGAATCACTTCTGTTCCTGTAAGTAACTCCAATAAACTCACTGGTTGGACTTTGATGGTACTTTACTTTTAGGTGCCTATCGGGGGTGAGTAGATGTTTATACAAGTCTCACCAAGAATACTGTCATACAGCATTTACGTTGCTGCCCAAAGCACTCAGCATGCAACAAGATTTGGACTAACTTCCATTCATACCAACAAGTCCTCACTGGCCAAGACAAAGAGGAACGGGAAATAAGAGGAGAAAGATTTGCTTCCAGAGCTCACTAAAGCCCCATTTACAACTGCTCCCAAACACAGATGCATTGTGTTTGCCAATTCGTTGGCATTAATTTCTTGCTTTAGGAAATAAGGCATCAGGGCCCCACAATTCTTAAAATTCAAGACTTCTGTGGATAGGACAAATTTAACCATTATGTATTCTAATCACAAATAATTAACAACCAATTTGGGAATATTTTTAGTGAGAAAAAAATACCTTAAGATAAAATACGATTCTAATAAAAAAGCCTCACTGTTTCAAAGACTCAATTCATTAAACATAAAGGTCTTCCCTACACAGTATTTACTGTATAATCACTATTTTTTCATATTAATAGTAAACTTCATAGTTTTTACTTTTAAACATTTTGTACTCTTTTGAGAATATGTTTTAAAACTTAATTTTCAAAAGCATTCAATGACAGCTTACCAAAATTATAATACAATAAATAATTCCATGTAAACCAAGTACTGTACATACACATTTAGAGTGCTCCATTACTGATAACCTAGTATTAATAAACAAAACTACAATATGAATTTCACATTAATTAAAGCTAAAGCAAACCTAATTCTCAAAAGGGTTGAGGGCACCCCCTGGTGGCAGATTCTTTAGAAGAAAAAACAAAAACAAAAATTTACTAGCAATTAAGACAAGCACCACTACAATGATTTTTTGTGGGGGAGGTTGTTTTAGTTTTTGGAGACAGGGTTTCTCCGTGTAGCCTTGGCTGTCCTGGACTCACTTTGTAGACCAGGCTGGCCTCGAATTCACAGAGTTCAGCCTGTCTCTGCTCCCTGAGTGCTGGGACGCAAGGCATGCGCCATCACGCCCTGCTCAGTGAAAGTATTTTTAATTCACCAAATTCTACATAGAAACTCGATTGTTTCAATTAATATATAATATACAAAAATATTCAAGCTACAATTTAAAAAATGCTAGGAAGTTACAGTGTGGAAGAACTTACCCAAGCAGCACCCTCATATGAAGATGGTATCAACTACAGGAAGTAAGCAGGACCTAACCAGATCTAATGCAAACAGCCTATTCCAAAGGTTTCCTCAACTATGTCCTATAGCAGCTATTCAAATGCCAAGGAAACGTAGAGATAACCTAGTGCAGTACTTTCTAATGAAACTGCACTGATAAAAGTGATTAGTATCTGCCATCCACACATATGGTAATCGAGCATTGGAAATTTGGATTTAAATGTAAGTGAGAACTTTAAATTTTTACCTCATTTTAATTGCTTGCAAGTAGCCGCTGGTTACTGTTTGGACAGCATGGATTTGTTCCACTTGCTAAGCAACTTTAAAGAAATAGTTGCCTGAGTACCCAGGGATGACTTAGAGGTTCTCAGCCAAATGTGTAGTTATGTATAAACCATACAAACTAAATCATAGCTTTGTGCTTACATTTTTAAAATTCAATTGCATCAGGCTTAATTCATTTTTGAGTTTGAAAATAGTCAAATGTTCCTCCTAAAAACAATTTTGACTCTATAGCTTATATAAGACTGAAGATGAGAAGACTGGGGTAATATTTCAATGTTCAGGTAAACCAGATTAAGAGCCTCTCATCTTGGGCATTTATTCTTTTTCTGCATGTTGTGAATTAAAGAAGTAAATAAGCCCTAAGTGGGTTTGCTGAGCTCAGGCATCTAAGAGAACAAAAGACTCCTTCTACTTAAGTCTAGTCAGAGGTTGCTGATGTGCATTGTTCACCTACTGTGTCTAAACCATAAAGTTGAGCTCCTGAAGAATAAACATTGTCAAGTCCTTTCCTCTAGAAGTATACCACTTTTAGCATAAAATGTGTATTCAACACTCATAAGAGTCTGTCTACTGACTCTCTCTTCTCCAAGTTGTCAATCTGAGGTCAATTGTCACGTGACTATTCTGCACCATCTCAAAGATTGTGGCTCAAAGCTCACACATTCCATTGCTGGAGCCATGAACTAGAAAACACCAAGAGGTCCAGTCGGGGAGAAGTTTAGCTTCGGGGAAAGTATAGACATTTCACACCGAACATGAGAAATAAACAAATGCAGGGAGAGGAAGACAGGACTGTGAGCACTCGCAACTTTCAGAAGAGGCTGCCAGGACAGAAGAGACCAAGCCTGAGCTAAGCTTTAAGGAAGCAAGGAGGGAAGCAAACAGCTTTCCAGAGAACCAAGTGAGGATTTAGACTGTGACGTGAGGAATAGGAAATGATACCACAGAGGTGCTCAGAGGCAACACAAAAAGGTTTCACAAATATCAACCAAGAGAACTGAAAATAGAGGAATGCCATGGAAGGTTTTAAGTATTGATTCAGATAGCTTCCTGTGTAATGGCAGAAGATGGACTTGAAGAGACCAGCACGGGACAAAGGGAAAGCTACACAGTGACTGCAGTCCACCAGCTGAGCCATGGTAACAGTACGGATGAGACAGTGCAGTAAAAACAAAGATGAGCCTCAGAAAGCTCAGAAAGGAATATCACAGCATCTGATGAGGGGTTTAACAGTTGACAGGAAGTAGTGGCTGAGGACGGCTACAATGATTAACAAACTCTAATTCTGTGTAGTTTCAATTCTCTAAACCAGGCATGGTGGTGCACACCTTTAACTCCAGTGCTTGGGAGGCAGAAGCAGATGGATCTCTGTGAGTTTAAGGTCAGTCTGGTCTACATTGTAAGTTCTAGGACAGTAAGGGCCACACAGTGTGACCTTGATTCTAAAAACAAAACAAGACCACTACCACTAACAACAAAACCATTCTGTGCCTTGGTCTTCACTTGTAAAACAGAAGTGCTTTAACAACATCTAGCAATGGGGTGGTTGTGAGAATTAGAAGAGGAAAAGGATACTGCTTACATTGTATACAGTAAAGCTCTCAAAAATAAGGACCACCACTGACTGTCTACATCAGATAGTGATGGAGGATGTCCCAGCAAAGAAAGAAAATATAAGGAATATCTTGCAGTAGAAACAAATATTGGAAGAGACTGAGCTAAGACTGAAGCTGGAATGTTCTGTGATTCATATGCAATAGGCATAAAAGAAAGAAAAGCTCTCTTACAGGAAGACAGGGCTGTATGTGACAGAGACTGGGCAGTTTCAAAGCTCCATGCCAGAGGAAGGTGCCTTTTGCTTATCTTTAAGCTGCCCTTCTCACAGCTCTGAAAATATTCCAAATTATACTGCGCTGGAAATGGTTCTTGCTTAAGAAATGTCTTTTTTTTTTTAATACAATTCTTGTACTCAAAAAACATTGCAACCAGATAGCACGACATTCCACTTACAAAAATGGAATATGAGCTGGGTGTAGTGGCACATACCTGTAATCCCAGCACTCAGGGAGGCAGAAACAGGCAGATCTCTGTAAGTTTGAGGCCAGCCTGGTCTACAAAGTGAGTTCAGGACCGCCAAGGCCACACAGAGAAACCCTGTCTCAAAAAACAAACAAAAAACAAAAACAAAAAAAAGGAATATGCAAGATTTATTCCTAATGGGTTGCAACATATAATATTAAATGCAAACTAATTTGATAAAATGCCAAAAGCTAAAAGAAAAGTAGCATAGTTTATGAACAGAGATCTAAGTGAAGGGGTAGATTAAAGCACGGAATTACCACCTTTCTAAGAGAGAAAGCAACTGAATAATGAAGTCAATACCAAAACCATATTTAAAATGAATAACTTCTTACTATGTAATTCAAAAAAATAAATTAAAGGCTGGCAGCTAGAAGAAATTAATACACTAGATTAATTTCATTGTTAGAATACAGAACAAACTCTACTGAATCGATTTCCGTTTTGAGTATCCCTAACATCTGACATCCTAACATCTGACATCTGCCAAGGATGATGGCACACATCTCATAATCACCAGATAACTCTAACTTCATCAATGACATAGCGCATGGAGGGCTCCACTAAGAAAGAGCTGCGAAATAGCTTGCTAAGTCTTTCAAAGCTTCATTCCAATTGAAGCAATGTGTCCTGTGGGGTATGAACGACATTTAGAAGAAACATGGATATAAATCTTAAACATACACCCCAATATAATAATACACATAAACCCAATGTGGAAGTGATGATGGACCATAACATATTTCATGTAAACCTAAGTACAATTTATCTGTTTTAATAGTTTAGTGAGTCTGATTAGATGCCTTTTGGCTTCTACAGTTCTCATGAATTAAATTAGCTTGTGCTGTAAAGCAATGCAGACCTTATTGATTCCAGAGACTCTGAGTCACCAAGGGAAGAAGTCCAAAAAGGTTAAACTTCCACTGAACTCCAAGTCAGAGGCCTGAAAGCTACAGAGATAAAGGCATTAGCTGTAGTCTTATGAAACATCCAAGGCTGCTTTCATTTGATTAAGGATTTGCTACAGGCTCTTCATGACAAATACAACAATTTACAATTTCTAAGTGTTCAAGACAGATCCAGAAAACAGATTATCTATTAATAATTCTAAATTAGAAGCTACAAAGTATGTCCAGTAGCAAAAATATACTTTTAGGTACCAAAAAGGAGGAGGAAGAAAAGGCAGAGGAGAAGGAGGAAGAGGAGGGGAGGAAGGAGAGGAGGAATAAAAAGAAGACCCACAATACCAAAGGGCTACACCGAACTGGGCGTGGTGGCACACACCTTTAATCCCAGCACTCAGGAGGCAGAGGCAAGAGGATCTCTCTGAGTTCAAGGCCAGTCTAGTCTACAAAGCAAGTTCAGGGCAGCCAGGACTACCAGAGAAACCCTGTCTCAAAAAAAAGGCAAAGCCAAACCAAACCAAACCAAACCAAACCAAACCAAAAAACCCAAACGGCTACACTGCAGGAAGAAAGCCAACAGCCTTATTGATTATTGGATACAGAAGCCTGTTTAGGGTTGAAACAGTGGTCACCACAACTACTTGCGTTAGATTAGTTTTTCTCAAACTATTCTTAAGAATATAACATTCAGTAAAACATTTGTAGACAATCAACCAGGCCGAGTGGTGATGGCACACGCCTTTCAGGCCAGCACTCAGGAGGCAGAGGCAGGTGATCTCAGTTCGAGGCCAGCCGGGTCTACAGAGTGAGTTCCAGGACAGCAAGGCTACACAGAGAAACCCTGTCTCGAAAAACCAGAACAACAAACAAGAAGAAGAAAATCAGCTGAGAGGAAGGGCAAAATGTCTTCAATACATAAAAGTTACCAAGCATTTTCATATAGTTCCAATCACGATACAACATACCCACAATAGAATGTTACATCTGGAAGGCTAGACAGTCTACAATATATGCCTGTGATCCCTATGTGCACTGATTCTCAAGTGATACATATGCTCACACTATTGTCTTTTACGCTATTTAATGACGACTGATTTATACTAAGTTTTGCCAAATCATTATCACATAATATAAATGTTAACCAAAAACTTGAGGCCAGTGGAAGACACCCAGAGGCTTAACTGCCACATGGTCTACCCACAGCCAGTGAGAGCCACTACTATGTGCAAGAGCGTGGGTGACAAAGAGAAGCTGAGTGGTTTGAGGACTATGAAGAGAGGTGGAGCTGGAAACATAGGGTAGAGAGAACAGCCTGATAAGAATAGCCTGCCCTGCTACCTGAGGCCATGGTAAACTCCTAGGCCATGCTGCCACTAAGAGCTATGTCTGGTTTTGTGGCCATGTTACCAACCAAGGCCATGTGAATGTCTCTGGTCTGGGCTGCTGCCTCGTTGACATCCAAGGATTGTGTAAAACTGGGCCTGCCCCTCACTGGCTGTGGCACAGGGGAGAGCAGGCTATCTAGAGGAGCTGACCCTAGTTGTAGGTGTGCCTCGAGGCCAGGAGAGCAGGAGAGCTAGCCCTGCTCCTTGCCAGCTCCAACAGAAGCAGTGTTGGAGAGCTGGCCCTGGTGATGTGGGTGTAGAGAGAGAGCTGGCGGGCTGACCACCCAGGCCCAGATCGAGGGCATGGAGTTGGCCCACCCCAACATCAATCCCATCTATGAACAGCTGGAGCACATGAAGGGACTGGCCCTCAAGATCCAAACCTGTGGGATCTCCATGACACAGGTCAACAATCGGATATCCAAGAGGAGTCCTGGTAATGATTCAGTATTGATGGTGTAACAGAAGCCAGAGGCCTCAAAACAAACCAAGGACTCATTGCAATGAACGTTTGCAAGTAAAGATGTGTGGACAAAAGGGTGTACTGTGGGACACACTAAAGCTTCCATGATGAGAATATTTCTTAAATTTCAATTTTAATTTAAAATTTCTTTTGTGGAGAACGTTGCAAAGGTGGAGGGAAGATATGAAGGGACAGGGAGATGAGTAGGATTGGGGTAAATGATATGAAATTCACAAAGAATCAAAAACAATTTTTTAAAACTTAAGGCCATTAATTAATAACATAATTAATTTTGTTAAGGCACTTTAATACAAATTATGTTGCTTTTCTGGGTTTATACTTATGCTCTTCCAGTACACCATAATTTTAAGCTTCTCATAATCACAAAACTTTTTAAAAATCTTATTTAAGTATTGGTACAACAATACATACTTCATCCTGTGAGACAATAAATTATGCTGGGCCTGCTTTGGAATTTTAAAATAACACACCAAGAACTCTGAAGAAATGGATAAACTAAGCATAAAATTTATTCCATTAATTTGCATAAGTGCCACCCTTATCTACTTTTGTAAATAACCTGCATATAAATAAGAATGCCAGCTCATTGTTGACAGGGTTGCAGTCTTTCTTACAGGAAAGGGGATTTAAGTAGCCTTTCGCTAACAACCCACAGGACAACGGGCAACTGTAGGACAAATCCTTACTATTCTTAGCACTATAGCAAAAGCAAAAGATGTGCAGCTTCTTTTTTCTTTTTAAAAGATCTACTTCGTGTGTGTGTGTGTGTGTGTGTGTGTGTGTGTGTGTGTGTGTGTGTGTGTGCACGAGTCTGCGTGTGTACATGCATGCAGGTGCTTAGAGGCCAGAGAAGAATGTCAGAGTTCCTTGCTCTACAGCTGCAGGCAGCTGTGAACTGCTGGCAATGGAGCTTTGATCTTCTGAAAGAGTAGCAAACGCTGGATAGCTGCAAGCCAGTTATCCAGTCCTCCAAATACCACAATTTCTAAGTTGTAATAAAGATAATTTTATATTCAATCTGAGGTACAGACTTTGCTATATTTACTAAAGAAAAAAAAATACAGTTTCCAAAAGAGAATATATCACAAGTCTACACACACAGCAAACAAAAGTTGTCCGCTTTAGAGGTTTTCTTAAATGTCCTCTTATTGCTGTTCTATGCCTATCTCTCACTGTCTACTTTAGCTGCCACAGATGCAAAAACTCAAACTAAACAACAGCACCTGCTGCTTATTACAGCTTTTATGGGTAAAGCAACAACATGAAAAACGCAAATACATAATCTTTTTATCTCAAGCATTAAAAAAAAGGTGGAGTAGAAAATAAACTACTTACTAAAATCTTTAGGTTTACTCTGAACAACTAATCGGGTTGCTGAAAAAAATGTTTGCTACATAAATCAACTTTAAGTTCTTTATCAAATATTTTGCACATATCATGAAATAGAAAATTTATGTGTAACAAGAAAAACTTTTTTTTTATTAAAGGATTTTGTTTTGTTTTGCCTTTTTTGTTGTTGTTAGCTTTTTGCTTGTTTTGATTTTTGTGTTTGCTTTTGCAAAAAAGAGAAAAAAAACATCAAGTTGGATAAGTACTGGTGGAGCGATTGTAGGATATTTAAATTAAAATTTTATGTGTGCCAGGCATGATGGTGCACACCTTTTATCCCAGAACTCGGGAGGCAGAGGTAAATGGATCTCTGTGAGTCTGAGGCCAGCCTGGTCTACAAAGCAAGTCCAGGACAGCAAAAAATACACAGAGAAATCTTGTCTCAAAAAAAACAAAGCAAAGTATGTGTACAGGTTAGTGAATACCTGTAAAGCAAACATCCACTCTATACCCGCCATCCACTCTCCTCAAGCGTACAACCCATGTTCCTCCTCAGTCTCTGGCTTTAATGTACAACATAAACCTCAAGTTCACTCATTAATAATGAAATGAAATAATGTCACAGGTGCTAAATGATGGAAATGTTTAAGGCTCTTTTATAATGCATTAAAATAAGAGAACCTTTACTAATATATAGGACATTTCATTAAGATTGCCAGTGAAAAATGCCAAGAGTAAAAATATCGATCCATTTGGAATATAAATTATTGAAGTGCTTGGATTTAATTTTGTGGGATGCCACACAGGAGGACCATAAAAAACCATGATTTGTTCCCAACACTTTTAACAGCTGGCAATAAGGAAGGCCAACACTAGCACTCAAGATGCAAAACCATCAAATAACTGCAATTTCAACATGGTGTACTTAATATAAGTAACTATAAATTACAAATTAATAGATTGATCTCTGTGATTTTTTTTTCCTAGCTCTTAACAAAATAATGATGGCTTCAGCAATACTTCTACTCTCACCCCCAAACAGGATGCTCATGAGTCAGGACTGGAACTAAGAGTCCCACGACTCTTACAAAGACACCCATCTGCAGGTAATAGCAGTAATGTGGAATCATGCTTTCTCGTTACTGTTAATATGATGTTAAATTGCACTGGATATTGTCTCTTTAATGAAGCATGACACTCAGCACTCAGTGTGATACTTAAGTGAAGCACGTTTTGTGTAGCAACGTGACCAAAATGTAACAATAATATACTATGTACTTTTAAGTTGCAAGTAAGGATCTTCAATGTTTTCTCTATAAAGAAATGATAAATGTTTTAGGAAATCAATATGTTTAACTTGATTTAATTATACAGAATAAACAATGTATTAAAATATTACATCAGTACCTATAAATACACAGTTTTACATTTTTATCAGCTAAAAATTAAAAACAAGCCAGGCACAGTGGCGCAAGCCTATAATTCCAGCACTCAGGGAGAAGAGGCTGGCAGGATCTCTGTGAATTTGAGGCCAGCCTGGTCTACAAAGTGAGTTCAGGACAGCCAAAGCTACACAGAAAAACCCTGTCCACAAACAAACAAATAAAAGAAATTGTAAATCCTTTAAGTAAACAATATTTAAGAATTCTTTAGATTGAGAAGCAACCCTACTCCAGAAAGTAAACAGTTATCACAAACCACAAAACAAACATAATGCACTCATTATTTTAAACCTAGGCGAACAACTATTCCCCTGCAGTAAAGCACTCCTTTTCCATTGCCATTGGCATTTGTAGTGTTTGACACTCACTTCTCACTAACTACTGAAGACTTGGGGGCACTGTCCCTGTGGGTTATAACTTGATAAAGTTATGTGTTAATCTTCCACGATGTGACAGACAAGAAGACACACGAACGTATTAAACATCGAAATTTTTGGGTTAACTACAAGAACAAGGACAGAACAGCCATTCTACCAGAGCAACAAAACAAACAAAACAAAACAAAAAACCCCACAAGCTGTACCAATATTCTCAAATCTCCTATACTTTAATGGCTGAGAAAATAATGTCAATTTGATATACTACTATGCAATCATGAAGACTAAAAACTATAAAGCTGTAATAGAAAATTTTATAACATACAATAACATATTCAAAGCATATATTTAGATTGAGATATAACTATATAAGATAAATATAAATATTTAAGACATTATACACACAAACAAAGACTTTATAAGAATGTAGTAAGAAAGTATCTGATTTGTTTTTAAGCTCCTTTAACCCTCCACATGTTGAGAAAGTAAATTAAAACAGAAATGAGTCCTTTCCCTAGAGAACTATAAAACTATCATCAGCACCTTGGAAATCACCTTATATTTATGATCTACACTAAACCCATACAAACTTGCCATAATACACACACACACACACACACACACACACACACACACACACACACATCACCCTGACCTCTTTGTGCACGCTAGGAGTAAGGTCTCCAAATAAAGAAGGAAGTCCTAGCCAAGCATTCTGATTAGGAGAGGAAGGGGGAAAAAGAATAAAGGATGAAATAATTAGTACTCAGCAAGGCCAAAGAAGTGCCAATGGAATTTTTTACTGCTATGTCAAAGTATCAAATTTAATATTAGTTTAAGGAAGTGAAACATTATACCCACTTAAACCAAAAAAATTTCAAAATACAACCGTTACTTTCAATAAATGATAAAATACTGTATCAATATGATTAACTTTTCAATGCTTCAGAAATTAAATCTCTCTAAGAACCAGGCTCATTAAGATTCAAGGATACTGAGATATTCAATTACCTGTCAGAGGGACAGATAAGGAATCTATTACTTTATGGCTGTCATGGGTCAAAAGCTCAATAAAGTAACCCTAAAATTACTGGCACTAACCA
Source organism: Acomys minous (assembly GCF_964271855.1). Lineage (NCBI taxonomy): Eukaryota > Metazoa > Chordata > Mammalia > Rodentia > Muridae > Acomys > Acomys minous. The sequence goes on from NC_140490.1 coordinate 17,309,967, forward strand.
AAAGACACAATTAATTTGGATTCTAACATGATTATAAAAGCTTGCTTTTGCATAAATTAACAAACTAATCCTAAAATTCATATCCAAATGTAAAACATTCAACAAAGCCAAATAAATAACAGAAAGAACCAAGTTAAAAACTTACTGCAAAGGTACAGTAATCAAGACTGAAGCCTAGGATAAACCTCCACACACACAACTACACACAACTAGAGAGCATGGTGTTTGGACAACTGACTAATAATGAAAATAATGAAACTGGACCCCTATATCTTATAATAAATACATAAAAATTAACCTGAAATTGATGTTCACATAGAAAAATAATAAACAGAGGGCTAACAAGGCAGCTTAGCACATAAGGAAACTTTTCCAAAGCTTGATGATCTGGGCCCCATTCCTGGAGCCACAAGGTAGAGAAGAGCACTGAGTCTGAAAAGCTGCTCTCTGACCTCCACGTTTTTGTGTGTGTAGATGTGTCCCTGCATAGCTTAGGCTCAACTAGACCTCTGAATGTACAGACTGGCTCAACCTTGCAATCCTCCAGCCTCAGTCTCTTTAGTGCTAGGATGATAAACATACACCACCACACCTCACTCTAAAATATGATGTTAAAAGAAGTTTCCTGCCATTTTTTACAAAGAGAAATGCTGCTGCTCAGCCTGCTGCTGGTGGTTCTGACGTGGTGCTCTCACCACACTGAGTGCATAGTAAGTGACTGCAGCTGTGGAAAATTACAGCATAAATGCAGAGTAGGAAGAGCTACGCACTTTTGTGTCTTTTCATCTAAACATCTAATTCTGAAGTTATCTAAAGAAACAACCTCAACTATGGGAATATATACATAGACATGTACACACAACATGTTAGTACTGTATAATTACACACACACACACGTTATATAGTGTAGATGATAAGGTAAAATTTAGCAACCTACACATTTGCACAGTAGTGATTTTATACATCAAATCATAATGCCCGTGTGGCAGCTCATATTTGTAATCCAGCACTCAGGAGACTAGGCAGAGCTGTGGGGGAGTTTGAGAGTAGCCTAGACTAAAAAGTATGACCCTGGCTGGGCGAGGTAGCACATGCCTATAATTCCAGCACTTGGGAGGCAGAGGCAGGTGAATCTCTGTGAGTTAAAGGCCAGCCTGGTCTACAAAGTGAGTCTAGGACATCCAAGGCTACACAGAGAAACCCTGTCTCCATAAACCAAAAAAAAAAAAAAAAAAAAGAGAGAGAGAGAGAGAGAGATAGACCCTGTATAAAAATCCAAAAGGGAAGGCAAAAATCTAATCATGGAATAGATACATCCACTGATAATGATAATAGTATGAACAATATGAGAAAAAAATTACTACACCAAAGGAATAAAACAAAATTCAGGTGGGGGGCCTGGTGGCACTCAGAGAAAGAATAAGCAGGCTACCAAGATGAGGGGGAGAAGGTCTGCCTGGGTCACAGACCTAGGGGAGGGGAACAGGGTGAAAGCAGGAGGGAGGGGGAACTGGGAGGATACAAGGGATGGGATTACAATTGAGATGTAATCTGAATAAATTAATTTTAAAAATCCAAAAAAACAAAAGCCAAAATTCAGTTTCAGTCTCAAATTATCTACCTAAAACAAGCATTTGAAAAACCATTAGAATAAAGTAAAATTTGAAGAATTATATGTACTTTTCTCAAACCTTTTTAAAAAGTAGTATCATTTTATAGCAGAAGAAATAAGCACACTTTTACCTTATCCCAGAAATCAACCAAAGCCGTAAAGTCCCATTTCTTCGAATATGCCACATTGTACTTCAGAATAGCATCCTATAGGAAAAAAGACACAAATCTCATGACATAGTCATATACGTTATTGTTTGCAAATTACTTCCAGTAAATTACTTAATGCTAAGCAAGCTTCCTTCTGACATTAGCTATTCCACACTAGTAGCTATGGACAAACAAAATGCACACTATTATTCACGTAAGAAAAATGAGATTAAAAATGTTAAGCAACAGGAGGAAAACATAATTACCCCAAAGCATGCATTCTAAAAGGGGACAATGTACTCCAACAGGGAGAAAATCAGACCTTAGGGGATTAAAAAAAATAAAGTACAATAGTTTGTGGGTGACATATGTTATGTGTATATATTGTGTTGTCTGTTTCTCCCTGTGTGCACATATACATACATGTATTTAAGATCACCATACACACAGTTATATATACTTTATATGTTTAGGTATTCTCACACACAAGAGACATGTAGCTACTTGTAGCACTAAAATATCACTGGGGAAAGAATAAGAAAAAAATGTTTAAAAGAGAAAAAGATTGAAAAATAGTATCTTTTTAATTTAGTTTTAATTTATGTGCATTGGTGTGAGAGTGTATCAGATCTTGGAGTTACAGACAGTCGCCAGCTGCCATATGGGTGCTGGGAATTGAACCCGGGTCCTTTGGAAGAGCAGACAGTGCTCTTAACCACTGAGCCATCTCTCCAGGCCAAAGAACAATACCTTAAAGTGCAAAATGGTTCCCCCCTCACTTCCAGCTCTCTCTCTTTCTCTCTCTCTCTCTCTCTATGTGTGTGGGTGTGGGTGTGTGGGTGTGTTTGTATGTATTCATATGTTCCTATGGATGAGTGTCTAAGTATGTGCATAGCCAGAGGTCTATGTTCAGTGTTTTGTTTTGTTTTGTTTTCAATTATTCTTAACCTTGTTTTTTGATCCTGGGCCTCTATTCACTGACTGAGAAGAACTGGCGAGAGAGCTCCAGGAATCCACCTGTCTCCATCTCCCTAGCATTGGAATAACAGACACAAACTCAGGTCCTCATGCTTTCACGGCAAGTAGTTTACTGACTGGTCCATCTCTCTAGGCCCTACTATCAACTATTTTATAAACTATAAAATATAACTTTGTTAGTACAAAAAGGTATATATACTTTTCTTAAACCCCCCTACAGAATTAAATTATTTTATAGCCAAAGAAGTAAGACACTTTTACTTTATCCCATAATTAACCACAGCTAAAAAAAACCCTTTGGTTGTACAAAGCCTAGCAGTTCACACCAATTATATATTTATATAGGATGGTTAAGTCAAACTATGCCACCTACTGGTGTAAGTTTTAAATAACACTATATATACTGGGTTTCCAGTTAGCTATGCATAAAGCATATTATTTATAATTAGTTCTTATTTAATTCTTTAAAATATCTGATTTGCTCATATTTTATATCATTAATAAATTAATAGAATTTATAAGCAATGATATTGATTATTTACTTTTTCTGAAGGAATATATAAGTCTAAAAATCACTGTGCTAAAGTATTACTATGATTCTAAACTTTATCACTAAAAGAAAACAAAAACAAAAACAAACTTATAAAAGCTTCCTAGAAAATACTTCATATCACATAATGAACAAGTATCTACATTAAAGCCTGAACCTACAAAAACATACTGTATTTACTTAGAATCTTCTTTCAGAAGAGACAAAACATTAACCATAGAATAAGAAGTAAAAGCTTTTATCTTTGTCTCACAAGCCTTAAAAAAAGCATTTTCAGTTACTTGGTAGCTTGCTTCAAAATGTGACATGATTTAGTAAATAGCAATGTCCGCAAACAAATAATGGCCAAATGATATATGCATATACTTAGTCACATAGGCAAATCTCAAAAATCTTAATTTAAATCAAACACTATAGCATACATATTATGAGACTCCTCTCATGTAAATTATAAATGAATCTGTAGTGGAAAAAAAGAGCAAATTTTTTAGCTAAGGTGAAAGCAATTATAAAGGGGCAAGGAGAATCTTTGGGGATTTCATAAATGCCAAGTATCTTGACTGTGGTGGAGACTCCAACAGTAGACACAAATGTCAAAGTCCATCGTATTAAACACATCAAAAGTGTGTGCTTTTATATATTTCCTCAAAGTTGATAAAGAAAAACATTTTAAATACTGCTTATTTTCTAATCCTTCATCACATTTTATAATTAAATTAACCCCAATAAAGTTACTGCATGACATTTGTGCAAGATTAGTTCAAGTCCCCCTCAGGGTACCTAAATCTGAGTATGCTCAATTTTCTTATATAATGGCATAGCATTTGTATATAATTAGGCACACTCTCCTTTATACTTAGGTTACTTATAATCACTAAATCAATATAAATGATATGTAGATAGTTACACTCTATTGTTTAAGGAATAACTGCAAGAAAAAAAGCTGAGCATTTTTAATTATTGCCAGAATTTTTTTCTTTCTTACTTTTTTTTTTTTAATTTATTTATTTATTTATTTATTTATTTCTTACTTTTTTTCTTTTTTTAGGTCAGGCCTCATACTGTAGCTCAGGAGAGCCTGGAAATCTTTATGTAGCTCACACTAGTCTCAAACGCACAGCAAACTTCCTATCATACCTGAGCGCTGGGATTAGAGCCACAGCAGCAAGGACTGCCATGCCTGACTTACAGATTTGTTATTGTAGGCTGCTCAGATCCAAATATGAGGAGCTTAGATACGTGGTTCTCTTCCCTCTGGAATGCTAATAAGTGGGCTGACTGGATTTACTTTTCCTCTAGTCTTCAAATCTCAACAGCGGTTCTTTACTAGGAAAGCTGGATGTTAGTTTGCAGCTAGCCATCAACTACCCAAGTTCTCTTTAGCTCACAATATTAACCCAAGGACCTTCCTATACAAATTATCCAACTATCAACAGACATAGTACCAAGGATTCTGTTTCTCTTTTAAGCTTTGAATATCTGATCTTCCCGAATCTACCCATGAATGAATAAATAACAAAAAGATTATAGCAATCACAAGGCTTAATATTTACTTCTTTCTTTTACATCATTCTTTGAACAAAGAAATTACTATAAGAAGATATAAGAAATCTTGACAGACTATCTTATTCTGTTGATAACAAACGGAATTTCACATTAAAGCACTTGCCCCTTCCTAAAGTAATCAAGGAACTGCCAAGAGGCCAGCAGACTAACTCAGAATGCTATGATTATTCTGTGTGCTTAAAGAAAACATTATGAAAATTCTACAAAATAGGCCAACTAGAAGGACAAAAAGAACCTAAGGCAATGCTTCTCAAATGGCACTTGGATAGTGTCATCAGAAAGTATAAGTATATGCGTCTGGGTTGGGAAGACCAAGGCCCAGACACAATGGGGTGAAAGTCAGTGATGCTCTAAAGAGATAAAAACAATCTTAACTATTGACTACAGGAGGACATGTGTGGAACACTAAATGACATGGATTAAAGTGGTCACTATCATGTCTATTTGCAAATTAATCAGCAAATATACATATTTTAGGCCTGGCACACCTTTAATCCCAGCACTCAGGAGGCACAGGATGAGGCCAGCCTGGTCTATAGAGGAGTCCAGTACAGCCAGGGCTACACGCTGGAGTGGGGGGGACAGCAGCATCTCTGCACCCATCAATTTCCATCTACTATTTATGATTGTAAAGGAAAGATTAAAAACAAAGTAGTTATTCTTTATACATAGTATTTAAAAAAATATTCAGTATCCAATTGGGGGCTTGGATACTTCTGAATGCAAAGAAGAACATTAACTATACATTGTTTTCACCATGATCACAAATACAAATCAAATGCTGATTTATTATACTTAAAATGGAACAAAACCCAAACTGATATGCATACCTAAATGAAAACTGTATGAGCCTGTACGTTTGTAATTTTATGTTTGCACAAACAAAATTAACATCCTTTTTCATTTAGAAGGAACCAATTTAAAGAGCTCACTACAAGATTTTTAAAATGCCAGGGCTACTAATCCCCCTCAGCTTTCCATACCGCTTTAAAATACAGCTTTATAAGTCTATCACTGAAAAGATAGACACACAGGGCATGGTGGTGCATACTTTAATCCCGGAAGTTTGAGGCCAGCCTGGTCTACAAAGTGAGCTCCAGGACAGCCAAGGGCTATTATACAGAAAACCCCTGTCTCAAAAACAAAAACAAAAACAACCCAAAGCAAAAGAAAATGCTGTTTGAAAGGAATAAAATGTCCAAAATACACACATGTACACATACATATCAATGTTTTTCATGTAAAGAAAAATAGGTAAAATCTACCACAGAAACAAGTTTAAAATTAACTTGGTAGAAAACATGAAGCCCAAGAACGTGGCCATAACAAACCAAGCAACTGAGTGGAAGTAAGCACCACCTCCGTAACACACAGGCGCCTGCGCCAATGTTTACATAAGCATTAGGCTCTTTGGCTATAACTCTCTAACAAAATATGCATGCTCATGCAAATTGTAGACATTAGGGGAAAATAGAATGATTACTCTATGCTCTTAAGTAAAAAATTAAATTACTGCTCATATGTAAGATTAATAAATAATTAAACTCCTAAAGTAATAAGAGCAATAAAAATAGAATATTTAATATGCACTCTAATCATTGGCAAGCTCAATTTCCCTTCAGGCAAAAAGTGCCATGGTCATAATTCTTTCTTGATTTCCTATTAAACACCCTGCAAAAGCATAATTTTAAAACAAACAAACAAACAAAAAAAGAGGCTTAACCTGAAGGAAATTGGACAGAGAACCAAGAAACTGAAGTCTTATTGCTATTTCAACAAATTATTCTATATGGCTCTGGGCAAATCATTTACAATTCTCAATTCTTCTACTCTTTTACTAGTGACACTATGGAAACCAAGAATTTTTCTAAACAGCCTTCATAAGTGACTGGAAACCAACACTGCATATGAGATTGTTTTCATCCAGGTCTGGCCTATTATGATTTTTTTAAAAATGCCTTTGAGGGAGAAGACAAAAGGCCTACCTCTCAGGGCTATATAGGAGAAAGGATTGAAAAGAACATACCTTCAGGCTCTGGGGCCGGGTGAATTTGTTGAGAAGTGCAGTCTGAATGAGCTCCCACCTACTCCCTGCAGTTCGCTCACCATTCTTACAGGAGGGAAAAAGGCCAGATCAAAACATTTTAAGTTGTTTTGCATCACAAATTCAAAAAGCCAAACGTGCTAAAGCATGACCCAGAGACTAAATGACTTCCTGCTTTATATTTACCTCATCTTCCACAGGGTACAAGTTTTGTTCGGAACAAGGCATTTTAACATGTTTGTTATCCCACAAATCTTTATAATGTGTTGGAAAAGGTTTTGGAACATCCCCTGTTCGCAGAAGGTCTACCTGAAATACAATGTAAATAGAAAAACTCTAAGTGCATAAAAACAGCAATAATGGGCCGGGCGTGGTGGCACACGCCTTTAATCCTAGCCCTTGGGAGGCAGAGGCAGGCGGACTGCTGTGAGTTCGAGGCCAGCCTGGTCTACAAATTGAGTCTAGGACAGCCAAGGCTACACAGAGAGACCCTGTCTCAAAAAACCAAAACAAACAAACAAACCAAAAACAAACAAACAAACAAACCAGCAATCCTTCTACAAAACAATACAAACAAAGCAGCCCAAGCAAATGCTATGAAGTGGAGACCAGCTCCCAGGCAAGAAAGCTCCCGAATCCCTCTGAAGCTGTGGCCACACTTCACCTCTAGCAATCACCATGTCTTGATCATTTTTACCTGCATTCTGAGACTCTGACACTTCCTCACTGATTGCCCAACTTCCACCAACAGCTTCCTGTCTCCCTCTTCCTAACTCCACCCTGTAAAAACGCTCCACATTTTGGAATAACATCATCTCTAAAAACAGCTCCAATTAGCCTGCGCCGTGGTGCACGCCTGTAATCCCAGCGCTTGGGAAGGTAGAAGCAGGCAGATCTCTGTGAGTTCAAGGCCAGCCTAGTTTACGAAGCTAGTCCAGGACAGCCAAGGCTACACAGAGAAACCCTGTCTCGAAAAACAAAAACAAACAGAAAGCCCCGGTTTTAGAATCTTTGCCCAAGCTCTTACCAAAATGTCACTCATTTTATACGAGTCAGAAAACTCATCCAGAAACAGCAAATTCTTCCATATCATAGCTATATGCTGTGTATATACTATGTCCTCTCTTCTAATATAGTTAATAGTAGCTATCATCTTCTTACTTTATCAACTTAAACCTGAATTCTCATCTTTACAGCTAGGCTTTGTTTTCTTCATCACTGTGAAGTCTTTAGAAACTTTTAAATAAGCAGTTAACATCGTTCTTTATTTTGTTAAACCACTATCATACTGGGCAACACTTGTTTTTCTCTGGTGTGTATGTGTGTATTTGTATGTGTTCACATGGGTACAGATTGCATGTCGAAGTAGGTATGTGCACATGCATGTAAAAGCCAGGCCATAGGTCAGTGTTAAGTGTCTTCCTCTATTGCTACGCACCTTACTTAAAATTTATTAACTATTGTGTGTATATGACATAAGATATGGGCACATGTGTGCCACAAAGGGAGTGTAGAAATGCTGATTTCTGAGGATCAAAATCGGGTCGTCAGGCTTGCATGGCAAGCACCGTTACCTGCTGAGCCAACTCACAGGCCATCCACCTTAACCGCCTTAACGTTCTGAGACAGAGAGGTCTCTCACTGAACCTAGAGTTCACTGATTTGGCTAACTTGGCTGGCTGGCCAATGAAGCCCAGGGGTCTTCTTGTAACCACCCCCTGCAGATAAGCACTGGCCCACCCATTTTACTTCTACATTTATTTATGTGTATATGTCACATGTGCACAAGAGTGCCCCTGGAGGTCAGAAGGATGACAGATGCCCCAGAACTAGAGTTATAAGTAGTTGTAAGCTGCCCAATGGTGCTGGGAACCAAAGTGAGGTCTTTTCTAAGAGCAGCAAGTGTTCTTCCTCGCTGAGTCATCTCTCTAGCCCTCACCTGGTTTCTATGAGTGTTGGAGATTCAAACACAGGTCCTCATGCTTATGTGTCAAGCACTTTACCAACTGGGCCATCTCCTTAGCCCCAATACAGACTTTACCTTTCTTCACTAAAGTTAAATTTCTTGAGGAATAACTATTTAAAATTTTTCACAAGAGCAAGTAAGATAGAACCCGGTCTGCACATATATGTGTATGTATGTGCCAATGTAAACACACACAAAGCTATAACAATAAGCATTAAGCAAATCTTTGACGAAAAGCATAAGGTTTTCATTTTACCTATTCTAGGTATTTCAAATAAACAGAATCACAGAACATGTCAGGTTTTGGGTATGTCACCTTCACTTATCAGAACATGTCAGGTTTTGGGTATGTCACCTTCACTTATCAGAACATGTCAGGTTTTGGGTATGTCACCTTCACTTATCAGAACATGTCAGGTTTTGGGTATGTCACCTTCACTTATCAGAACATGTCAGGTTTTGGGTATGTCACCTTCACTTATCAGGTTCACCCAATTGGTGTCACTTATCATAGTCCACTGCAAAGAATAATCACATAATATTTTTTTCATGTAATATGCTATGAATGAGATGTATGTGGTATTATACAGAACTATTCCAGAAATATTCAATTAGGTAAGCCAAGAAAGACTTCCTTATGGTTGTGACAGCATAGCTGGACTCCAAGGAAGAAAGAGAAGCTAACTGGGGTGAAGGACACTAGTCACGTAGTATTATTTCTGTTCATTAGGATCTGGAGCACCCAAAGGACCGTGTATTAGAGGCTTAGTTCCCAGGCGCTGGGTCTATGGATGGTGGTGGACCCTTTAAGACCAGTCCCAGTAGAGGTCTCTGACCTCTTTCTCTCTCTTCTTTGGTTCCAGGATGCCAAGAGAGGAAGAAAGCGCCATCACACTCTCCTGCTGTGGTACGCTATATAGCTATAGGCCAGGAGCAACAGACAAGAGCAATCACGGCCTCCGAACCCTGGCCAAAATAAACCCTACTGTTTATGAGTATATTTCCTCAAGTATTTGTCATAGGCACAGAAATCTGACCACAGAAGAAAATTAGTACCAAGAAGTAGACTGTGCAGTATCTCATGATGTGGTTCAGAAACTTTTGGGATTGGCTTATGGGCAAGGTTTGAAGAAGCAAGCTAGGGAAAACTTAGAATACTATAAACAGGGTTTTATAGTATGTGAGTGATGCTGGTAGTTCAGAAGAGCAGAATGCTGACAAAAACGTGGACAGGAAAGGCTGTGTAGATGAAGTTTCAGATAGAAACAAGGACTCTCCTGAGAATCAGACTAGAAGCCATTTGTGTTTCATTCTGGCAAATGACTTTATATTTTATCCATCTCCTAAGCCTCTGCGGCTGAGTTTTTAAATGGCAAGACTGATTTATCAAATGATAAATTTTTAGACAGCAGAACAATGAGACTGTGGCACGAGTAATGCTGGTTGCTTTTAACTGGATTTATAGTAAGGCTAGAGAAAAAAAAAGACCTGAAAAGCTAATAGTTTAGGGGGAAAGCACATGTAAAGTTGGGGAAAGGAGAGTATTGTTGATAAAGTGGGTATCACCACTAAAAAAATACCTGAAGGCTTATCAAAAACCGTTGAGCCTCATCTAGCCAAAATCTTACCTACTACAGCTTAAGGATTAAAAAATAAAATAAAACAAAAAATGGATAGCTCATTTCAAAGACTTGCCAAGACAATCACTGCAGAAGAGGCCTGGAGTTCTTGCCTGCACAAGGTTACCAGGGGACGATTTTCCCATGTTAAGTCAGAGAATTCAAAGCTGATATAATTCAGAGCAATCCCATACAGTTCACACCAGCAACGGACCTTGGCACTGTCCATGATTTTGATTTTACATGCACGCACCATGCAAGTTAGAGTCATGGTGGAGGTTTCCCCTGAGATTCCAAAGCAGAGTCTAGAAAGCCAAGCAACGGGTGATAAGGTCAGAGACCCTGCAAACTTCCTCTGACAGCTGGTGCATGAAGACAGTGAAGCCAAAGCCGTAAAGGAGACCCAGGAAGCCAAAGTGAAGGCAGGGGTAGGGAAGGTAGAAGGTGGGGAACTAGAAAATGTGGAAATAGTTAATGAGCTATGGAAAGCAGGGAATGAGGAGTTACTGCTTTATAGACATGAATTTCCATTTAGGAAGATAAAAATCTGGAAATGGATATAGGTGAAGGTTATTCAATGCTGAAAATACACTTAATGTCACTGAATCACATAATTAAAAATGGTTACAGTGGTAAACATTATATGATGTATATTTTACCACAACTTAACAAAAAGTGAGATTGGAGTCGGGAATGGTGGCACAGGCCTTTACTCCCAGCCCTGGGAGGCAGAGGCAGGCGGATCTCTTTGAGTTTAAGGCCAGGCTGGTCTACAGAGTGAGTTCCAGGACAGCCAGCGCTACACAGAAAAAACTCTGTCTCAAAACAAACAAAACAGTGCATTGGCTTTGGTGTGCTGGGTCCGAATGCCTGTGAGGTGTGATGGAGTAACCTGAAGGATCTAGGAAAAGAGCGAAGATGGAGACTGGACGGAACCGTGAACAACTTTGAAGTCTTTTTATTTTACAAAATAACAATAGCTATCATATAGTGGGTAGTTACAAAATACAATCAACTGGAAGGAAAGGAAAAGAAAAACCATTTTTCCTGGTAAGGGGCAATACTCACCCGAACAGTTACTGTGTGATTTGCAGATGGTCTTAAGAGAGGCAAACGGATCCCACACCAAGGCATTTTCCTCATTTCCTCAATAGGAGTTCCCAGCCACTTCCTGTCTGGAGGAAGGTTAGGTGGGACGTATTTAGGAATCTTCCTTTCTGTTCTTTGGTGTCTGGCTTCACACTGTTCTTTTCTAGAGTCAAGACAAATATATTTAGTCTCAAGCTATTTATTGTTTTTCTTAGACACATATGTACAAAACTTACAAAGAATCTCACTGTCTAAAGTACGCCAAGCTTGCTTTGCAGGGAAGAACTGAAGAGGCCTAGATTAAAACTCCAGAGCTGGTTTCCAATAGCCTAGAGAAGAAACGTCCAAACATACAAATCACCTTTGAAAACAGAAGCAGTTACTTCTCTGCTCTTCATAGAATCATGTCAACAAAGTAAACTTAGGATCATAAGCTACAAAACACATCTTAGAAAATTGAGCAGGGTTTAAAATTACTTACAGAACAACAGCAAAAATACAAGAGTTATACTCAAATACACATGAAAAAGATTGCAGTAGTTTTGATGAAATTTCTAACCCAGATCTCACTTTTCTCATTTAGAAAATACAGCATTACTTGTTGTCTGTCAGAACATTAGAGATAGTGTTGTATAAAAAAGCCTAGATAGTAAATACCAGCTACAGTCAACCAAATATTTTTATCTTCTAATAATGTTCATAAATTCTGTAAGAAATTCCATGAAACTAAAACTGACCACCAATATACATCACTCCTTGTTTTCTGCTTTTAACCTTTTAGAATTTATACTTTGAAATCTAGACTTAAGTTTAGTCTAGCATAAATAGTTAATAAAATACAACTAATTTACTATAAATAATTACTTTCTTAATTTCCCCCTACAAAATTTAAGAATATTTCATGCTATGGAGGAATACTCCTATTAGGAGGGAGGGAGGGGGTTACCTTCTGTCCTCTGATTTGGGAATTCTCATGAAATGATCTGTGATTTTAGAGTCCTTTTTTCCATGTTGCTTGGAACTTCTACATTCTACATTAAGGCTAGAAGTGCGTCCAGACGGCTTGGCATTTAAATCACAGGTCCCAGTACTGCTCTCTCCTTCAAATTGGAAATGCAATCTAAGATCACTGCCCTTAGTCAGACACTGTTTCCGAGAATCGCTGTCACCTTCTCTTGCTTGGCAACTTGAAAGTTTATTTGCTGTTTGGGAGGAACTATCTTCTTGCTCATCAAAGCCTGGACTTGTTTCTTCATCTGCTTCTGAATCTTGACAACTATTTTTCGAGTTGTCTACATCCATTGGTGACTCGGGCTCACTTTCTTTCTCAAATGGAGGTGAATCGCCTAGGCTACTTTCTTGTCTAGTCAATTTGTTGTCGTTTTTTAGTCCAGTTCCAGTATCCTCAGCACCAATATCTGACAAAGGACTCTCCGGTACCACATCCACCTCCCCCTGCTGACAGCATGTACAGTCTTTCATGGCATGGCAAGACCCGCTGCACTTACAGTAGCTTCTGGCTTGCTCCTCTCCTACTGTGTGCTTTGTATTTGCAAGCTTTATAGGTGTAAGAAACTGTTGATTGTCTCTGTCGTCTTCATTGTCTGTGTCACTGTGGTCATCAGTTTCAGGTGACTGACCAATGTTAGCGTTACTCAGCTGCTTTGGTACCTGAGTCTCTGTTGAAGGCTCACTTGCCAAAAGCTGTTCTGTACGCTTCCCTTCATTTCGCCACTTGCACGTACTTGCACTCTGCTGTTGGTTCAAATACTCTGTGCTCTTTTCAGTGGGCGATTTATCAAGATTTAGCTGAGGAACATTTTCCAATTTTTCCACCTTATGTTGGTAAAAGTTATCTTTTTGCACAGAACTCATTGTGGAGTCTATCCTTGTGTTGTTGTTTTCTTTACTGCAAGAGAACAGAAAGAACTAAAATCAACTTATTACAAAACAAAAATTAAAGTGATTAAACTACTGAACACCACAGTGAAAAGTTTACTCTTGTGATGACCTAAGCAGAAGCATATATACTGCTCTGCATGTCTGCACCTCACCCATGATGCCCTTCCAAGTGGTGTGCCTGGTAAACACCTTCCTTTCCTTCAGATGCTAAGGTTCTCCCTGCTTCCCACTTTCTTCCCTCAAGGCCCAGGCAAAGCTGTTGGCTTTTTTCTACATGTGCTAGCCGCCAGCTGTACCTTTACATGCTCACAGCTTCACTGATGCTTTACCTCGTGAAACAGTAACCGTGTGGTTTGTGTCTGTAATCACTACTGCACATGAGCTTTTTAAAGTCAGAAACTATTTATTTCTCTTTCATCTCTTTATCTCACATATAAATGAGGCTCTCTCTGTAAAACAGACTAAAAAATATATACTTTAGAAAATTCATGAAGGTAGATGAAGAAAAACAAAAAGAAACTGAAAACAAAAAGAAACAAGATAAAACAACCCCACCAATGCACTATTTGTTTCTCCATATAGAAATGTCTTTATACCTTTCTGATTCCGCTGTCTTGGTTCCTTTAGTGTCCATCCAAGTGGTAATAGTCTTTTGTTTAAAAACTATAAAAAATTAAAATTAAAAATTAAATATATATACATAAATTCTTTCAAATAGAAAACATATAGCCTAGATCTGTGGGTTAAACAAAGAATAGTTACTCTTTCCAACTTCAAGTACTAAAAGATAAGCCAGGAGCAGTGAGTATGTACAGTACAGAGGTGAAAGTGGCCCCCTAAGAGCTCTAAGATGACAGGCTCCAACTCAGAACATCTGGACTGAAACCCTGCCCCGCTCACTGGCTTCCTTTGTGACTGTGTAAAAGAACACTTCTCTCCAACTCAGACTACCTCTTGTAAAGTATGCCCACTGCCAGCATCTTTCATGGGGCTAATGTGAAGTTTAAATGGTTAATAATTGATGTAAGAGACTAGGGCACTCTGTGGTATATGCTCAAAAAATCTTAGTCCTTAAAATGATTAAATCATTAATTTAAAATAAAAAAATCATTAAAACAGGTTTTGATCAGGAACTAAGGTATTTCCAGGGGGAAAAATACTTTAAGACAAGAAAAAGTGGGAATAATCAGTTAAGATTTCTCAAAAGAGGTAATGTAATTTCAAGGTAATTGTGCCTTGAAAAATTAACAGGCACTGACATAAAAGAAAAATTCTAAGCAAATGTACCAATGGCAAAGGAATATAAAGAACTAAGAAACAAATAAAAAATTTTAATTCAAAGGTCATCTGAGATCATATCATAGAGAGCATCTTGAAAGACCCATGGAGGTCAAAAAGAAGGCCAGAAGTCACTTAGAGGCATGATTCCAGTCACCCATGATGGATACCTGAAGTCACACTTAGAGGCATGATTCCAGTCACCCATGATGGATACCTGAAGTCACACTTAGAGGCATGATTCCAGTCACCCATGATGGAAACCTGAAGTCACACTTAGAGGCATGATTCCAGTCACCCATGATGGAAACCTGAAGTCACACTTAGAGGCATGATTCCAGTCACCCATGATGGAAACCTGAAGTCACACTTAGAGGCATGATTCCAGTCACCCATGATGGATACCTGAAGTCACACTTAGAGGCATGATTCCAGTCACCCATGATGGATACCTGAAGTCACACTTAGAGGCATGATTCCAGTCACCCATGATGGATACCTGAAGTCACACTTAGAGGCATGATTCCAGTCACCCATGATGGAAACCTGAAGTCACACTTCGAGGCATGATTCCAGTCACCCATGATGGATACCTGAAGTCACACTTAGAGGCATGATTCCAGTCACCCATGATGGATACCTGAAGTCACACTTAGAGGCATGATTCCAGTCACCCATGATGGAAACCTGAAGTCACACTTAGAGGCATGATTCCAGTCACCCATGATGGATACCTGAAGTCACACTTAGAGGCATGATTCCAGTCACCCATGATGGAAACCTGAAGTCACACTTAGAGGCATGATTCCAGTCACCCATGATGGATACCTGAAGTCACACTTAGAGGCATGATTCCAGTCACCCATGATGGAAACCTGAAGTCACACTTAGAGGCATGATTCCAGTCACCCATGATGGATACCTGAAGTCACACTTAGAGGCATGATTCCAGTCACCCATGATAGAAACCTGAAGGCAAGAGGATGACCAACAGAAGCCGGTGAGAAAGCTACTGGTCTAGGTCAGTAGTTCTCAGCCACCTGGGTCATGAGAAAGCTAGCAATAAATGAATGCCAGGACCATGCCCATACCTAATAACTCAGAATCTTTATGTGAGTGTGAGGAACAAATGTAAGGGGCTGAAAGTCCATCTATCCATCTGCCTGCCTGCCTATCTATCTATCTATCTATCTACCTATCTATCTATCTATCTATCTATCTATCTGCCTATCTACCTATCTATATCTATCTACCTGTCCACCCATCCATCTATTTCCACCCATCCATCTATATCTATCATCCATCTATCTATATCTATACATCCATCTTTCTTTCTTTCTTCTCTCTCTCTCTTTAAGAATTACTCCTTATGCGATGAGTAAAATTGAGTATAGTCATTACAGACTTGAAGCTTAAAGCTTGAAAGACCTGAATGATCATAACACCAAGTAGAAATATGAAAGATTAAAAAAAAATATGAAAGATACTAAATTTGAGATGTCAAGGAAACGACTGAATGGATATGACCAGCAGCAAACATGAAAACGATCAGCACCATTCCTAGCAACCACATGGTGGCTCACAACCATCCATAATGAATGCTGGTACCCTCTTCTCACGAGCAGACATACATGCAGACAGAATACTGTATAAATAATAAATAGTGCAAATAAAAGCAAGACACATTTTATATAACCATTAAAATATATACACTTTCAATTTTTAATTATACTGGACATGAATTAAATGTGTCTATTCTAGTATTAAATTTGAAACCATCTCAGCTGTTCTCTAAGTAGCAATATTGAGACTAAACACTTAAGTCATAGAGCAATTCTTGTTTTTCTATTTTAACTTGAGTACTATAATATGAACCTAACAGATGCAGGCCTAAATAGCTCATTTACCTATCACTAGGATAAGGACGTGAGAGACATTTCAGGTGTGAGAACTTGAGATGCAAGTATTTGAGTTTCAGAGCATTTCTAGATTCCACAAAATACTGAATTGTCATATACTTTCATTAAAACAGTAAAAGTCTAACTAAAAAAAACTGATTAGTATTCTTTAAATGGTTTCTATTACAAGTAATTTGCATAGACCTTTTTTGTTGTCAAGTACCACTTTGTGACTTATTTTGTATGTCTTCTATAAACTAGGCTTTAAATAAACAAATAGCACCAGTCTACAAGAGGATAAATGATTTGATGATGAAAGTTTCTTCTATAGCTCTATCTTTTTCTATTTAATTCCATTATACAAATTTAATATTCAAAATCCAACTCGGTGAACTTTTGTACTAATTCTGGAGCATTTCAGATTTAAAAGTTTTCAGATTAGCGGTGCTTAACCAGTTTGGTCTATGCAAAGTTCCAAAATCTGAAAAACTCCAAAACTTTAATCATTTCTTACCTTGAGCATTCCAGGTATGGGACACTAAGCCTGTATCAACTATAGGAAGTATAGTTTAGAAAATCCTCAAGCTTCGAACCAGAAAACTGGCAAAACACTAATTTTGGAATCAGTCTAGAATTTAAAACTTCTTCTGTAATATTAGGATTAGATACAATGCTGCAATGGTGGTGGTTTGAATAAAAATTGTCACCACAGACTCATATAGTAAATGCTTAGTTATCAGAGTGACTCTGTTCAGGAAGGATTAGAAGGGTTGGGGGTGTGGCCCTGTTGGAACTCACAGGAGCACTGGGATTAGAGGCATGTGCCACCACAGGCCTGTAGGGCATTTTTTAAATTATTGATTGATGTGGGAAGGCCCAGCCCGTTGGGGGCAGGGACACCCTGGACTGGTGATCCTAGGTTCTATATGATAGCAAGCTGAGCGAGCCACAGTGAGCAAGGCTGTAAGGAGTACCCTTACCTCCATGGCCTCTGAGTCAGTTTCTGCCTCCAGGTGTTTCACCATAGCTAACAGTAACCCTAAGCAGGACAGCGAAGATACACAATGAGCCCTTTCTGTTCTGAACTGAGACTTCTCTGTCCAGGTACCGGCATTATCATGGTCAAGTTATTTCAGTCTTTGAAACACTGGTAAACTGCACCCTGTCCCCTGTCCTCCATTTTCCATCCCACAACTCTCTGCTTTCCTGGTAAGACCCCACCCCAAGCCTTTGGTCTCCAAGTACCCTTAAAACACACCCAACAACCTTACACTACACGCAACCCCCCTGGATTAGATTTTCTGGCCCACACCCCCTCCTGCTTTCCCAGAGGGCACTCTGGCACCAGAGGCTGCAAGCCACAATGATACTAAAGACCCCAGAAGCAAGGTTAGCATCCAAAAGCCCTGAGGCCATACAGGGAGAGACCCTACTGGGCCTGAAGACTCCCTAATCACCAGAACTCCAGGCTCCTCATGCCGAAGACAGAGAAAAACAGAAGCCAGGGTATGTGAGGGGGTGGAATAAAAAAATTCCATCTAACAAAGATAAGCTTAGAAATTAGCATCTAAACCTATAAGACCCCCAAACCCAACAGGCTAAAGGACAGGACAGGAACACAATCAAGAAGAGCCAGTGCAATATGGCACCACCAGAGCTCATCTATTTTACTACACCAAACACAGTTAAAGCACATGAAAATGACCTTGAATCCAATCTCATGAAGAGGATAGAGGCCTTTAAAGAGGAAATTAATAAAACCCTTAAAGAAATACAGGAAAATACAAGCAAACAAGTGAAAGAAATGAATTAGACTGCTCAAGACCAAAAAATGGAAATAGAAGCAATAAAGAAAACACAAACAGAGAGAAAGAAAAAAGAAACCACAGATGCATTTATCACAGAATACAAGCGATGGAAGAGAGAATCTCAGTCATAGAATATACATTAGGAGAAAGTGATACATCAGTCAAAGAAAATGCTAAATCTAAAAAGTGTCTGACATAAAACATCCAAGAAATTTCTGACACTATGAAAAGACCAAACCTAAGAATAATAGGAATAAAAGAAGAAAATGCCCATCTCAAAGGCCCAGATATCTAACCTAGAAAGAGAAAATATACACACTCAAAAAGCTTACAGTATACCAAATAGATACCAATAAATAAAAGAAAAGCCTGCCATCACATAATAATCAAAACACTAAAAGTACAGAACAAAGAAAAAATATTAAAAGCTGCAGAGGGAAAAGGCCAAGAAACATGTAAAGGTAGACGTATTAAAATTACATCTGAATTCTCAACAGAGACTCTAAAAGCTAGAAGGGCCTGGCCAGATGTTTTGCAGTCTCTAAAAGACTACAGAGGCCATGCCAGACTACTATATGCAGCAAATTTTTCAATCACCATAGATGGAGAAAACAAGATACTCCATGACAAAACTAAATGCAAACACTATCTATCCACAAATCCAGCCCTACAGAAGATACTAGAAGAAAATTTCCAACCTAAAGAGATTAACTGCACCCAAGAAAACATAGGAAATGAATAATTTCACACCACCAAAACCAAAAAAGACACACACACACACCACCACCACCACCACCACCACCACCACCACCATTAAGAATCATTAGTCTTTAATATCTCTCAACATCAATGGACTCAATTCCACAATGAAAAGGCACAGATTAACAGAATGGATGCCAAAACAGGATCCATCATTCTGCTGTGTACAAGAAACACACCTCAGTAACAAAGATAGGCATTACCTCAATGTAAAAAGCTGAAAAAAGATTTTCCAAGTAAATGGACCCAAGAAGCAAACTGGAGTATCCATTCTAATATCTAATATCTAATAAAATAGACTTCTAAACAACATTAATCAAAAAAGATGGAGGACAGTTTATACTCATGAAAGGAAAAAGCCACAATGATGACATCTCAATATTGAAAATGTATGTCCCAAATGCAAGAGAACCCACATTCATAAAAAGAAACATTAGTAAAGCTTAAATCATACACTGAACTTCACACATTAATAGTAGGAGACTTCAAAAACTCCTCTCTCACCAATGGACAGGCCATTCAAACAGAAACTAAACAGAGAAATAATAGAACTAACTGGCATTATGACTCTAATGAACTTAACAGATATTTACAAAACAGTTCACCCAAACACAAAAAAAAAACACCATCTTCTCAGCACCTCACAGACTCTTCTCCAAAACTGACCATATACTCAGTCACAAAGCAAGTCTAAACAGATGCAAGAAAACTGAAATACTCCCTGTACTATCAGATCATCATAGATTAAAGCTGGCTTTCAACAAAACAGAAACAACAGAAAACCTACAAACTCATGGAAATTGAACAACTCTCAACTCAATGAAAAAATAAAGAAATTAGACTTTCTAGAATTAATTGAAAGTCAATGCACAACATACCCAAACTTATAGGACACAATGAAAGGTAAGAGGAAGGTTCATAGCACTAAGTGCCTTTATAAAGAAATTGGAGAGATCCTATACTATAGCAACTCAACAGCACACCTGAAAGCTCTCGAACAAAAAGAAGCAACATTACCCAAGAGGAGTAGAGAGCAGGAAACAAGCAAACTCAGGGCTGAAATCAATAAAATAGAAACAAAGAGAACAATACAAACAATCAAAACCAACAGCTGGCTCTTTGAGAAAATCAACAAGATAGACAAAGTTAGCCAAACTAACTACAAGGCAGAGAAGCAGTATACAAACTAACAAAATCAGAAACGAAAAAGGGGACAGAACATCACACACTGGGGGAATCCAAAGAATCATTGGATCTTACTTCAAAAACCTGTACTCCACAAATTGGAAAACCTAAATGAAATGGATGATTTTCTTTATAGATAAATCTTACCACAGCTAAATCAAGACCAACAACGATCTAAATAGACCTATAGCCCTAAGGAAATAGAAACAGTCATTAAAAGCCCAGGGCCTCATGGTTTTAGTGCAGAATTCTACCAGACCTTCAAAGAGGAGCAAATTATTCCACAAAATAGATACAGAAGGAACACTGCCAAATGCATTTTATGATTCACCCTGATACCTAAAACACACAAAGACTCAACCAAGAAAGAGAATTTCAGACCAATGTCCCTTATGAACATTGATGCAAAAATAGTACTCGCAAACCAAATCCAAGAACACATCAAAAACATCATCCACCATGATCAAGTAGGCTTCATCCTAAAGATGCACGGATGGTCCAACATATGAAAATTTGCCAATGTAATCCACCATATAAACAAACTGAAAGAAAGAAAGAAAGAAACAAACAAACAAAAACGCCCACACAGGATCATCTAATTAGATGCTGAAAAAGCCTTTGGCAAACTCTAACACCCCTTCATGCTAAGTCTTGGAAAGATCTGAGACACAAGGCACATACCAATAAAGGCAATATTCAGGAAGCTGATAGCCAACATCAAATTAAATGGAGAGAAACTCAAAGCAATTCCACTAAAATCAGGGACAAGACAAGGCTGTCCACTGTTTCTGTATCTATTCAACATAGTACGTGAAGTTCTAACTGGAGTAGTCAGACAACTAAAGGAGATCAAAGGGATGCAAAGTGTGAAGAAAGAAGTCAAAGTACCGCTTTTTGCAAATGATATGAAAATAAGCTACCCCCAAAATTCTACCAGGTAACTCCTACTGCTGATAAATGCCTTCAACAAAGTGTCTGGATACAAAATTAACTCATGAAAATTAGTAGCCTTCTTACATAGAAATGACAAATGGGCTGAGGAAGAAATCAGGGAAACAACACCCTTCACAACAGCCATAAATAATATAAAATATCTTGGTGTAACTCTAACCAAACAAGAGAAAAACCTGTAACAACACATAAAAGTTAGAAAGACCACAGATTATGTAGTGACAGAAGTCAGAGACACTATCTGCAGTTCTTAAGGTCTTACTCCTTTATAACAAGTCCTCTGAAATCTACATCCTAAATTTAAAATCCATTCCTTCCTTATATCTTTAAGTACTTTACTTAATGGGCAACTGTTTTCCATTTCCTGAAAATGGTCTCTCTGTTTATAGTTTGGACTTTCTTTGTTGTTGTTGTTGTTGTTGTTGTTGTTGTTAAAGATAAATTTATTTATTAGGTATACAATGCTCTGCCTGCATGCCAGAAGAGGGCATTAGATCACATGATAGGTGGTTGTGAGCCACCATGTGGCTGCTGGGAATTGAACTCTGGTCCTTTGGAAGAGCAGTCAGTGCTCTTAATCTCTGAGCTATCTCTCCAACCCAAGATTGGACTTTATTTAATACAAAGCTTTACAAACTAAAAATGACAAGCATTAGCCAGGCAGAGGTGGCACATGCCTTTACTCCCAGCACTCGGGAGGCAGAGGCAGGCGAATCTCTGAGTTCAAGGTCACCCTGGTCTAAGAAGGGAGATCTATGACAGCTAAGGCTACACAGAGAAATCCTATCTCAAAAATCCAAAACAACAAAACATGACAGGCATTTTTAAATGAAATAAGAGAAGAATTTATTAACATATTACACATAGTAAGGATGTTATTTCATGAAATATTTCAGTCATATATATGGCATATATAAAATTACAGATATTACTACCAGAAAAATATGTATACAGTGGCCTGATGTTTAAAAAGTCCAAAAGCTACTGCTTAACCTGTCTTTCTAAAACATTAACCAAATGGTATTCTTTATCTTTGCTTAAAAGCTTCCAGGAGGCACACAAAATACAGAATAAAGTTTAAATTCTTATCATTTCAAGATTTGGGTCAAGCCAAAGGCAGAAATGTACCTGATTAAGTACCTCTGATTTTTGTACTTATGAGGCAGAGTCAGGCAGATCTCCCTGAGCTCCAGACCAGCCAGGACTACACAGACTTAGTCTCAAAACAAAATCAAAACCAAAAAAAAAACCTTGCTTCAAGTCTGCACCTAGCAGTCCCAAGATAAGCAAGCATATGCTATTTGCCCTGATCTCTCTGCCCAGCCTCTTAAGACTGTGAACCAAATGCATCAACCAACAACACAGACAGTTCAGGAAACAGTCTAAGCCGAGTGTGGTGGCACACGCCTTTAATCACAGCATTTGGGAGGCAGAGGCAGACGGATTGCTGTGAATTCGAGGCCAGCCTGGTCTAAAAGTAAGTCTAGGACAGCCAAGGCTACACAGAGAAACCCTGTCTCAAAAACCCAAACCAAAACAAGAAAGAAGCAAGTGTAACCAAGCCATGTTGTCCCCAAACAGGCACACACACACACACTGAACACCCTTTAATGGCCTATTACTACCCTGAAAACCTAAAGTTCAAAATCCTTAGGAATGTCCACGGCATTGTCTATACATCAATATAGTAGGATCATTTTTTCCCATTTCTCTGCAGCCTATCTCTCACTATGCCACCAGCAGCACTTCTGAAATACCTCTTCACTCTTTCTTCTCCAGTACCATAATAAATATCAAATCTTCTGAACTACTATCTCTATTTCATAACTAGGTTAACTACACTCGACTCCTACCGAAACAATAGCTCTCCCACCAACAAGAAAATCCATTGCTCTTTGTTACACATATTTGACTTGTGCTACTGTTTATCTCTCCTTATAGATTTCAACGTATGAAGGCAGAAACCAAGTTCCTCGTTTTCCACATCGGGTGCCGGGGACAAATACAATGCCAGCAAAGTAAGCCTAACAGGTCTGCACTCTGGGAAGTCAGCACCTGACTGAATTCCAACATCTTCTAGAAGACTGAAGCGCCCTTCTGCTTCATACACACAACTAGACTTCCTTACTGAGGCAATTTCGCTATACAGACTGAGGAAAGCAGACAGGTGAGGTCCACCGGTTAGCAACTGTCCGTCAAAGTTTTCCACACCACGCGTGCCGCTAAAAAAAACACTGCAGCCTCTCTCCCCTGCGAGTGGCATCTAGTGACTGATTGAACCAGGAGGCATCAGAGCGGTGATCAGATAGGCGTGACTGGGGTCCCATGGTCCTCAGACCGAAACAAGGACAAAGGTTTTTTATTTTTATTTTTTTTTCCCCACGTACCAAATGAGGTGGCGCTGCCTCTGTGCGGTCCCGCCCGCCCCAGGACGCAGGCTGGCGAGGACGATGGGACCCTGAACTGTACGGGTGCGTCCTTAGGGTCGAGAACGCGCCTCTGCCTGCCGGGGAAGCTCCGCGAGTCCGAGGCAGCCTGCGCAGAAGTTCCAGCGGCACCCCAGCGGGGCCGCTTGCTGCAGGGCTCACAGCCGGGGCCCGCACTCATGCTGGGACCCGCAGGGCACAGTCCCCGGGCCGGCCCGGGCGGAGAGCCTCATTCACTAACCCTGACAGGGACGGACTGCGCCTCCTTCTCGGCGCCCCCCGCACCATTCCCTCTCTGCGGCGGCCCGCTCTGGAGGCTGCTGGTCCTCGGGGCTCCGAGGCAGACCCTCCCGGCGCAGCCGCTTGCCTCCGCTCGGCCTCAGGGAGCCCACCTGCCCCCGCCGCGCCGCTTCCACTCGGGCTCAGGCTCCGACACAGGCTCACTTTCCCACCACCGGAAAGCAGCCGTCCCGCGCTTCCGACTTCCGGGCCGTACGCAGCCGCAAAGCGGAAGTGTGGTGCTTAACGGGAGCCGGCGCCCGGAAGGTCAGCGTGTGAAGGTGGCAGTAGCAACGCGGGTCTTCCCGCTGTTGCTGGTTGTGGGGTTGGAACCACGGCCGAGCACACGATCCCGGCCTGAGGTGGCGGTGGGAAGCCCACCGCAGTTTGCTGCGACGTCATGGAGGGTGGCGGAGGAAGTGGCAACAAAACCACCGGCGGGTTAGCTGGCTTCTTCGGAGCGGGAGGAGCGGGTTATTCGCACGCTGATTTGGCCGGCGTCCCGCGTGAGTATTGAGCCTCGCTTCCTACCCTTTTCTGACTGCTTCCTGGGACAACTAGAAATTTACAGCGTCCCCTGTCCCCTTTTCTGCTCCGGTTCACAAGGTTCGCCGCCGGTGATGGGTTTTCATGACTGAATGAGCTTGGGAGGGCCGTAAATCACCGGGAGGCTTTTATTCGTTTGTTTGTTGGTCTGTGTAACAGAGCCGTGTCCTGGACTCACTTTGTAGATCAGGCTGGCCTGAAACTCACAGACATCAGCCAGCCTCTGCCTCTCAGGGTGCTGCTGTTAAAGACTAGCCCCACCACGCCCGGCCCCTGGAAGTTTTTCATTGACCTACTTTCAGGAAAAAACAAAATGTCTCCCTTTAGCACCCCATCCCTTTTTTTTCTCTCACCTGCTTTCCTGTGTGCTTGACCCTGGATTAAGAGACTCTAGTTCTGGAAATAAATATATCCCAAATAACAAGCCGGTAGTTGATTTTTTTTTTCACACCGTCTTTTAATACCTCTAAATTCTAAATATCGGTTAGACAAGAACTTTTTATTTGAGACAGTCCAGGAAACCAGAAGAGCCTGGGAAGTGAGCTAAACTTTAAGAGATTTATAAGCAAGAAAAAAGCCAAACAGATTTTGAAAGAGAAATAAGCAAATTCAAAGATACGGAGACATGAATATCCTGCCTGTTGACCCTCGGTCACATAAATGCATACTTCAGGCTTTTAAGGTTTGGTGCTTATATGGATATCGGGCTGGATAAGTAGAACGTGGGCCTAAAGATAATGGGAGTTGATGGTTAGTAGTCAGTGTTTCTTCTTCCTAATCCTTGTGGTATTTTCCTAAAACCTTTATACTTGAAAACATTAAAAAAGCCCTTTGATGGCCCTAATTGTCTCCTGTCAAAACAGAGTCTGGAACACAGTTTGTGTGTGTTTTAGGGTTTCTCAGTTGCATAGAATTCAGGGCACAACTTACTGTGACAAAGTAATTAATGTTTTTATGTTGTATACATGCTACTGAGGTGAGCCAAATGACATAAAATCATTGCAGCTAGTGATAGCTGCCACGAAGGAAATAAAATAGGATCCTGAGATGTGGTTGAGGTGGAGGCTATTGGCACACAGATCAGGGAAAACAATTTGGGAGTTGACATTTGAGCTGTGACCTGAATTTAGCAATAAATATGAAGGAACTACTTTGATTTACTTTTCCACAATCAGGGACCCAGCCCAACTACTATTCTCCCTGAGAGACAGAGTACTCTTGACAATTTGCTTACTTGTTATGCTAGTTGAAGAAACTGCTTCTATTCATGGTCTGGGAGAGTTAGTGGGTATGAGCACCTTCTGCCAAGCCTGCTGACCTTTGTTGGATCCCTAGAACCAGACTGGTAGATGGAAGGGACTCCAGTGGGACTCCACATGCACACTAGCACACACACAGACACACAAACTCATAAGTAAATAAATAAATGTAAAATATTTAATATATATACATATATATGTATATGTATGTGTGTGTGTATATATATAAAATAAACCAAAACAGTAATAACAAGCCTAAGCTAATTTTCTGGGAGTTTAATGATTTGATCTGTTAGTGCCAATATTATGAAAATATAGAGCATCAGTGCAAGACATAGATCCTAAAGAAAATTGACATTATTGAGTTTCAAGACATATAGCAGCAGAGTCAATCCTGTATGGAATTCGTTAAGGAATTTTGTTGCGACGTAACTTTTTTTTTTTTTCCCTGTCTAGTAACTGGAATGAACCCCCTGTCTCCTTATTTAAATGTGGATCCACGCTATCTGGTTCAGGTAAGATAGACTCTTGACTAGTTTGGTTTGATGCCTTACTATACTACCAAGTTCAAGTGCGTAGTGCTGATGTGAGCTGTGAGGTACTCCTGGAGGCACTAATCTGGCCTCCGTTAGCTCTTTGCGCTACACAAACCCCATGGGTTTGGCTTGCACTACTTCTTGGAACCATTGTTTCTTCTAAGATTTGCTTTGTGTTTTAAAGTCACAAAGTATAGTAAAAAGAATCACGGTAAAGGTAACCTTTGCATTTAAAGCTTGGTTTATAGTATCAAGGTCCTGAACTAATGGGCAAATTTTTGAAAGATCACTGTTGGGATGTTTCAAGGAAATGAAGCTGACTTAACATCTAAAGATAAAGATTCTATAGCATTCCCATATATAACAAAGCAATAAAGGAAAAATACAGGATAGAAGCCATATGATTACCTCAATAGATGAAGAAAAAAGTATTTGGTTAACTCTTGATAGAATTCCTCAACCTATTAAATGACATTTACAGAATATCCATGGCTGATGTCATACTTAACAATAAAAGACTGAGTAGACTCCTCAAGATCAGGAGCAATAAAAACATTTTCACCCTTTTCTCAGAATTGTCTAGCCAGCATAGCAAAAGAATGAAACTTGGTGGTTTGTGCCTTTAAGTTCAGTACTTGGGAGAGAGGCAGAGCTCCATGAGTTTTGAGGCTGTATACTGAAGGCCTGTCTTAGAAAGGGGAAGCTACTAGTGGTAGCCCACACCTTTAATCCCAGCACTGGGGAGGCAGAGACAGATCTCTGAGTTGGAAGCCAGCCTGGTTTAGTTTCAAGACAGCCAGGGCAATACAGAGAAACCCTATCTAGAAAAAAAGAAAAGAAAAAAGAAATGTTATTTAGACTGAAAAAGAATTAAAACTGTTTGCAAATGATGTTATAATTTTAACTACAATAATTGAAGAAAAACAAGCAAACCCATTTGTTGGCTCTGTTTCTTAACAATTAAACTTGATTATACAACCCAACTAGCTTACACAAGAGGGAAAAAAGAGTGAACCATCCGGTATCCGTTCCACAGGACGGGTCCCTAGGTGTCTCTGGTCTGCGTGCTGGTCCGGCCTGTTCGCTGATCCTCTTCCAGATCTTTGTGCGCTAAACCTGCTACTCTGTCCTCTCCGCCTGCTGTCTCTCATGTGCAAGGGGTGGTCTCCCTCTCCCATTGAGGGTCGATTAGAAACACAATAGTCCAGGTGGAGTCCCCAGGTCCTTTTCCTGAATTCCAGACCCAGGATGACTCCAGCTAGTCTATCTCAAGGTTAATCTCGGAGTATCCATGTTGTGTCCAAGGGTAAAGCTCGCCAAGACTGCTTTCACCTGTGACAAAGCTTACAATCCTTCCCACACCCCGTTAAGAGGAAATGAATTTAGCAGAGTTGTAGAATGTAAGGTCTAGAGGCATAAATTAATCTTTTCTTTACAGTAGAGATGAACACTAAAAATAAAATTGGGGCTGGGCGGCGGTGGTGGTGGTGCACGACTTTAATCCCAACACTTGGGAGGCAGAGGCCCTGAGTTCCAGGCCAACCTGGACTAAAGAGCGAGTTCCAGGATAGCCAGAGCTGTTACACAGAGACACCCTGTCTCAAAAAGCCTAAAATAAAATTGGGGAAATAGATTTTTTTTTTTACAGTTAACATAAAAAGTTCCAGGGCAGCCAGAGCTGTTAATGACCCTGTCTCAAAAACAAAAAACAAAAAAGAAGAAGAATTAAACAATGGAAAGACACTCCATTGTTTTGGAAAGTTTAACATTGGTAAAGTGACAGTCCTCTCCAAATTGACCTGCAGATCCAGTGTGGTTCCTATCAAAAATCCTAAGGGTATTGGGAACAGGGAGTTGGAATTGGTGATTAGACCCCAAATTCATATGATACTTCAAAACACATAGAAGTGATGCTTTTGAAAAGAAAATGAATCAGATGATTTATCAACATAGTTACTGAGACATGTATGAGGTGGTGCAGTAGAATTGAGACCAGAAATAAACCCTTGCTTTAGTTCCGGTCAGTTTTTCAACAAGGGAGCCAAGGCAATTAAGACAACTAGAATGAATCTGGAAAAGAGTTCAATTGGACCCCAGTTTCACACCTTATGGAGTGTTAACTCAGATCAAACAGGTAAAGTAGGTAAGCCTCTTAGAATAAACCATAGGCATCAGTGGTTGTGATTCAATTAGAAAACAAGTCGTAGATCTGCCACTAAAAGTATAAGTAATAAAAGGAAAAATCCACAGTTGAATTTAGTCAAAATTTAATTTTTTTCTGTATGTGCTTAAGACAGTATCATCAAGAAAGAGACAAGAAAGCCAGGCATGGTGGTGCAGGCCTTTAATCCCAGCACTCGGGAGGCAGAGGCAGGTGGGTTGTTGTGAGTTTGAGGCCAGCCTGGTTTACAGAGTGAGTCCAGGTCAGCCAAGGCTAACACAGAGAAACCCTGTCTTGAAAACCCAAAGAAAGAAAGAAACGCGAACTAACCAGGCGTGTCAGCACAAGCCTGTAATTCCAGGACTATGTAGATGTACCTTGTCTCAAAAACAAACGAAAAGGAAAAGAAAAACAAGATTGCCTGAAAACTGGAGGAAAAACCACTTAATGATTTAACATTTTTACATTTAAGAGGAAAAAGTCAGTTAAAAAAATTGCATTGGGTCTGAATAGACGTGTCTTCATGAAATCATACAAATGTCCTATAATATTAAATATAAGCACAAATGAGATGCCAGTTCACATATACCAAAGAACAGATACTGCATTGGTCTACTAGCCAGTAAACTAGTAGGAATGTCACATGGTGCAGGTGCTAAGCCAGGTGTGGTGGTGCACACTTATAGTCCTAGCACTCAGAAGGACTCAGGCTATCCTTGGCTGCACTGTAATTTGAGAGTGTTGAGCTTGAGATTTCTTTAGGGGAGGAGAGGTGGAGTTTTCTCTAGCCAGGTCCCGCTGTGTGTATCTGGCTATCCTTGCGTTCACTGTAGATCAGGCTGGCCTTTGAACTCAGAGATCTTCCTGCTCCTGACTCTAAGTGCTGGGATTAATGATGTGTACCACCACACTGCGCCGGGCTTTAGATTCTTGAAAATTGTCCTGACCCAGGAAAGAAAGAAAAGAGAAGAGGAAAAAAAAAAAAGCTGCTTTGGAAAGGTCTGGCATTGTCTAACAATAGGAGAAATAGTTATGGCCTTGCAGTTTTACTCTTAGATACAAATTTCACTTGAAGAGTAGACACGTAAATAATACCCATCTTTATATGAGGCCTTATTTGTAATTTCTCTTACTGGTTACTTTTTGTTTTCACTCTTTGATTCACATTGAGATGGTTTGTTAAATTTACCTTAAGTAACAAATCTTCCTGAATCCCAGGAATACCTGATGTAAAAACAAAATTTAGTTTTTTCAACATAGTGCCGTCAGCTTTAAATTATAAAGGTTTCACACAACCTCAGCCTTGTAACTATTTCAAGTACAATGACTCCTAAGTTTCATTTCTCTTCTGTAGTTGCAATACTTGTGTTTAATAGTGTTTTAGTACCATTGTGTCCTCGAATGCCATCAGTACAAGCTCAAGAACATCTCAAGATCTCCCCTGTATGTAGTTTGCCAACCTCACTTGTATGTGACTTGCTGTACACTTGTCTCCAACCCGTGTGGTGCCTATTATGGCTGATACTGCTGAAGAGTGAGCTGGTGCTCCCGCCTGTCTGTTCTACTTCTGGTTTTTAATTAGTTATCGATTTCTGAATTAAAGGATAATTATTTGCCTTTTCTGGTAAGTAGAACATTTCTAAAATAAAGAGGGTAAGAGTAATTTAAAATTTGGTCATTAGCTGAAAAGTCAGGAAGCCTCTCTGATACACAAAACTGTTGTTGTTGTTGTTTTCTTCATTGTCTACCAGACCATTTTTTTGCAATGAGACTATGTGGTAGTTTGAAAGAACACGGCCCCATAAGGAGTGACACTATTAGGAGATACGGCCTTCTTGGAAGAAGTGTGTCACTAGGGGCGGGCTTTGAGGTCTCAAATGCTCAAGTCAGACCCAGTGCACTCTCTTCCTGCTGCCTGCCAAACCGGAGTAGAACTCTGAGCACCGTGTCTGCTATGCTTCCTGTCGTGGTGAAAAAAGGACTAAACCTCTGAACTGTAAGCCAGCCCCACTTGAATATTTTCCTGTATAGGAGTTGTCTCAGCCATGGTGTCTCTTCACAGCAATAAAACCTAAGACATTAGTTGCTATGCTGTGGTAGGCCTGAACATGTACCACATTTTCCGGTGTGTAAGACGACTAGGCAAGCCGGGCGGTGGTGGCGCACGCCTTTAATCCCAGCACTCAGGAGTCAGAGGCAGGCGGATCGCTGTAAGTTCAAGGCCAGCCTGGTCTACAAAGTCAGTCCAGGACAGCCAAGGCTACACAGAGAAACCTTGTCTCAAACAAAACAAAACAAAACAAAAAAACCAGACGACTGGGCATATAAGACGACCCCCAGCTTTTCCAGTTATAATATAGTTCGGAATATACCTGCCAAATAAGACCACCCCTCTTCTAACACGCACCCTGTGTGGCCGACTCAGGCATGTGTCTGTTTGCAGGCAGGGCACAGACAGCCAGGCACTTTATTAAATGCTGGCAGTCAGTGCCAGCCTACACTGCCCCTTTAAGGCATGCTCCACACTCAACCAGAAGACACAGCCCTCCTGAGTCGCATAGGTGGGTTCTGTTGGAGAGCCATCCGTGCTCACGTTCCCTTCAAGGTACAGGAAGATGTGTGCAGCTTTTCCCTCCCTGCTTCAGACTCCCTTGGACAGAGCAGGGGAATCAGCTGCTGCCCCTCCCACTGTATGCACTGGACTATGAAGCCAGGGGAAGCAAGCTACAGGTAAATACCCAGTGTATAAGACAACCCCTGACTTTGGCACTGAATTTTGAGGGGTTAAAAAGTTCTTATATGCTGGAATTTGTTTGGAGGAATGTGGACCTTAGGACTTTGGGCTAGGAAAACAGCGCACTACTTTAAGCATGGTTTAATACACCATGCTAGTAGGAGCATGGGAGACAGTAGTGCTGAGGGTAATTTAAATAGTGGAGGTCCAGCTCCTAGAGACTGTAATTACCTTCTGCCATTGTCTAAAAAGTCTGCCCAAAGCTAGGTTGAAGAGTCATGCAACAGCTTTGGCAGAGGAAGTTTCTAGAAAACCTAGTATTGACTGTTGCTTGTTTATTAGTGACCATGCTTTTGCAGATTTTTAAAAGAGATTTATTTATCATATATACAGTGCTCTGCCTGCATGTGCACCTGCAGGCCAGAAGAGGACATCAGATCACATTATAGATGGCTATGAGCCACCATGTAGTTGCTGGGAATTGAACTCAAGAACATTGGAAGCGCAGTCAGTGCTCTTAACCTCTGAGCCATCTCTCCAGCCCCACTTATGCAGATTTATAATGAAAAGAAGCAAAGAAAGTTACAAAATGTGCAGTATGAGAAGGGCCACCAGGAAGCTGGAATGGAGCTAAGTCTTATGTTCGTGGAGATAAACAGATTAAAGAAAATCCTGATGTTAAATTGAATAAAGGTAGTGGTGACCTCGGGGCAAGATCCCACACATAGATGTTTCCAATTTGTGAAAAGGAATTGAAAAGTTTAGAGCCCCTGTA
This sequence comes from Acomys minous, assembly GCF_964271855.1. Taxonomy (NCBI): domain Eukaryota; kingdom Metazoa; phylum Chordata; class Mammalia; order Rodentia; family Muridae; genus Acomys; species Acomys minous. The sequence goes on from NC_140490.1 coordinate 17,342,037, forward strand.
GTGGTGCACGCCTTTAATCCCAGCACTTGGGAGACAGAGGCAAGTGGACCACTGAGTTCAAGGCCATCCTGGTCTACAGAGGAAGTTCCAGGATAGTCAAGTGTAGGCAGTGAAAAAAAACTATCAAAAACAGAAAGCTGGTGAAGATGTATGAGATTGAATGAGGGGGCCATGTTCCAGCCCCAGCAGGCAGCAGAAAGGATAGAAGAAAGGGGTTATGGACTCTCCCTTGACTAAAGACAGCAGCTGAGGCCAGGCATACCATATGTCAGGCGGTGTCTGCGTAGAGGCCCAGTGAAGCTGTGAAGGTGAAGCCTAGATTGTCTTGAAGACTCCAGAAGGTTGGAGATGTCAGAGCCCTGAGATACCTACTGAGGAAAGCTGCTAACAAGGAATGAAGAACCAGCCCTAGGGAGAGAAGTGTGTTACAGTCAACAAAGCTGAAAGGAGTTGGAGATCTGTAGAGCAGTTTTTACATCAGACGTGGAGATGTAGAATTTGGAATTTGCTCAGCCAGTTTTTATCTTCGTTTAGTCCAGAATTTTCCTCACTGTGTTCCTTTTTTGGAATTGTAATGTGAATTTTGTTTTATGGTATGTTGAAAATATGTGATCTGCTTTTTCATTTTGAATCTCAGACTTTGGGTTTTGAACTTTTAAGCAATATTGAGACTTATAGACTATAAGGACTTCTAAAGTGGGACTAAATGCATTTTGTATTATGATAAGCTTATGGGGGTCAGGGAGTGGAATGTGGTGGTTTGAATGAAAATGTCCCCATAGGCTCATAGGGAGTGGCACTGTTAGGAGGTGTGGCCTTGTTGGAGGAGATGTGTCACTGGGGCAGGCTTTGAGGTCTCAAATGCTCAAACCAGACCTAGTGTGACTTTTTGCTTCCTGCTGCCTTCCAATCTGGATGTAGAACTCTTAGCTACTTCTCCAGCACCGTGTCTGCCTGTGCATTTAATTGGGAACTTTCCTACAGTTTCAGAGGGATTTTCAGTTTATTGTCATGGCAGGAAGCATAGAGGCACAGCATTGGAGACAGAGCTGAGGGTTTTACATCCTGGTTCATAACCCGCAGGCACAGAAAGACATTGGGTCCGGTGTGAACTTTTTGAACCCTCCAAGCCCACCCCAGCTATGGGTCTCCTCCAACAAGGCTCCCAAGCCTTCCAGACAGTTCAACTGGGGCCAAGCATACAAATCTATCTGCTTATGGGGTGATTTTCATTAAAATCACTACAAGAGGCTTGGTAAAAATGAAAGTTTTCTTCATAAAAGTATATTGGTTTCATCATTTGCTTCCTAGAACTGTTAGGGTTTTTAAAAATTATTTGTTTGGGGACTGGAGAGATGGCTTAGCAGTTAGAGTGCTGACTGCTATTGCAGAGGACGTGGGTCCTGCTCCAGCACCCACACAGCTCACAGCCGCCCTTCACTCCCGTCTCAGGGAAATCAAAGCTGTCTTCTGACGTCCTTGACCTCCAGAGGTGCCTGTGCTTCACATACATACATGTACACTCATACACGTAATAAATCTCGGGGGCGTAGAGGCAGGACAATCAAGAGTTCAAGATCGCCCTCCCAGCTACATAGCAGCTCGATGACTACTTGAGGTCCTGTCCATAAAAGAGAAGAGGAAGTCACTAAAGGGGTAATTAATACTTGTATGATCTAAGATGTTTTTTATTCCCTTCCAGACGAATAGTCAACTGGTTCATCTTACAGTTTTGAGTATTTCTTTCTTTGGGGCCATTGTTTCTAAACAATTTTACTGTTGCTTAAAGTTATCATTAAAGCCCATTACAACCCTGTCAGGTCTACACTGTGAAGAAGTTCTGAATGAGCATCACTCCAAAGAATTCGGTGTGTTAACGTCATGTCACTTCTTATTAGTCAAGCTTGTCTAGAGGAGCAGACTTTAGAGAGTGGACATGCATCTATGAAGAGGATTTATGAGAATGGCTTACAGGCAGCAGTCTAGCTAATCCAGCAATGGCTCAATAGAAAGTACCAGAATCCAGGAGTTGTTCAGTCTACAAGGCTGAGTGTCTTAGCTGGTCTTCAGTATATGCCAGGATAGCGAAGAATGCTCTAATGCCAGTGAAAGAATGGACTGGTTAGGGAGAGCAGGTTTCCTTCTTCTGTGTCCCTTATTTTCCCTATTAGCAACTCAACACCTAGAAGGTGTGGCCCAGATTAAAGGTGAATCTTCTCACCTCTAAAATCTAGGTTAAGAGTGGCTCTTCCCACTTCAAATGATTTAATGAAGGAGGAGAAGGAGAAAGACAGGCAGACAGACAGATCCCTTGTAAGGGTAGCGAGCCCCTGGGGTCTTAGTTAGTTCCATATGCAGTCAAGCTGACACCAAGAACAGCCATGACATCACTTTTGATTTATGGGCTGACTATTATTGCAGGTAATTTTCTTTCATTAGATTGTTTTCTTTTTAAAAACAACTTTGAAAAGTTGAAGACTCTGTAATCCTGAATCTCTTGGGAGACTGAGGCAGGATAATTGTGAATTCTAGGCCAGCTTAGACTACCTAATGACACCATGTCTCATAAACTAAAAGAGGAAAATAGGAAAAAAGTTACAGCTGTCTAATTGCTGTGTCTTCAGGGAACATTCACCATGCCTTTCCTTTTTGCTCCGTAGGATACTGATGAGTTCATTTTGCCAACTGGAGCTAATAAGACCCGAGGCCGATTTGAACTGGCTTTCTTTACCATTGGAGGATGTTGCATGACAGGTGGGCAGTATTATTATTATTATTATTATTATTATTATTATTATTATTATTATTATTATTATTATTATTATTATTAATGTCCTTAAATCCAAGTAGTTAATGGTGCTTAAAGTGAAAAATACCAGACCAGGTGTGGTGGCACACACCTTTAATCCCAGCAGAGGCAGGTGGATCACTTGAGTTCGAGGCCAGTCTGGTATACAAAGTGAGTCCAGGACAGCCAAGGCTACATAGAGAAACCCTGTCTCAAAAAAAACAAAAGGGGGGAGGTATTGCCTAGAATATTATTTTCAATTTTTAAAGCATGCATCACATTTTTTTATTATATAAAAAAAAGCAAACCAGAAATATATTTAACATAAAGCCGTTTTGTTTTGTTGTGTGTGTGTGCGATTTGTTATGATTCAGGGGCTGCATTTGGGGCAATGAACGGTCTTCGTCTAGGATTGAAGGAAACCCAGAGCATGGCCTGGTCCAAGCCAAGAAATGTACAGTAAGTCTATGAAATCTTCTGATGAAATGATGCTTACATATTAAACTCAGCTTTGGTTTTTGGTGATTACCACCCTATGTTAGTAAAAATGTTTAAATAATTAATATTACCCCTCCCGTCTCTTTTTGGGGGGGTGCAGGGGTTAGGTTGAGTGTGGGTTGAGTTGGGTTGTCTTTCCACACCATATGGAACCAGGTTACTGGAGTGAATTTTGAGAAAGTTGGTGTTTTCATTCAGCTGGTATTACCGGCCTGATTTCTTGGCTTACACGTGTTCTGTTCTCCACACTTACTTACATGGCAGACTTACTAAATTGTTGAGTTGCTAATAGGGAATTCTGACTCTTCAGGGACCTGTATGAGAGAGTACTTGGGGATGAGAGTTAATTATACTTATTTATTATGCTTCTTGCTGACGTGTTTCAATTAAATGGGGGAGTGACAGAAAGCCTTACTGCTTCTAGAACTCCAAGATCATTGTGTGTGTGTACATGTGTGCAGGTGTCCCCATGTGTGGGGGTGGGTGCATGTGAAGGCCAAAGGTCAGCCCAAAGCATCTCTGAGGAGCTGTCGGCCTTATTCATTGAGGCATCTGTTCACTCAGCCCCTGGTACTGAGTGAGCTGGCTAAGCTCTGAGTTGTGAGTGTATTGTTTTGCCAAAAGGTGGCAGCAGACATGCTGGAATTAGACTAAGGAGTGCTTAGAAGCTTGCCAGTTTTTTCCTGTCCCTGTATCTGTTACTGCATGAATTCCTGCACTACGATTAATTCTGTAGCATGAGAAGCTAAACTAGTGTAATAAATAGCTGTGAACCCTAATTCTTCTACAGCAGCCATCAGCCATTGCCGGTCATGCCCAGTTTCTTCTCTTGTATTACTTTGAAGCAAATCCCCAACCAGTATTAAATATGAATTTAGAAGTAGGATGTCTCTTAGAAAAGATACTATACTTCATTTTTTAAAGCAATAGCAATATAATCTTTCTCCTCTTTCCATATTGGAAAGCAGCGTATTTATTTATTTGCTTGCTTGCTTGTTTTTGGTTTTTTGGAGACAGGGTTACTCTGTTTAGCCTTGGTTGTCCTGGATTCACGTTGTAGACCAGGGTGGCCTCGAACTCACAGATATCTACCTGCCTCTGCCTCGCATCTGTGGGATCACAGGCATGTGCTGCCAAGCCTGGTAGAAAGCAGCATTTAATAATGGAAAAAAAGTAGAATTTATAGCCAAACACACTGTGTATAGCTTCATAATCCTAGTTTAATTATTTAATATTTTGTGATCTTGAGTAAACTTTCTCTGCTTTTCTGCCTCGCAGATTTGTGGAAAGGGTTCACTAACCGTTCACAAAATGGAAGTGTGCTGCTTGATTGTGTCCCAAAGAGTTTTTACCAATTTTTAGTTGAACCAGCAATATAATAATGAAAATTGTAACAAGTTTTAAAATGTGTTATAGATTTAAAAATCAATGTGCTAAATTTATGTGTTAGTAAATATTTAACAACTAATTCGAAAATACATTTCTCCATAGCTATTACTAGGTTTTTAAACAACATTTTAAAAGCAAACACATTTTTTTGCTATGGATCTTTGAGTTCTTACTGCTTGCAATTGTATTTTGTTATTTCCAGTAGTAGTCAACCATCCTAGACACATTCCTGTGATGGTGTTACACTGCTGGGAGAGTAGCATGTGATCTTCACCTGGTTGCTGTGTCACTGTTCTGGTGGCCTGTGGCTCTGGTGTAAGATGGAACTTTGCTTCCCTGAGAGTGTGCTAAGCATTCGCTCTGACTGCTTGGTTGTAGTGTGGAAGCAGACAGTGCCTTCTCCGTGGGCTCTAGTAGCGAATGGGGCTTCCTTTCTACTCCCAGGTCCTTCCCATAGATTCTACTTAATGGTCTGAAAATATACTTCCTTTCTCAAAAAAAAAAAAAAATCAAACTGCTTTGCCACAGTTACAGTGACATTGGTTAACACAGATCAGTCTGTAAAATACATTCTAGGCTGTTCTTCAAGGCTTTTGTGTCATTAATCTGTCTTGAATTATTTTTTATCTTTACTAAAGAACTTTTCTTCAGTCATTGCCCACAGTGTTGGAAAATTTTATCATAACCTTCACTTATATGATGAAGTAACAGCCATATTTATTAAAAATCTGGGTGGTATTAAGGTGTACCTTAAAGTTCTAAGAACACTGAGGCTTGGGTCTAGGTGTTTGAAATAGCTAATATTATGTCTTAGAAAGTTGCTAGAGAAACGGTGATCCTAAAGACATTTTTTTTTCTCATTCTTTCCTGACAGGATTTTGAATATGGTGACTAGACAAGGGGCGCTTTGGGCTAACACTCTAGGTTCTCTTGGTGAGTTTAACTCTGGTTCCATGAGTCTTTTGTTTTGAGGCATGCTCTTCTGTAGCCTCATCTGACCTCAAACTTGTTGTGTGGTTGAGGAGAAACTCAGAATTCTGATCATCCTGGTCCAACTTTCCAAGTTCTGAAATTACAGGTGTGCATTAGGAAACAAACCTAGGGCTCCAGGCATGCTAGGCAAACATTCCTCCACTGGGCCACCTTCCCAGCTGGTAAGTCATTCGTGCAAAGAAAGAATGTGAAGTTATCATAAACAATTTGTCAACCAAGATTCTGAATCTAAGCTAAACAATTCACATTTAAACCCATTTTGGTAAGTATTGTAGCTATTATCTGTGAAAAGACTTGCAAAAGGCTACCTTACTTGTCCTAATAATATGCCAAGTAAAATCCTGTTTTAAACTAAATGATGTCCAAGGCTTAGGGCTGTAGGCATTAAGAAAGGTTCAAAGTCCTGTAGTGAGACGTGACAGCCCAGGGCTGACCTTTTGCTTTGTTTTCCTAATAGCCTGGTGAGTAGTCAGTTCATCTGTCGATTTCCTGAACCTAAATGACAGGGTTGCAATAAGTCTTTTGTAGATAAGGAAAGCATTCACAGTTATAGACAAGGGGTGCTTTAATGGTGCTTAGTCAGAACCCGGTGCTTTTATCACATACTGTTCATGAATAGTTTGTTCTTTTGATTGCTAGGGATTTATAACCACTTGGAGCACATGTACCTTACCATTTGAGGTTTCATAATTTATAGACAAGCTGAACTTATGGTTCTCTTTCTACTTGTAGCAGATTGAGTAAAGGAAAATGGAGACAAACTAGAAAAGACAAAAGTCCTCTATTGTAACTTGGTCATAGTTCTGCCTTGCTATGGAATTTGGAAGCAGTACATTTTCACACCAGAAAGCCAAATTTCCATTCTGTATTCTGACAAATGGCAGCTTTGGTGTTCTGCTTATGTCTACAACCTTGAAACAATCCCCTACACACACAAGCCATGCTTCTCTGTTCTTTGTTAATTGCTTATAAACCTAGGAAACTCCGCGCTCTGTGCCTACATTACAAGTTACTTATCATTAGCCCTGCAAAGCCTACAGTCCTAGGCAGAGTGGACTAGATGATCACCAGGTGGTTACCATGTTTTTCCATTGTAGTGTTACATGAGTGGTCACAGTAATTTGTACATGATCATTTTCAGTTAACTATGTCTAGTAGAAACACTAGCTGTCATAAAAGTATAGAAGTTTTACAACAACCCCTACCCAGATCTAGCCAATGGACAGAACATTCTCCACAGTAGAATGGAGAGTGGGATATTACTTTCTCACATACTCTGGTGCCTCACCTTTGACCATGTCCCCTGGAGGGGGAGACCTGGTGGCACTCAGAGGAAGGACAGCAGGTTACCAAGAAGAGACTTGATACCCTATGAGCATATGCAGGGGGAGGTAATCCCCCTCAGTCACAGTCATAGGAGAGGGGAATAAGGGGAAAAGAGGAGGGAGGGAAGAATGGGAGGATACAAGGGATGGGATAACCATTGAGATGTAACAAGAATAAATTAATAAAGGGAAAAAAATCAAAAAATAAATAAAAATAAAACCGTTACTTATATTATGGAAACCCCTCCATCCATAAAATTATTTTGCTGTATAAAAAAAAAAGTTTTACAACAGACATAGTGTGAGCCTGAGCTTGATGGGATGTTGGAACAGTAAGTGTAGCTATGCTTGTTGTTGTTGTTGTGAGCCAGGGTCTCCCTTTAGTTTTGACTGACCTGCAACTTGCTGTGTTAACCTCAATGGCCTGGAACTTACAGAGATCCTTTTGCCTCCACCCATTTAAGGATTTGGCTGAAGGTTCTGTAACACTAAAGGGTTTTGTAACATGTGAAAGTCAAACCTCAAGTTCTTTTATTGATACTGTGTGTGGGGTTTTTGTTGTTTTGGAAAGAAGGTTTCAGGACCTTTTTCTTTATAGCCCTGCATGGACTGGATCTTGCCATGTAGACTAGGTTGTCCTAACAAAGATCTGCCTTTCCCTGCCTCATGAGTGCTAAGATTAAAAATGTTTGTCACCATTGGCTATATTGGTTTACTGTAGTAGAAATATAGGTGTTTTTTAAAAACGGTACAGGTAACATAAGTAAACATTTGATTTTTTTTTTCTTGGACTCTGCAGTAATATGTTGTAGTAATAACATTTATTCTGCATTTTTGAGATCCCCTCCTTAGCATAACCAGTCAGATTTATGCTATTGTATGCATGTACCTAGTTTATTAGCAGTGAATTTAGGTCTTCCTAGGGTTTTGTTTTGTTTTGTATTTGAGACAGAGTTCCTCTGTTAGTTCTGTCTGTCCTGGAACTCACAGCGACTTGTGCCTCCATAGTGCTGAGATTAAAGGTGTGTGCCACTATAACCTACTATGTGCTCACCTACCTTTTATGTGGCCATGGTGTTCTGTATCCTGAAAGTCCCTTTCTGGATCACTGCAGTGCCACAGTGATGGACATGTTGTTTATTGCTAGATTTTTCCTTAATAGGAAGTAACAGTGCTCCGGGGATGGTTCTGTCTGTGTTTGGGTGTACTTACTGTTCCAACTTTCATCACTGATCTTTGTTCCTGCTTTAGCTTTGCTCTATAGTGCATTTGGTGTTATCATTGAGAAAACACGGGGTGCAGAAGATGACCTCAACACAATAGCAGCTGGAACCATGACGGGAATGTTGTATAAATGTACAGGTAAGCGGTTCTGAGTGGAGACGTGAAACATGGTTTTTATCTGTAATATATTTTTAATATTTAGAGGAATTGCACACGTCTCCCAGTGATTCTTAGTCATTTGGACAACTTTTCTGTAGGCATTGCTTTTATGTAGTGATGTGAGGGTTGTCGTAGAACTCTGTTTAGATCTTGTGAGAATTTTTGAAAGGAGAACTGTCAGCTCGGACCCTCAAGACCAAGATCTCAGCACAAGAATTTATTTGCCTCAGAGGGACAGAGGTATTGAGTAAGAGACACAGACAGGAAATAGAGGGTGAGGGCAAAGGGGAAGGGGGAATGGCTATTTGTCCTCTGGATAGAGAGGAGGCAGACGTGGCAGGTGAGCAAAAAGTGGTTTATAGAGGTGAAAGGGGAAACCCTGTGTTAGGATGAGGGGCTTAGTTTTAATTGGCTATGTTAATTAGGTGAGCCGAAGGAGGCTTCTGATTGCTGTGCTTAAATATTTCAATAGCTGGACCTTGGTAGTCAGCCCCAGGAGGAGGAAGTGGCCAAGTAAGGGAATAGGCCTCGGTGGCTGTTTTTAGGAATGTAATCTAATGGGGTTTATTAGCAAGACAGAGGGAATTGGGGAGAAGGGCAGTGCTGGCCATGTTCGCCATGCTTGAGCTGGTTGGAGTCCCTTCAGTTTTTACAAATCTTAATGTAATATCTGTTATAGACTACTTGGGAGAAAGGTAAACACTTAATTCTTAATAGGCATATTCAAGTTTATGATTAAATGAGAATACCATTTAGAAAATAAGACTTAATCAAAAGTCCAGCTAATTCCTGGCCTTTCCACTGCTCGCTCTTCTGTGTGACTTGGCCCCTTCATCCATTGAACACTCCAGAGTAGATCGTTCTTTCCACTGGCTTTTACTTCTCATTTAAGGGTCTTTTTTTTTTTTTTTGGTTTTTTGGTTTTTTGGTTTTTTTTTTTTTTGGTTTTTCGAGACAGGGTTTCTCTGTGTAGCCTTGGCTGTCCTGGACTCACTTTGTAGACCAGGCTGACCTCGAACTCATAGTGATCCGCCCGCCTCTGCCTCCCAAGTGCTGGGATTAAAGGCGTGCGCCACCACGCCCGGCCTGGGCCTTTATTTTTTATGTTTATTTTCCTTATAATGCTTTTTCCAAATGTGTTTTTATAAATTTTCATCTGCGGTCTTTGTTTATATATGGCATTCTTGAGACCTCCCTTAAATACTGTAGCACATAAACTTTTGTGCCACAGAGTAAATTACTGAAAGCCAGATTCCTTAAGCACAAAAATCTGTGTATTAAAAATGATAGTAAGTATTGCAAAGTGACCCTTAAAGACTGTATCATTATCAGTTTGAAGTATCATCTACCCTATTTTCAACTTTATTATTTTTAATTACGTGTGCTGGTGCCTTCATGTGAGCGTGCGCACGGGAAGGACAGAGGTGTTGGAACCCCCAAAGCTGAAGTTACAGGAGCTTGTTGGCAGCCTGGTGTGGGGGCTAGGAGTGAGAGTGTTCTCCATCACTGAGCCATGGCTCCAGCCCTACAGTGCTTGGACGTGCATGCCAATTGATGGAAGCTAGTTTCTTATTGTTGTTATGGTTTGATTTAGTTTTTGAAATAATGCCTCATTCTGTGGATCAGACTGGCTTCCAACTTGTGAGGAATGCCCACCACCCCTTCCTGACTGCTGAGACCATGAAGCCAAAAGTAGTGTCTTGTATCGCCTTTGTTTTCCCCCAATTGGTAGTAAGATTGAGCAACTTCTCATATTTTTATTGCCATTGATTCCTCTGAAGCCCTGCCTCCTTTCCTACTGCGTGTGACTTCAGTTACTTTATTGAAACATTGTCAACATTGGGGCCTTTTAGATATTACATCTGCTTTGTGAAATTTTACTTAATTTGAAACTGAGCTTATGACACTAACTTTAATCCAATTTTCACTCAACTACTATCTAAGGATAATGAAGTAGGAGGATTAGAAGTTCAAGGCCAGCCTGGACAATAATTATTGAGACACCCCTTTAAAAAGTAAAGTTAAGATCAGGGTAGAATGCTTGCCTATCATTAATGAAACTGTAAGTTCAATTTCCAGTGCTGTAGGTTCAATTCCCAGTTTATGTGCTGGGGGAAAAGAAAAAAAATTTATATTTAAAATGGCAGTAGTAGAAAGGGTAATCAGGAGGTCCTTTGGAATGTGCATTTGACATTCAGTTTTGACTTTTGCAAAGAGAACCATTAACTAATTGTAACACTGATGGTACTTGCTAAATTTGAAATGCTAACTTTGAATATCCCTTTTACTGACATTACTTACTATAAACCGACATTGTTGTGGAAAGCTAAGACTAACAGAAGACATTAGCAGAGAAAAAGGGGATTCCTCTGTTGGCTGCTTTGGCCTTATTTCCTAAATACATGGCATTAGCCCGCTCTAAGATGCTTGCCTGTTGTTAGCAAAACTGCAGCTGTTCTTATTATGGTAGAGCATAATCCTAATTGAATGGTTCAAGTGGACTCCAACTCACATTCTTTGGGGAAAAATACATAAACATTGAACTGAATTAAAATGATAAAATTCCCTTTAAAAAAGAAAAAAAAACATGGTTTCATGTAGCCAAGGCTGGACCCCAACTGGCTCTGTATCTAAAGATAACCTCTTAAACTCCTTGGCCCCTCTAGCCTCTGACTCTCAGGTGCTCATTAGGTTTACCACCATGCTCAGCTCGAGTTCTTCCTTCCACAGGGACTCTGTAATAGTTTACATACCACACTAAGTATCCAAACTCTTCCAAATCCTTGAATGTAGAAGTTGAAGTTATGTTTTGTTCTGCCACACCAAGTTTGTCTCTGGTTTGTCTGTCCTCTTGAGTTTTGCTTTAAATCAGAAGTTAAGAAAAGGAACTAGTTTGCTGTTATTGGAGTGGCTTCCTTACGAACAGTGTTGCTGTTGTGGGTCAGCTGTTCCACAATTGCAGTTGCTTAGTTTCAAAATTGGCAGCGTCACTTGACAGAATGTTATTGTCTTAAAGAAGCAGATTCAGTACATTTTTAGGCTCTAGGTTACCAGCAAACAGGAACTAGCATGGTGCCCTACCTTGTTTGCGATGAGGACTAGATGGCAGTGATGTAGAGTTCCCACAACCCTCCCCTGTGCTGGGAGCAACTCCTGCGCACTCCCAGCTGTTTGCATCATGCATAGTAACATTGATCTGCATTGTGTATGATGGCTCTTGTTTTTACATTTAAAGCCTAGTATGGTGTTTCCTGTACGTGATCCCAACACTGGAGACCCAGGCATTGGTGTAATGCTGGAATTAAAAGGCTTGGAGTAAAGGCTTGTGCTACTATACCCAGTTTATGGGGTGCTAGGGCTAGAACTCCAGCATTCATACATTCTGGGCAACTGCTATACCAACTGAGTTACATTCTAGGTCCCCTGGGAGCTCCATTTTTGTATATGTACATTTTATAAAAAATAAAATTGCAAGTATAGTCCATTTTCAATATAGAAAACTGCTCTTATTCTTACATGGCTCAGGAAGAAGTATATGTTACAGTTCTTTTGAAGCTTAACATGTCTGTATATAAAAGTAAAACTGCTATTTGGAATGGATGAACTGCTAGAACCTAGAATAATGCATAATGCACAATAAAGTAGTCAAACAAAGGTACCTTTCAGAGGCATAAATGCAGGACATATGTGGTTAGTTAAGATTTTTAAAACAAACATGCATTAATAGTGAATTCATCTATTGAATTTGGATGTGATAATTAACTACTTTAAAGATTATGATGCAACATCGAGTAATGGGTAAAGGCACTTTACTGCTAACCCCAGGGGTCTTATTTATAACAGAACATATTGCTCAGTGAATATTCCTTTTCTGTGTCCCAGAAGTTTGTTTTCTCTTTCTATCATTTGAGTCCTAAGAATTAGTCTCTAGTTGTCAGGCTTGGAAGCAAGCACATCTACCAGCCCTGATTTGTGTTTGAATGTTGTTTAGTATGTCCATGTTTATAACATTTATTCATAATTCCCAAAGATAAAAGGAACCCAGGTATCTATTAATTGGTGAATGGATACACACAATGAACACACAATTAAGCCTTTACAAGGCAAGGCAAGGCTGACATACAGACAGAGCACTGAGTAAGATAAGACAATCCCAGACAAATAAATACTGGGAGACTACTTATGTGAGGTATGTGGAATAGTCAAAGTCATTAAGATAAAACAGTAAAGGGACAGGAACAAGGAGTTACTGTTTAATAGTTTCAGTTTTGCAAGACGAACATTTTTCCAGATGTATTGTTGAATAACAAGATATAGGGCTAGCTAGGGAAAGGGCTCAGCAGTTAAGAACACTATTGCAGCCTCAGTTCAGTTCCTAACACCAACACGGGGTGTCTTACGGCTACCTGTAATTCTTGCTCTATGGGAACCTGATACCTCTGGCCTCTGAGGGTACCTACACAGGGTAGAATACTGTACCAAGTGTGTGCATGTGCATGCACAACAATAAAATAATAGAAATAGACTTCCTGTTTTAAAAAAGAACATGCAAGTATATTTCTCATCCCTGAGCTGCATGTTACACACATGTTCCACAATTTATCGCTGGCATATGTGCTAGGCATGGACTTGACCACTGAGCAAAGCCCTTAGCCACTGCATCATTTTTTAAGGGAGGGAAGTAAAGGCAAGATCTCCTGTAGACCTGGCTGGCCCCAAACTTCCTGAGGCCAAGGATGACTTTAAGCAGCGGTCTTCCTCCTCTACTGGAATGCCGGGCCCAGGCACGCACCGCCATAGCAGCTGTGTGCTGAGCCCAGGCACGCACCGCCATAGCAGCTGTGTGCTGAGCCCAGGCACGCACCGCCATAGCAGCTATGTGCTGAGCTGGGTATGGGCCATGGCTTCTCTGATGGCTGCTGCTCGGCATGCATGCTGCCAGCGGAACTATACCCCCGGCATCCTTTACCACAGTTTAAAAAATAGTTTTAAACAAAAACTTCCCAAAGCCTGAAAATTATTGTAGTTAATTTTTTCCTCTAAAGCAGGAGCCATAGTACTGCTGACAGCTAAAACTTCTATTTTTTGAAAAATAATTACATTTTAAGTGGAGGTGAAAGTACCTATACAATGGCCTTTGACCTTCAGAGCCTAAAATGTTTACTGTCTGGATCTTTTAAAGAAATTTTACTATTCTCTATTCCAAATTGACGTTTTAATGAATTGGTTCTGCTATTAACCAGATTCTATATCCAGAAACAAGGCACTTAAGTATCCTGACCCTGTTTCCCATGCTTGGAAAATGTAATACTCAGCCTGTCTCTTTAGAAGAGCTGTGTAAGCAGCCAGAAGACAGGAAGTAAAACAAACACATCTGATGTTTGCTCTACTTCATGTGGATGGAACATTGGCCTTATTTACCCTGTTAGCAAGTGTATTTGCTGACCAATGTCCTGTTCTTGGTGAGACGGTTGCTGAGTTTTAAGAGATCTAAATCAGGAGGCCCTGAGTTTTCGTTGTTTTGGTTTGGTTTTTTGAGACAGAGTTTCTAGAGAACTGTGTAGCTTTTGGCTGTCCTAGACTCACTCTGTAGACCAGGCTGGCCTCGAACTCAGACATCCACTTGCTTCTGCCTCCCTGAGTACTTGGTATTACAGGCCAGTGCCACTGCACCTGGCTGGCCCTTACGTTTTTTATTGTTGTTGTTGTTGGTTTTGTTTTTGGTTTGGTTTGGTTTTTTGTTTTTTTGTTGTTTTGTTTTTGAGCCAGTTGGTAAAACCAGAATTAAAGAGTACAAAATTAGAACTTGGGGAACTGGGTGTGGTAGTGTATGGTTTTAGCCCCAGCGTTTGAGAGGCATAGGCTGCCAATTTAAGGCCCACCTGGTCTACAATAGTGAGTTCCCAGTGTCTTGAAAAAGGAAAAAGAAAAAACTGAGAACTTGGCTGATGCGTATGATAAAAGACCGCTCTTAAGCTAGAATCGGGTGTGTGGTTCATACATGCTGCCTATGTTTGCTGCCTTCTTAAAGATAGTTTTTTTGGGGGTTTTTTTTCTCTACCTTTAAAGAATAAATGTTATTGGTTTGTAAATGAATGCTTTCTGGAGACTTTTTTTTTTAAGACACACTTAATGTGCATTGCTATCCAGATGATCTTAAAGTCTTATAGGTCCCATTGAAGGCTGTTTGGTTTGGTTTGGGGGTTTGGTTTTGGGTCTGCTTGTCAGATCTTGGAATTCCAGACAGTTGTGAGCTGTCATGTGGGTTCTGGGAATTGAATCCAGGTCCTTTGGAAGAGCAGTCAGTGCTCTTATCCACTGAGCCATCTCCCCAGCTGCCCCCATTGAAGTTTTGTAACCCCTAATACATATACTAAAGTCACAGGGTAGATTGTTACTTGAAATCTGAGAAATAGTTTGGAATTTCTTGCACAAAGGCCAAACAGAAACCATGTTCTTAGAGCACAGGGTCAGTTGGCAGAAACGATTTGCAGCAGTTCCTCCCAGACCAGTGGCTGGCTGTCCGTGTGGTTACACCTCAGCGCTGAGTGAGTAGTCAGCCTTTCCGATCCACAAGGCTCTAGGGCTGTGGTTGGGAGGCAATTTTGATGAAATTACATGTTTGGTCAATGCTGTAGTTACTGTCCATTACCTGCCCTCTGTTCATTTCTCTATGAACTGCCAGGAGAGCCTTAGCCTTCCCTTTGTTTTGTCTTGGTTCTGAGTAGGGCTTACAGGGATGATATTTTGGTTGCTTGCTTGAAAGAGCCTTCATTATATCCAGTTGAGGGCTAATAACTAATTTTTATCTTGTAGATCCCTTCATTTTTGTTTATTTTCATCGTATGACTTTGTTCTAATTAAAGTTCATGTCCAGCTCTACCACTTTTCTTTGACTTACTACTCAGAGTCACAAGATTGATCCTTATTAAACTAATCAGATCAAGATGACAGAACTAGGCACTTAGAAATGCCCCCCATGTAAAGATTTCATTATTTTATGTCTATGGATCTTGTGCCTGCATGTGGGTGTATGTGCCATGTATGTGCTTGGTGCCTGAGAAGGTTGTGAGCCACCACCTTGTAGGTGCTGGGAATTGA
This sequence comes from Acomys minous, assembly GCF_964271855.1. Classification (NCBI taxonomy): domain Eukaryota; kingdom Metazoa; phylum Chordata; class Mammalia; order Rodentia; family Muridae; genus Acomys; species Acomys minous. The sequence continues at coordinate 17,357,514 of NC_140490.1, forward strand.
ACCCAGGTCCTCTGAAAAAACAATTATGACCTTTTCTTAACTGATAAGTCATCTTTCCAGCCTCCTCCTCCATTTACGTGTGTGTGTATGTATGTTTGTCTTACTGTTTTTGATCCCTCTCCCACATATTTCACAGCTGCTTGAGGTGTCTACAGTTTCTAAGAGAGATAATTATGGCATTTCACAGTGGAAGCCTAAGAACCTATGTAGGCCAGCTATCAGAAGGCTTCAGACTAGAGACTCTAGAGGGGAGTGGCCCTTTATCAGCTGAAGCCATCTGGTAGACACTCGTTGCAGAAATGGTTTAGTTGTGGTGTTGTAATAGAACATTGAATAGAAATGACAGAGGTGACTGGCATCAAGCTCAGAGACTCTCAAAACAGCCTCTTTGCTACAGACTCAGCACACAGTTGTCCCTTTCTTTTTCTTTTCTTCACACGTTGAGGTTAGAAAACAGTTTTCAGGAGTTGGTTTGCTCCTTCCACCATATGGGCTCTGAAAAGCAAGCTCAAGGCAGGTGCCTGAACCCTTGAGCCATCTTCCTGGGCCCCTTACCTTTGTCTTTTGTTTGGTTGATTGGTTTTTCCGAGTCAGAGTTACTGTGTAGCCTTGGCTGTCCTGGACTTTTGTAGAGTAGGCTGGCTTCGAACTCAGAGATCTGCCTGTCTCTTCCCCTAGTGCTGACATTACAGGGGTGCGCCAATGCACTCAGCTACCTTTGTCTTTTTAAAGCATGATTCAGACAACTCTGTAAATTCCCTGAAACTTGTGGTGCCAATTTATTTGTCAAGCTGCAAGGCAGTACCCTCAGCCCCTCAAGTTTCTTTGGGAAACCCCATCCTGGTGGAGTTTCTTACTTTTCTTTCTCTACTATGTAAAAGTTAGTAAACAATTATAATCATGAATTATTGGACCAGTTCCTATTTTAAATTTCTGGGTCACTTCTTAATAGACTTGGGGGCTCTTTTCAAACATTTCAGATTATTTTTCCACATGAAAACGTGTTTAGTTAACAAGTACAAATAGTTCCAAGTCTAATCCTGAATTCTTTCTCAACTTGTCTGTTTATGCTCAGGTAGTGCGTCCTCAGTTGTGTGAGATTGACATGATCAGTGCAAAGGGGGCGGGGGACGGGGCGTGCTAGTGTCTCATCAGTACTGACTCAAAGGCTTGATTACCTTTATCCCCATTGCTTCTTGAGACCACAAATATTTGAAGGACCTGTCCAGAGCCTGAATGCTGACAGTAATGTTTCCACATAGAATGTTCACTTTGTTACAGCCTTAAATCCATTGACATTGCTAGTGAGAGTCTAAACTCTTCCAACAAGCATGGAATGACCAATCTGTTTGAATGTCAATATTTTAACCATGTTAAAATACTATGTACTGTACTGTGGTTACAGGTTGGATTTGGGGAAACCACAGTATCAATCTTTTTTTGTTTGTTTTTCAAGACAAGGTCTCTCTGCGTAGCCTCCGCTGTCCTAGACTATAGACCAGGCTGGCCTCAAACAGCAATCCTCCTGCCTCTGCCTCCTGAGTGCTGGTATTACTGGCATGTGTCACTCCACCCGGCTCTCACATTATCAATCTTGAGGATCTTAGGTACAAGTCATGATAAGTACAAAGAAGTCACCAATTTTAAAATACAAAAATATGCATTACGTTATTTGGGAAGTTATCTCCTGATTTAATAATGATTTAAAACTTTCCTCTTGCTTGGGGTAAAGTAAGTTTCTTAGCAATATCTGTATTTCATAGCACTTTTGTCCTATTTTTATTACATTTTTCTACCCTTTACTGCTAGGTCATGATATATAAGGTTCTTTCATTTGTTTCCTTCTCTCCTCAGGTGGTCTTCGAGGAATAGCACGTGGTGGCCTGGCCGGACTGACACTCACCAGTGTCTACGCACTGTATAACAACTGGGAACACATGAAAGGCTCCCTGCTCCAGCAGTCACTCTGAAGAGTTTGCCACTTCAGGAATGGGGGACACCACATAGTCATCCAGATCGATTAACAAGTCAGTCTGGAGTTGCTTTCTCTCTTGAACCTACAGTTACTTTAACAATTGGAGACTCTGATTTGCTGAGACAAAGATCATGGATGTTTAACCTGGACTGCACTGCTTGCCGTTAAGTGAGTGGAAGCCAGACCCTTTGGTGGCTCACTGAGTGTGTGTTTCCTTCTCCTTTGGAGATGATCTTGCACCTGGTTTCTTCTACCCCCGAAATTGGAAAACCATTTATTCTCCAAATTCAGGCCATACTTGTTTTCAACACTTTTATCACCATGTTTATTCATTTAAACCTCCAAAACTTATGTTGCCCTGTACTCCAATAAAGGGTAAAAATAGAACCAAAGTCATAATTCCAGCATAAAACACATTATCTCCATTTAATAACATCTGGGTGGATAGGGAGATGGCTGATCAGGTAAATCACTTGCTATACAAGTGCGGAGACTGAGTTTGAATCCCCAACAAGTGTGGCAGACAGCCCACCTTTAGCCCCAGTGCTCAGTAGGCAGAGATAAGAGTCCTAGGAGCAAGCTGACTCGCTCTAGTTTTATTGAGAGACTTTGTTTCCAGTATATACAGTGGAGAATGCATGCGGAAGATGCCATGGTTGGCCTCTGGCAAGGGCGCGCGCGCACACACACACACACACACACACACATATACCTGCCTGAGTATAAGGTGATAGCTTTCCCACCTTGCCAGGTTTAGGCTAAACCAATGTTTTCATGTTTATGGTGAAATGAAAAGAAACTGGTAGCATAAACAGCCATCCTAAAAGTTTCGCCCAACATAGATAACATAAAACAATCTCAAAATATTTCAAGTTAATCATTAGAGTAGTGTGCTAGAACAGAACACTCTGTACAGAACAGTCGACCTTCATTCTGTACAGTAACTCTGGGAATAAGTAAGGGCTGGAAGTTTTCTAAGAAGCCTGGGGAAAACTAAAGGAAAAGTGATAACCATGTAACTGCCCTACAGGTGGGAACATAACATGCTAAGTTCCAAGCAACCTCTGGTGTATGGGTGGGAAAAATACACTAGGACATTTTTAAATATATCCAGTAAAAGGAAGTCTGGCAGAAAAATACTAAATAAGTAGCCAAATCACTTGGGGTGTGTGTGGGTTTTTTTGGTTGGCTGATTGTTTTGGTTTTGGGGTTTTTTGTTTTGTTTTTGAATCAGGTTCCTCTTGGTAGCTTTGGCTATGCTGGACTCACTTTGTAGACCAGGCTGACCTAGAATTCAAGAGATCTGCCTGCCTGTGCTGGGATTTCAGGCATGTGCCACTGCACCCAGCCTGTGTGTGTTTTTTTAAAGAAAAATATATGTAGAGGCTTTTTTTTTTTTAAAGGAAAGGCTGAAAGTAATAAGATTCATAAAACTATACATTCTTTGTGTATTCGTCTTGTCTATTGCACCCCTAACCAATGTTAACATTTTGAGTTTTACAGATAACACAAACAACTGTGATGTGGCCATTATGCTTTTAATGAAGATAGAAAACATATCAATGCAAAAGAATGCTTTATGTATCATTAGCATAGTGATTAACTTGTATTTTAATAATGTGAAATACAGTGTGCTAGACCTCAAAAAAGAAACTACAAAGTTCCCTGCAACCCAAAATGTTGGAAAGGCTCCTTAAATTGTTTTTACCCCCCAACTTTATAATACTCAGTGGCATCTGGGGGACTTAAGAAAATATGAGGCTCTTTTCAGCTGTGATTCAGAGCTTTAGTAAAGCTGTATGGTGTGTCATCACTATGGAACCATAAAGTCTTCTCAGAAGTACTTCCAATAGCATAGGCAGTTCCAAGCATAGAAAGCTAAGTTATCTTGGAGAATTGTACAACATAAATCCTGTTACTCTCCTACGACAGGAAAACTTTCTAAATGTAGGCATCACTCAAGGACATCAGTTCTATGAAGTTTCAATAAACACTCCCAAGGCACAAGTGTTGAGCACAGCCTATTAATCAAGATGTCACTGCACCATACTTTTGGAGGTTCAGGATGCTGTGCTTGAAGTGACAGGACATTGACTTTATCCCTAGTTGAGAGCACCAGGTGTCAAGCTCAGCTTCCATTTACACAGGATGCACCAATAAATCCTTAGGGTGATGAGTGGCTCAGGTACTACATTCCTAACATTTGCCTTTCTGCTTTAGTTGGTCTGGGGGCTCTGACTGCTCTAAGAATGGTCTTGAAACTATTAGTTCTTTTCAAAGAGCTTACTGGATACTCAGAAAGGCAACAATTGTAGTAGCTTAATTTCTTTCAAATGAAAAATGTTAGAAATGCCATATAGGCTAAATATTTGATGGTTAATATCAAAATTTGCAATATAACTAATAGACATTTAGTGGGGCGGGGGAGTATACTGTATTGGCAAGGTTAATTCTTTGTGTGAAATATTCTGTATATCAACTGAACCAAAAAAAAAAATCATTTCAAACCACTAGAAGCTCATAGCAAGAGAAACAGCTAAAACACAATCAAAAGTTAGAAGTTTACTAACCTTTAGAACACATTAACACACTTGATACAGAAATACCTCACTTTTAAAACTATTGTTTGTTATGGAAGCATACAAAGGCCTGTGCAATGGGATGCTGTTTCTAGTACGGGAGCCGATCAAGGTAGTGCTTTTGTAAGAAGGAATGAATCGCCTTACCATCAAGCCTCTTTCACAGACTAACTCATAATTTATGATTTCTCTTCACTAGTTCAAAACTAAGCAGGAAAGGAACTAAGCTGACTAGTCAGGCCTGGAATACATAATGGTTGGCAAGTCGCAGTCACTCAGCTCAAAGGTGTGCGGTAATCTGCAGGAGAGCTGCTAGGTCTAGTAGGCCATCCTTTCACATCTGTAAAGAAAAGCCCACACATGTGTCAGTTTATGGCTGACAGCAAAATTCTTCCCACCTTGAAATAGACTCAGGTCTTAAGCCACCACAGTTCATGAGGGGATAAGAAAATTGTGGGCAGATAAGGTTCAGTTTTTTTTAAGGTTTATTTTGTGTGTGTGTGTGTGTGTGTGTGTGTGTGTGTGTTGCATATGGGGGCATATGTGCTATGATGTGGTTCTATCTGGGGGTCAAGCGTCCTTGAACTCAAAAGCCTGTCAGGCATCTTTATTTTGCTAGCATGTGATACCTTAAATTTAAGGTACTTCTATTCGTGTACAGATTAACAAGGGTGTGGTTCAGGGGGGGAAGCATAAGTTGGTAAGAAGAAAACATTTATGAGCCACTTTAATAACAACACTGGTGCAGGTACTCACCTGTAGAGGAGTTCTATACAGCCATTTATCTTTATCAACTTGAAGCTGCATACAGGCAAAGAGGTCACAAACTGTGGGGAGGCCGTAGCAGTCTGGGCGAAAGTTCCGTTCTTCTTGTAGGGGTGAATTAAGAAATACTTCCTACAAGAACATAAAAAAGAAGATGACTACCAGGGGACGTGGGACTAAACTCCCAATCAGACGTAAAGAACAAAGTATTGTCTTTTTCATGAACAAAGGCAGCAACTGTTCCAACAAAATAGGCTGGATTTTCTTCCTTATTGCAGCATGAAGGCCAAGGACCTGAGAAATTCACAAATAATGCAGTGTGACTTGGGAAAATTACTACCTCAGCCAACTTTAGTAGAAATTAAAATAGATTCAAGCAGGGCAAATTTTGTTGTCTGCTCACCTGTGCCTTCTTTCGGAGTAGCCACTTATCTTCTCCAGAGGAGAAATGGCTGGAGTTTCCGACTTTCTTTCTTGGTAAGACCCAGTCAGCAGTGTTAAAAGAACACCAGGAAGAGGCCACAGAGCTTTTAGGCGGTTCTTTGCCAGCTCTCTCCTCAGAGCTAGGCACTGCCTTAGGACCTCCTTTGCATGTGGGCCCAATAAGCCACTCTGACAGGGAAGTGTTCTTTATGACTTGTAAAGTATCAGCAATTCTAGCAGGAGCCGGTGCCTTAGCTGGTTCTGTTAGCTCATTTCTGGAGGGGCAGAGCCACTGACTCAGGGGTTCTTTGTGTTTCTCAGGCTCAGCCTTGGGTTCCATAGGCATTCCATTCTTGTCCTTTCCTTCTTTCTTCAGAAGCCATTTATACACAGCCTCCTTCTCACAGTTGTCATCACATACACACTCTGCAAAGCTTGTGCAGGGCTCGTTGGCTTTGCACACTTCCTCTACTTTACAGGAGCCCTGATGGTTCTGGACAAGCCAAGCTTCAGTGCTTACACTGGGGACTGCTGGTGGTTTCTTGGCTTCCAAGTGGTCGTTGAGGCATTTCAGATTGCCCAGGTTCTCAATCTCCACACCTCTGGGCTGGTTGCCCTGACAGTTGGTACAGGAGTCAGGCTTGACGAGCCAATCATTCACATTGTAGGGCTCTTTGAACACCTGGAGTAAGAGTTTAAACTTCTCACTGGTGTCACAGCTGCCGTTTTCAGGCTTCTCCAGATCACAGGGTTCCTGGGGAGTCACAAGCCAATCTGACAGATCCAGCTCATCTTGACCAAGGAGCTCTACATCTTCAACCTTTTCAACTTCAGTAGAGAAAGAGCTGGTGCTACAGTGGCTGTTACACTTTGAGGAACTTGGTTTTTCAGGAATTTCTTGTTGATGACTATTGAGGAGCCAGTTTTCTAAGCCTTTTAGATTGCCCCAGGCATTGCTGAAGAAACTGCAAGCTCTGGTAGAAGTCTAAACATACAAGAAGTACCCAAATTAATGTTTTATCGGGGGAAAATGCTAAAATAAACATTTATAGGAAAATTCCATTTTCTGTTAACCTTATAAGTATGAAATGGAAACTAAAGTATTTGTAGCCTTGTACTAAATTGTAGAAAAGAGAACCAGCATTCTTAACATAATGCCTGTATGATGCATAGGTCAGAAAAGTCCAACAAGCATAAAAATATTCAACTGCTTCAAAAGCAAGATTGATACTCCTTGAAAATCACAAGAACAACTACCACCAGGCTGGTGGCTGAGGCAGTGTGAATGAGAGTGGCCACGCTGGGTATACAGCGGAGTGGCTGCTTCCCAGGTGGCGGGCTGCTGAGGAAGAACTAGAACGCGGCGGCGGTTGAGGTGCATCAGTGGGTGTGGGCACTGATGTTTCAGAAGCGCATGCCAGGTCCAGTGTTCATCTGTCTCTGCCTCCAACTGGCAAGTAAGATGCAAACTCAGCTGCTGCTCCAGCACCATGCCTGCCTGCTGCCACGCTCCCTACCATGATGGATCATGAACTTAAGAACTCCGTTCTGAGATTGTAAGCACCTGCCCAATTAAATGTTTTCTTTCACGAGTTGCGTTGGACCTGGTCTCCAAGGCATGTACAGGTCCACGGCATATAGAAAAAGTAAGATGGTGGTGAATATTCCACTGATATGAGTATCAATCATTAACTTCCTAAAAAGCTATATTGGCACAATGTATCAAAAGTCTTTAAAAGAGCAGGTAGACAGAACAGTAACCTAGGGATTTACTCTCAGGAAATAATAGCTCCTAAATATTTAGGGAACAGAATCTTAAGTTTCAGCCAGTTGAATTGTTTGTAATCAAACATTATATACTTACCAAAACAAATTGCAGAATGACTTTTTTGTTTTTGTTTTTTTTGAGACAGAATCTCTCTCTGCGAGCCTTGGCTATCCTCGAATTCATTCTGTAAACTAGACTAGCCTCAAACTCAACAGAGTATACACCTGCTTCTGCCTCCCAAATACTGGGATTAAAGGCATGCATCGCCACCGCCCAGCACAGAATGATTTTTTACTTACATGTATGTACAGAAAATACTGTTAACAAAGTTGTCTTGATGTCATTTCACTTGGGACTATTGACATGTATTTTGCAAGATTTTCTTTCTAAACTTCCTATAGTGAAGTACTTTCACTATTGTAGTATTAAAGGTTAAAGGCATGCACATGTAGATAACACTGAAATATAAGCTATTGTTAACCCAGTGTACCTCAGAAACAATAAAAGCAGCCACACACCTGACTGTTCTCCAAGGTCTGCTTTGGGGTTAGCCAGTCCTGTGGGTTGGTACTGGGTACATAAGGAGCCTGATGACCAATAGCAGGTTTGCTTACAAGAAGCCATTCACTTAGAGAAACAGCTGTGCCGCTGGATGCTGGCTTCTACAAACCATAAAAAAACAAAAGAAACACCTAGCTGCTTAACAAGGCAGTATCAAATGCAAGAGAAAATTTACCAGAAACAGGAGGCCCAACCCTTCTAATATTACTACTAACCTTAAAGGTTACATGCTTTCTCCAGCCTCATTTTTTTTTATGTTTTTCTTACTGGACTGCTGAGATGGATCAGCAGGTAAGGACACTTGCCACCAAGCATGACTGACCTGAGTTTAATCCCCTAGATCCACATGGTCCTCTGACCTCCACACAGGCACTGTGGTCTGTCCATCCCTGCCACACATACACAAATACAATATTTAAAATGTATTGTGTGTGACAGAGCACGCATGCTATGGCATGTGTATGGAGGTCAAAGAAAAACTGTGGAGGTGCATCTCTCCTTCCATCATTACACAGGTTCCTCAAGTTACTCAGGTAACTTGAGCCATCTTTTTTTTCCCCCTGAGACAGGGTCTCTCTGTGTAGCCTTGGATGTCCTGGACTCACTTTGTAGACCAGGCTGACCTCGAACTTGCAGAGATCCACCTACCTCTGCCTACCTAAGTGCTGGGATTACAGATGTGTGTCACCACACCCAGCTCTTTCTTAAATTTGTTTTTGTTGTTAGTTAGTTAGTTTGTTCTTTTTAAGGGGAGGAGCTTAAGCCATCTTAACAATCCCAATTTTCACAATTATAAAACAAGACGAGGATGGTGGTACACACCTACAATCTCAGCACTCTGGGAGGCCAAGGCAGGAGGTTTCCAAGTTGAAGCCAGCTTGGGCTACATAACTAGTTGTAAGTCAGACTGGTAGAGCCTGTCTCAGAGCAACACAGCTGACTGCTAGAGTATTTTTCAACTCAGATGTCTTCAATCTTTTATTCATTTACTTTTACAAATACATCTCTGAATTAGAGACTCCCCATGGAAGAACCAATGTCAGTAGCAATGTTCTTCTCATTAAATCTATAAAACAACCAAACTATTTGAAATTCAGTGCTTCAAGAAAGGGACACAAGTGGATGCTTTTCACAGATAAACAGTGAGATATAGATAGATAGACCGATCGATAGATAGATAGATAAAGATATAGATATAGTGACACAAAAGAATTAATAAAGTAATGACTCAATTACCAGAAACAAAACTGTACTTTACCTGCTCTGGCACCTGATTATAACCTCTTTTCTCTAGGGAAGGCCCAATATTGGAAGAGCTACCATGGGCCATCAGGTGCTCCGGGATTTGCTATAAAAAGAGAATTGTGTTATTTGTGCTATACTTTCCTATCAAAAAAGAAGAAGAAGAAAGTGATAATATAATTCTAAATGTCAAAATTATTGAGGAAAGCATTCTATTTTCACTGAAGTACTGGTCATCATAAATCCAACCACCTATGGGGTAATGATCAGTTTGCATTATCCATGTCATCATAAGAAATCTTCCCTATTTGGCAAGACCCACAAAAAGCTATACTCAGCTCTTTATTAAAAGCCATTCAAACCATAACATTTATTTTTAAGTGTGTCAAAATATTTTTGAAGATAAGGAGAGCTCTAAGTATTCTCAATGAGTCAATGACAATCCCCAAACTGCCAACCTACTGCTCTGACTTAATCAGCCACTATTTCTAGCAAACCCCCATCCATGAGCTACAGACTTGAAAAGTGCCCTATGAAATAGTTGAAATTAACGTTACTTACAATGGTCTTGAGGGATCCAAATGTGGTGATGGTCTGGCGCAAAGCAGATGTGTCTGCTTCAAAGAGTAGGACAGTTGAATCTTCAGGCTTAAGGGCCAAACTGCCCAATCTACGAAAATGATAAAGTTTAGATATTTTTCAAGGAATACCAGTATCAGCAAGTGTAACATTATATACAAAAAAGTAGGATGGTTTTACATAAGAATAGAAAGTTGAGTTAAATCCAACACATGCAATGCATTACAAATCTGACTTGCTTTATGCCTACTAGTGTAGACCAAAGTCAAAATAAGTAAAAAGTCTTTACCTCTCCAAGCACAGAGAGACTTGATTGGCAAGATCTTTGTTCTGCGTATACTCCAGTTGATGAATAAGACAATTGAATTGGCCCATTAACTACAAGAAAATGAAGCTATCTCATCACAAAGATACTAAAGTACTGGGTATATCCAAAATAATATATAACATTTTAGATTGAACTTTTATCTGCCATATTAGTAATTCAAGGCAGAGAAAACATTCTCTGGAATCTCCAAAGCATACTCAAGTCAATTCTAGCCACCTTACCCAATAAAGCTGATGAGCCTGTTGCTGCAGTGTCTCCTCTTTCAGCTGATAGATAAGATCTACCTGTTCGTTGAGCCACACCTCACGGCTCCGAAGGCATTCCAGGTGGCGACTTATGCAGCTGTGAATTTGAGCTTTTACCTAGGAAATGCATAGTAGCATAAACTAGTGTTAGAAGCCGAAGAATGGCTCCATACAATGCTTGTGTTCTTAAACTTTTCAGGGTCTTTTACTATGACAACTATGAAGAGTCTCCCCATTTCAGCATATACTCAAAACCTTGCCTACAATTTCAGTGATCCCATGAAGTCCTATAATCCTAGTTAAAGAATCCGAGCCAAAAAGGTATGCCTAACTTCAAAACTCCTCACTCCTCCTTCTGAGAGGTCAGGCTTATTTTGGGTATCAGCAATAAAAAGAAAGAGATATGTCAGGGCTACTAATCCCCCTCAGCTTGCCATACAACTTTAGTATACAGCCTTACAAGTTGATCACTGATAGACCTGGTGGCGCACACCTTTAACCCCAGCACTAGGAAGGCAGAGGCAGTCGATCTCTGTAAGCTGGAGGCCAGCCTGGTCTACAGATAGAGTTCCAGGACAGCCAAGACTACACAGAGAAACTTGTCTTGAAAAGCAAAGAGAAGGGAAGAGAGGCAGAGCAGACAGACACTGTAGCTGCTCTATGTCCTTTTTCCCACATACATGGAATAAGTAGTCTTTTATAGTAAACCAGAAGGCGAGGAGACCATTAGGGTGGAAAGTATAATGACTCACATTTTATCTATATACAACCATTTTGAGGGAAAACTTCAAAACTATAAATCATATGGGCGTCCACATAAGTATATCCTAAAAGTTCTCCTTTAGAAGAAGAAGTTTTCTAAGTCAGAGACTACGTGAAGCACTCACCAGCAGAATGCTATTGGAAGTAACAGTTTTTATTCTGACAACCAGAATGACAAAATCATTTAGAAACTACCTTTTAAATCATGCTACCAACAAGTTAAATGGAGACATAATGAAATGCCATTTTTTATGTATCAAAAAAAGTGCAGCTATGCTGGGCATTGAGGCACATGCTTTTAATCCCAGCACTGGGGAGGCAGATGCAGGCAGATCTCTATGAATTCAAGGCTAATCTGATCTATACAGAGTTCCAGGACAGTCAGAGCTATGTAGAGACCCTGTCTCAAAAACAAACAAAACAAAACAAAACACATCTAAGCAGAATACTGCTCACTCTGTCTTTGTTACTCTGCATGACTGGGTACAAGAACCACTCAAAGGAGCAATCAAAACACATGCTGAATAGCATTTTCCAAGTAGAGTCTCAGATTCTTCCAGCATAACTTATTTCCCTGTGGGATCAAAAGCTCCAACACACCAGGCAGAGGATTAGAGTTAAGACAATGCAGGACATGGGCTCAAACTCTCTGGGAGACACTGACAAATTAAGTGCTTTGCTGTGCTCCAACCAGCCTTGTGATACAACCAGATTCAAGGAAGAGAAAAGCGCAATAGCACACCTCTCGTAAGTTATCCTTAATTTGCTGTTCAGCCCGGAGTACTCCACCAATAGCAAGCTCCAGCTCCCGCCGTGCATCACTGCACCTCAAAAGTGTTTCTCTATTACTGTAGCAGCCACTCTGTTCCAGGTTCATATTCATTCTTCTCAGTGTTCCTTTAAAAGAAAGAAATCCAAACACCATAATTACAATCATGGCTCGAAAGGTTACTGCAACCAGTTCTCATTACTAACAGCTCGGGTGGTTTCCTACACATGTACTCTTAATACATATTGCCTTCCTTCCCTTCCCAGCCTCTTTCTACTAGAAAATTCTAGCCTGGCAGTAATGCACGTCTTTAATCACAGCACTCAAGAGGTAGAGGCAGGTGGATCCCTGTGAGTTCGGAGCCAGCCTGATCTATAGAGAAGAGTTCCAGGTCGGCCAAGGCTACAGGGAGAAACTCTATCTCAAAATAAGCAGAGAGAGAGAGAGAGCACACATGCTCTATAACTATTTTGGGGACAATCTACATGTGAACACATGTATCTGATAAAATCCACCAGTGGTCCTGAATTAACAGAACACATGCTGGTGAATATGTTAAAAGAACATTAAGCCGTGTTTGATACTACATGGCTGTAATTCCAGCACTGGGTAAGGGAGGATATCACAGCAAACAGGGATACACAGCACTGGTTTTGAGTCTGTGTCTCAAAAACAACAAAACTAAAACAAAAGCACCAAAGATTAGTTTCCGGACTACAGATGTGGCACAATGTACAAGTGACTCTCCTACCACATGTGACTCCTTGGGCTTTATCCTACCACTGTAGAAGAATAATGGTGACAACATGAATAAAAAAAAATGTGATAGTGAAAGTATAAGATCCAATGTGATGCTCTATTGCTTCAGAATTGCTATTCAAACTGTTCATTAAAAATAATGTACATGGGCTGGAGAGATGGCTCAGAGGTTAAGAGCACTGACTGCTCTTCCAGAGCAGTCAATTCCTAGCATCCACATGATAGCTCACAACCATCTATAACACAATCAAATGCCCTCTTCTGTCATGCATGCGCACATGCAAGCAGAGTACTGTAGATACATATTGATAAGTCTTTTCAAAAAATAATATAGACTTTGGGTATGATTAACTTTGATGTGTAATTTTGGATATTTGCAAGTATTTTATAGTAAAGTTTATAAAGATTTTTTTTTTCAGCGCTGAGGACCTAACCCAACGGCTTGTGCTTGCTAGGCAAGTGCTCTACCACTAAGCTAAATCCCCAACCCCAAAGATACTTTTAAAAGCCTGAAAAGTTCTGTTCCTAACACACATGAAGCCATGAGGCACTTATTACTCTAAGGTTCAGACTGAGAGGTACTAGAGGACCATGATTATGCTGAACAGCAGCTGCTGGCCAATACTTTGGTAGAGCTTTAGTTGAAACCTACTCAGAGCTGCATGTACCTGAATCTGTAAAGGAGATATTGAGGTAGGGAGGTTAAAAATGTTATCATAGGAGCTACAGACTTCTCTGTAGTTAAGAGTTCCCAGCACCCACCTAGGTGGCTTACAACAACCTGATTACAGTTCCAGGGGATCTAACGCCTTGGATATCCATATAACTGGACAGGCAGACACACATACAAAAAAACTTTTTTCAACAGATAGTTAGAAAACTTTCCTGAGAATAAATATGACAAAATAGTTTCATGTAATTTAGGTATAAAAGAGATTTCTAAAAAAGAATTTGGTGTGGGTAAGTACTGAGGGTTCTCTAATAGGAGACGAGCTCAAGTGGAAGGAAAAGCAAGTGCTATAATGAGATAAACATGAGGGTGTCAGTAAAGCAATGAAGCGGGTTTGACAAAGTTCATGGCAAGAGCAATCTGGTGTTTATCTTGGAGAGATTTAGAATGAAGGTAAGGTTTATAAACACAGAAAAATCAAGCACAGAGTGTTTGCCTGACATGCATGAAGCCCTTGGTTCAATGCTCAGCACTATATAAGCCTGGTGTGGAGGCCCGTGCCTGTGACCCTGCACTCCTGAGGTAGAGGCAGAAGACCAGACACCCAAGGTTGTCTGATTACCTATCCTCAGCTACACAGCAAGTAAAGCCAAGGATAGTCACAGCCCAAAAGAGATAACCAGGCCCGTGCGGGGTGGCTTTGGTTTTGTTTGTTTTAAACAAATGCCTGTTTTCTCTATTACTGGGATTGAAACATAAAAGGCAGATGTTAGAAACAAGATGATAGACCTGTCACAGAAACAAACTCCAAAACTATTTCCATGTAGCTTTAAACCTAATCAAGCAAAAAGAAATTGTCTGCACTTGAAGGGTGAAGACAGCCAGAGGAGTATTATTTGAGGGGGGGAGGGGGGGAGAGAGGGAGGGAGAGAGAGAGAGAGAGAGAGAGAGAGAGAGAGAGAGAGAGAGGGAGGGAGAGAGAGAGACTCTGTTGAAAGCAAATTCTATACTCTACTCTTCAGTAAATTTAATCCATATGTTATTTGAACGCATTTGTCACAAGGCTACTCAGTCCTATGATTATTAGGCTCGAAATTACTTCTGAGTAACATTTGGAGACATTTAGAAAAAGGAAGGAGGCCTCAAAACCATGGCGGGGGGCAGGGGGAGGAATCTCCAAACAGGAAGGCTGTTTGGCCTAGATAAGCAACTCTGCAAGGACACGATTACTACTTTCCAACATTTGGAGACCTGTCTAATAGAATGTAGACTTCAGAAGAGCCCCAAAAGTCCTAAAAGTCCTGAAGGCAATGACTTCAAAGAAGCCTGCTTTAGGCTCAGTAGCAGCATCCAGCTCAGTGGAGTCACAGTGGCTGGCTGCCTATTTGAGGCAAAGGGGCATCTTGGACTGGCCTTGACAGCATCCCCAAGACTAGGTTTCACATCAGGCTGAAAGCTGGAGAGGGCCAATACTGAGTTCTTACCCTCAGAACCAAACTGGTAGGGAGGGGGAGGTGCTGGAGAGGTAGCTTGGTAGTTAAAGGACCTGCTACTCTTCCAGAAGACCAGGGTTCGTTTTCCAGCATCCACATGGTGGTTCACAACGGTCTGTAACTATTGTCTCAGGGGGTCCACCAATGCAAGTGGTACAGAGACATAAATGCAGAAAAAAATACCCATACACATAAAATAATTTTTAAAAATTAAGAAGAAACTTATAGGAAGATAAAGCTCAAGAGCCTTTCTTACCCACTTCAGCAAGGACTCAGATGGAGGAACTTCTGAGTTCCTACCAAAAACTCAAAGTTCAGGAAGTTTTCTAACTTCCCACTTGCTAATTCTGTTACCTCAGTGTGTTTACCCACAATGACTTACAGAAAAAGGGTTTCCTCAATTGCATTTGTCAGAAGCCCTTGTGGAATTCTGCCTAACCCTGGAAACATCAGCTGTATGAATTTGTTTACATCTTATCTTGTAAGTGGGCTTCAAGTGTATTGGGCACACACTGTAAGGTCTTTGAAAAAAAACCTGCCAGCAAAGTAATATTAGGAGGTTTGGGATACCGAGTGTCACCCATTACCATGAGATCTTCCACACTGCGCTAAAAATTAGCCATGCAAGACCCCTGTAGCTATCTTCCCAAATGACGTTACCTGGGCCAAACTTCTCAAGTCCTCACTTGTATAGAATGCCGCAATGCCTGGCACTATGAAATTTTTAATTAAAATACTGCTTTCACAGTGTGGAAACCCCACAACTCTAGACAAGCCAAAAACACTCAAATACAAGTAGTGCAGACTATACTACTAGATCCTTAACAGGAATCTTTGAAATCCGATCACAAGCATCTTCAACTGACCAGGAGTGGACAAGGACAAAACACACGGAGGTTCATGACTGCTCTCAGTAGTCAGGAGGCTGAGGCAAGACTGAAGAGAGTTCAAGGCCAGTCTGAGTTACATGGTGAATTCCAAGACATCCTGGGCTACAACATGAGACTGTCTCAACAAAAAAAAAAAAAAGAAAGAAAATCCCCTGTTGGTTTTTCCTGTCAGCAAAGAGAAGTTATAAGACTGAGTTTACCACAGTTACAGTTTTACTATCTTTAAAAAAAAAATCATCTTGTTAAAATTCACAACCCTATCTCAGCCTCCCATCTTGGGTTATAGGCATGTCCCCCAACTGCTGGCTGCCTACTCACGTTTTCTTATAAGGCCATCATAAACAACAACACATAGAAGACTGCATTGAGGTTAAAGTGAGAGGGTATCTGTATATGAAAACTTACTTCTGCCCCTACACACTATGTTACTGTTTGTGGGTTGGGGACAGGATCTCTACATTGCCCTGGCTGGCCTGGAACTCTATACCAGACCAGGTTGGCCTATAACTCACAGCAATTCACCTGTGTCTGCTTCTCAAGTGCTGGGATTAGAGTACCTCAACAGGCACTCTGTTACTTATTGCTACTGCAGTTGATACTGCAGTTAGGAGGTTTTGCTGAGTGACTGAGACCTTAAAAACTTCACCTGTTGAATGCAGAAAACAGTACCGAAATTGACAATCACTTTCCAGTGAGGAGACCTTGACTGAGAAACCTTTAGCCACTTAGCACTATGACCTTGAGCCACCATTTCCATTTCTTCCACATGATGTCCTAGTGAAGACGATGCTATGTATGGAGACATGGGTGGCACTTCTTTAATAAATAGTTCCCCACTTATAGCTGTACAGTCTAAACCTTCTAATCCAGGTTTGCACATTTAACTGTTTTCTTCTCACTTTTAATTTGAATGTGTGTCTCGTGTATTCATAAGTGTAAAGTGTGGTGGTGGGGGTAGGGGTGTGTAGGAGTGTTTGGTTTGCACAGAATTTGTGCACTACACATGTGCCTGGTACCTTGGAGGCCAAAAAGATCCCTGGAACTGGAGTTACAGGTGGTTGTGCCACATGAGTGCTGAGAATAATCTGGTCCTCTACAAGACAAGCAAGTGTCTAACCCACCTCCCCAGCCCATAATGACCCTTTTAAAGGGTCACAACCACAGGGATGAGACTTAGATTTAAAATGAGAGTTCTCAAGTCTATTCCTGTGTTAGCTCCTCTACCTTTAGAGTATTATAACCCATCAATTATATTTACCAAAATTAGAGTTTACACCGAGCATGGTGGTGCACACCTGTAATCCCAGCATTTGGGAGGCAGAGGCAGGAGGATCTCTACGAGTTCAAGGCCAGCCTGGTCTACAAAGTGAGTCCAGAACAGCTCAGCCTATACAGAGAAACTCTGTCTTGAAAATGAAGAAGAAGAAGGAGGAGGAGGAAGAGGAGGAAGAGGAAAAGGAGAAGGAAGAGGAGGAGGATGAAGAGAAGGAAGAAGAGAGGAGGAGGAGGAGGAGGAGGAGGAGGAGGAGGAGGAGGAGGAGAAGAAGAAGAAGAAGAAGAAGAAGAAGAAGAAGAAGAAGAAGAAGAAGAAGAAGAAAAAGAAGAAAGATTAATATTTTAAACGGTTACTATTATTCTCCATTGAGAGTCTCAATACATTTTAGTCTTGAATAAATTATTAGCAGTGTTCGAGAACTGTCTACCTTAGATGACAACTACAAAATTACATAGTACTGTCATGATAGGCTCAGAATAATCAAAATACTACCAAGTACCAGTGCCAAGCAGGATGGAAGAAGAGAGCCCTCAGTTCCAACCTTTGAATACAATCATAACCACTCCAGGTTTCATTTGTTGAGTGAATCAAGGTTTAATATAGATTATATTATATTATATTATATTATATTATATTATATTATATATTATATTAAACACAAGAACTTATTAAGTAGACCAAGCCTGCCTCTGCTTCCAGAGTGCTGGGATTAAAGGCCGGTGCCACCCACCTGGCTAGAGATAATCTTTTTTTAAAGATTTATTTATTTATTATAAGTATACAGTGTTCTGTCTGCATGAACACCGGCGGAGCACGAGATCTCTTACAGATGGTTGTAAGACACCATGTGGTTGCTGAGAATTGAACTCGGGACCTTTGGAAGAGCAGCCAGTGCTCTTATCCTCTGAGCCATCTCTCCAGCCCCATGCTACCCTCCAGATCTCATTCTGTGTCAGCTTGCTCTCTGCCTCCAAGAAAGCTGATTTTCCTGGCAGTTTAGTCAATAAACCCAAGGAGGTCTAAGAGACCCACAGGAGACACATACACACACACACACACACACACACACACGTATGTATGTAACAAATTTGAAATACTGTCAACTGAGTCGTTGAAGAGACAACCTACATGAGACCGTTTGTACAGTGAAAAAGTTACCAATTTAGTAACAGTTAAGTAGTATTTTGCAATTTTACCTTGAGCCATTTCTTGTCTTCACTTGTTCTTCTGTCAGTGAAAACAGGTTGTTGAATCACAACACACTATCTCAAAGACTATAACGATCTTAAGCTGAGCCCACTTCAAATTCTTTACCTTCGGCAGGGCTCTAATTTGCTTTCACAAGTTAGACCCCAGCACATAAACTCTAAGCAGTAACCGAAAAACGGCCGCACAATTCTGCCACCTAATGGCAAAACTAAGGAAGGTTTTTCTGGTTCAAAAACTAAAAAACTAACGGCAAAATTAAGCTAGAGTAACAGTGACTCAAACAGCTTTCTAAGCTTCCGGTTGCCCTTTCTAGGAGCGGCAGTAAGGCCGGTCTCCTAGGGCTCCTGCACGCAGGCGCGCTCTCCAGGCCCCGGCAGCGAACTTACCTGGCAGTCTGGTCCCGCGACAAAAACAACTGCGTGAACGAGCGACGGCCTTTATACTCTACCGGCCAGTCTGGCGCCGGGTCAGGTCACGCCCGCCCCGCATGCGTCACGCCTCCCTTCCCCCTCCACAAACACACCTGCTACCCCGCCCACTACCCGGCCACCGCAGGCCCCAGGCTCCAGCCCTCGGCAGCCTCTCCAGCTGGCTCCGGCCCAGTGAAGAATCTCTGCTGCAAATCACCAGCTACAGACAATAAGGCGGATTGCACTACCTCTTGCCGGCTGAGGGTTCACCCCAGAGCTATTTTGATTTGGTTGGGTTGAAGGGTTTGGTTTCGTTTGGGTTTTTTTTTATTTTTGTTTTTGGGACTGTGGTGATGCACGCTTTTAATCCCAGCCCTCAGCAGGCAGAGGCAAGCTCTTGTGAATTCGAGGCCAGCCTGGTCTATAGGGAGCGTTCCGGGACAGCCAGAGCTACACAATGAAACCCTGTTTCGAAAGAAAAGAAAAAGAAACAGAAACAGAAAGGCTCTTGCTGTGTAGTTAAGGCTAGCCTCTCCAAGTGCCCGAGGCCCCAGGAAAAAAATGAGCCAGGACATAGAAAGGGAAAAATGCCCCTCACCCTGGAATTTACTTTACATTTCCTGTCTGAGAGTAAAGAAAACTTCTATGTAACTGATAATACCAAAATTGCCTACAGAGATAGAGCTTGTTTTCCTAAATGCATTTAAGAAAGGGGGTATCAGAAACAACCAATTGCATCTGGTGTCGTGCTCAAACCTGTAATCTCAACACTTAGAATGAAACAGAATCAAGAGAGAAAGGGAAGCATCAAGCACAGAAGAATTCAAGGTCAACCCAGGACACCTGAGACAGTTTCACCAAATACAAATTTAACAAACCCCCTATGCTTACTTAAGGCCAGAGTGTCCTGGCCTTGAGTTGAACTGTATTAACTATTCTCATCCCTAGCCCTGAACAACACACCATTGTTTCACTCACAAACATTCATTCTTTAGACCAGCTTATTCTCTTTTTCACTTCATGTTTGAACTTTGCTTACACTTTCGACTTTGTTGTAAATTGCAACTTTTGAGCAACGCAACATAAAAAGTCATGGTAAACACATGTGACACAAAACTCTGAAGAAGCCTTTACTCATGTCTTAGATGTCTACTGCTTGAACAGAAAGGTGTTTCTCTCTTATCCCTACTTAATGAACTCATTAACTTTGCTTTGCTCAGATTAGTTCAGACATTCTTTCCTGAGGTGTGCTCAGGGTCCAGCCTTAAGAGTGGAGGGAAGGGCTGGGTGAGCTGACTCAGCACACTGGAGGCAGTGCCGAGGCCAGGGGCCACAGACAGCATATAAAGTGACTTTTGTGAACACTAAGAGTAAAGCAAGAGACGGGTGTGGTGGCCCAGGACAGTCAAAGCTACATAGAGAAACCCTATCTCGAAACATCCCACCCCACCCCCAAAAAAAGAGTAAAGCAAAATCACGAGAAAAGACTGAACCATCTCAGGCTGGAGAGATGGCTCAGCGGTTAAGGGCACTGACTGCTCTTCTAGAGGTCCTGAGTTCAATTCCCAGAACCCAGGAACCACATGGTGGCTCAGAACCATCTATAATGTGATCTGATGCCCTTTGGTATACATGTAGATCGAGGACTCATGTGTAAAATAAATAAATAAATCTTAAAAAAAAAAAAAAAGACTGAAACATCTCTAGACAACAAATCCAGACACAGAGTCAGCACAGTTTGAGATCCCAGTGCAAAAGAACAAAAACAACTAGTTTCAAATAGCTGCTGTGAATAACACACTTGGTAAAGACACAAACACTGGATGAATGAGCATCTCAGTGACAAATTCTTAATTTGTTAATGTAAATCTGCTATCAAGCAAGGTAATCCCAGTACTCAAGACGCCCCAGCAGGAGAATCACATGCTTGTCATCCAGGGCTACATTATGAGTTCAAAGCCAGCACACATATATACATGTGATATACTGAGACCCTGTCCACATATCAGGGAGCAGGGAGCACAGCTAATCAGTGTGGGGACTGCTGTGATTCTTGACATCTCCATTTTAGTGAACTAAGAAGTCCCTCTTTCCACCATTGTCTCTGTCTTGTCCAGCTTGGTTCTCCGGGTTGTTCTGCCAGCAATGTTAGTCCCTTTGAGCTGTTTGCTTTGCAAGTCACAAGCACTCGAAACCTTTCCTGAGCAAATACACCATTCTTCACTATTTCCAGCCCACAGAACTGTCGTGCTGCCTTCTTGTGCCTACTGACATCTGTCGAACTTATTTTTATAAAACTGTGTTTTCGTTTTTCTTAGCTTATTTCTTAGCCCTGCTATCACACCAATAACTGAGACTCTTTTTTTATAACACAAGGATTCACAACCCATCTTGATCAGTTTAAGTCTGTTCTTAACCCTCTATGCTATTCTGTCGTACTCCCAGCATTATGGGAATCAGCATGTAAACTAAACAATAACCTTATGCCTACAGACATCTCTATAGGTTTCCAGCATGAACCCTTTAACACAGTGGCTCTCAACTTTCCTAACACTGTCATCTTTTAAAAACAGTTCCTCATATTGTGGTGACCTCCAACTATAAAATGATTTTCACTGCTATTTCATAACTGTAATTTTGTTACTATTATAAATTATATAAATATCTGTTTTCTGATGGTCTTAGGTGACCCCTTTGAAAAAGTCATTCCACTCCTCGGGGGGAGGGGGGGTGTCAAGACCCACAAGCTGAGGACCACTTGGCTCAGCACATGATGCCCTTGTTAGATCTGCTTTCTTAGCCTCAGGGCTCTTCCAGCTTTGAACATCCCAGCACTGTGCACACAGGTTGGTATCATCTGCATCTTGGCATTAAGAACCCTTTCTATGCCAGGTGCACGTGGCAGAGACAGGTGGATCTCTGTGAGTTTGAGCCTGATACACAAGCAAGTCCAGTACAGCCAAGGCTACACAGAAAAACCTTGTCCCGAAAAAAAAAAAAAGAGGGGGTGGGTGCCGGAGGGGTGCGGAGGCGGGGAACAGTGGAGCACACCTGTAATCCCAGCACTCTGAAAGGCAGAGACAGGTGGAGCTCTATGTGTTTGAGGCCAGCCTGGTCTACAAAGTGAGTTCAAGACAGCCAGAGAAACCCTGTCTCGAAAAAAAAATCAAAAAACAAAAAACAAGAAAACAAAAAAAGAACCCTTTCCACATGCTCTATGTGGGACACAGTTAGCAGAATGAAAAAGATACCCATAGCATTGTACCAATGCTTGAACTCACCAGTGGTTTAATACATCTTTATCCATAGATGAATAAACAATTTATTAGTGATCAAATTCACAGCAACCACTATAATAAATATTTCTGTTATAAACATAATTAACTTGGTGTTGTCCCAATAAAGCCTATAATATTAATTTAGAAGAGGACAGTGTTTCTAACACAATTATTCTTTTTCACCCAGCACTGGCAGCATAATGCCCAGCCGTGAATATGCTGTACAGCGCTTTAACTCAGCCACACCCTAGCCCTTGGTTTCTGAGAGCTCCACCTAGTTCAAGCTGGTCTTGAACTCAGTATTCCACCTCTTGTCTGGACTCCCAGAACCCTGGCAACAACACCCAGACTAACTTAATTCCTTGTCTTCAAACAAAACAGAACTGGTGGGGGTGTCACCATGGAAATTATAATCCCAGGGTGAGTGCTGAGGGAGGCTGTTTTTAAAACTGAAAGACTCAAAAATCTTAGTTCCATAAACTCAAGACAACAATGGGCTTGTGAGTTAAAATGTGTGCTGTATTTACAGCCAGCTCAACATTTCCCCTGAGGCTTTGCAGTAAGTACCAATTCCAAGGGACAGCAGCAAAAGCAAGGGAGGCTTTCAGTCCTGGGCTGTGCCCAGTCTTCACCTTGAACCTCTTGCCCCAAGGAAGACAAGCATAGGAAAGCAGGCTGCCTACCTACATCACATGAGAAGCCCATTAATCTCTGGCTTTAGAGGATAACTATCTTGCGGGTTTTCTCTGCAGAAGCAAACAAGAGATAAAATATTTTTCCTCTCTAAAGCCAGAGGGATGAGCAATAATGCCAAAATAAAACTCAAAACACACCTGATGAATTATTTTGGATGCTGTAATTGCCCACGCATTAAGACCATGCTACTTACTGGCAAACAAGCAAACCCCATTTAACCTATTTTGTCAGCTACTCACCAAACACTGAACCAAACTGCTAGGTCTCTAGGGCCATCGAGGTAATGCCAAACAGGGGGAACTCGAAGCTCAAAGCTCCGAGCCGATCCTAGTCCCCAAGAAAACCATCTTGATTCCACCGCACAATCAAGCCAACCTGGAGTAAACCAGGCATGAGCACTGGGCAGTCGCTCATGCTACAGAGCACCTACACAAAGGTTACTTAGTTCACTTGCCTGTGACGCTATCTAGCTCAGGGAGTACGTATGCCATGCTAGGGTATGGGGTATATAAACTCTAAGTTTACAGACGATGACTGACATGTTAGATCTACCAATTGCAGAAGACAAGCTGAGAAGGACAATATGATGGCTCCTCTGACAGACAAGCACGCAGGGCACTTCTGGTGATACTCCCCAGATCAAGAATACTCAGCTTGGCAGCTAGTATAGACTTGACAGGATTAAAAATGATACCTACAGTCATAAGCTCCCAAGTCCAAAAGTCTGAGTCTAGCTGCGTCTTAGCCTTTTGGCTAAGATCCAGAGTGAGCCTAAACCCCTCAGCTGCACCAGGTATTTTGAAGGGGCCATTTAAGGTTTATGCAGTCACTCAAGTATTTAAGGCCTTGAACTGCAAGGCATTGTTGTTGTCCCTGAGAACACAATGTTGAGTCTGCCATCTAGTGGAGACTTTGTGCTACTGGTTCACAGACAACTTCTGAAGAGAGGCACAGTTAAAAGGTGACTAGCAGGATCAGTGACTGTCTATAAGTGCCTCTCGTTATGTTAACCCTGTGTGGGCAAAGCACCAAAGATGTTAGCCAAGAAAGAGTCCTAAATGGAACAGGAATATGTGCCAGAACAGCCAGAGTTTTAGAAGACCCTTATACGCGATCCATGAGATTCCCAGCAATCTACGCTAGTTTAATAACTGGAAATGGGAGTACGTCCTACATGCTTCTAAATTCAGATACACCGTCCTCTTTAAGACGCACATTCTCCTTTCTGTAGCTCAATGATTTTCCACTTTTGAAAATATTTCCTCAAAGGAATAATGTGGCTGCAGCGACTTAGATATAAGTCATCATCAGACTTTAATCACAAGACCTTACACGCCTAGGTTATTTTCCTAGAGACTGAAAGACTAAGACCCAACGGAAGAGGTAAAGAAAAGAAGCAAATGTAAGGACTGTTAGCAGGGCCAGAGGCTACACATTATCTCACTCGTCATCACAACTCTGCAGGCTAGCAAATCTTCCCAACAGCAAATCAGCTGGGTGTGGTGACGTGCACCTATGTAATCCCAGCAGAGCCACGAGGACTCCAGCAGCCTGACTCAAACAAGCAAACAAACCAGGCTGGAAAGATGGACGGCTCAGTGGTTAAGAGCACCTGCTGTTCTACCAGAGGACCAAGGTTCAGTTCTCAGGACGTTCATCAGGCAGCTCACAACGGCCTGCAGTGGGATCTGCGTCGAGCTTTTTAAAAAAAAAAAAAAAAAAAAAAAAAAAATCCAAAGAGCAAATCAAGTATCTTGCTGAGCAGTACACACTGAATAAATCTTCTGTTGCCACACCAGGGTGAATTCCTTTCCAAGGTTCTGATGTACTTTGCAGTTCAGAAATGTCACAGTGGGATCCTAACAGAAACAACAGATTGCCTGCCGCATACACAGTCGGGGAAGTATATTCCAAATAACCTAGTGGCTGGTAGAAAGTCAAGTCCTTCCAAAAGGAAATCATGATGGTGAGACTTACCTAGTAAACAGCACTAGTAAGAGAGCGGTGTGTGCTGGAAGCCAGAAAACTCCAGCCCATCCTCCCAAGTTTCAGCCTGTAGCACTTAAGACTGTACAGTTCCCACCAAAAGGACTTAGTTGTCTGAGCCAGGAGCATGCCCACTTCTTACATTACTATATATATCCTCAATAATCTGAGTTCACAGCATTTTATAAACGAGTGCCCAAGCAACGAATCAATGACCCTGCAAGCTCTCTCTTCTTATCAACAGAAGGAAGAAGGGGCTGTCGGGAGAATTACATGGGATGTTAAGTAATACTGTGTCCAGGACGTAGCCGGCCTCCTGAAAGCATTCTACCTTGCCAAACCATTAGGAGTAGGAGCAAATGTGCCCCGGATCAGTAATGGAAAACAGGCCCACCTGGGACCAGAGTCCCAGGCAAGAGACAGAGGAAACGGGGCTGTCACCATGGAAAACCCAGAAAAGGACAGCCAGGAGAACGTAGGGAAAGGGATGGAAAAGAAGCATTCAGGCTGCAAACGTGGCCTAGGGACAGGAGGGAGGAGAGGGGGCAGGCCCGGCGCGTAGGCGAGAAGGAAGAGGTGATGGACCCGGGACGAGGGGAAGGAGAGGAATTCGAGCCTTGCGTGACAAGGAGAAGGAAACGGAGACGTGTTCAGCTCTAACGGGAACGGGAAAGGGAGGGGTGATTGGGCCCCGCGCGCAGGCAGGTAAGGTTAAGTGGCCCGGGACTCCGCGTGTCGGGGAGAATGGAGGGCAGGACACGCCACAGGCCGGAGATGGGCAGCAAGACGAAGCGCGCCCGCCGGCCGCTCACGTCCTTACCAGCTGGTAGCGCTTCTTCCGGGGATCCGAGCGGACCTTGGACCGACCCAGACACTTAGCCGGGAACGATCGGGACCCTGAAGGCAGAGTTCTCGCGATAAGTATGGTCTTCCTAGCTCGCCTCTCGTTAGGGTTCTGACAGTTTCGCGAGATTTCCTTCCGCGCCTGCGCAAAGCGCCTCACGGGTTCAACGTGGAGCCGGGCTTTAACTTTCCCTGCCCACTTAATCTGCGTCCTTTTCATGCCTATCAGTAAGTCAATTTAGCATTTTGAAGATGTGCTATGCTGGAGAGAGAAATATGCCAGGTAGGCCTCTCAGACAAAATGTTCTCACAAGGTAGATTTTATTTTATGCAAGGATACATGGCAAGATACAAAAGACCTTATATCGTATGGCTCCGTTATTACACAAGTCAAGGCAAACCTTTTTTCCCCAAAAAACGTTTTGAATTGACACATACTAATTGTACATATCTATGAGGTACAATGGTAACTTTCGGTATATGTAAACAATGGGGGTGGGGCAGGGGTGGGTAATTGCAATATTCATTATGTCTTTGTATTGATAATACAGAAACTCCTCTCAACTAATTATTTCTTAAATAGCTAATCTGGGTGTGGTAGCATCTGGCTGCAATCCTAGCACTTGGGAGGAGGGAACAGGAGTTCGAGGCCAGCCTCCACTGCTGAGACTTTGAGAGAAGAGGGAGACGGAGATAGCAGATGATTATTATAATCAGCGTAGTTGTCCCACTGTGCTGTGGAATATGAGCTACTATTTTCCTACCTAAGAGGAAGGAAGGATTAGCTTGAGTACCAAGGGCAGAAAAGAAGTCCAGTTTTATTGTGAATACGTATGCTTTTTTTTCCCCGTTGTAAACCAGAAACAGAACACAGGAAGAAAAATCCAACATAGCAGAAGTGGTGGAAACGGACATAGACCCCATAGGAAGACACATGCATGAAACCCATTTGAGCATGGGATGATACTGTTAACGTGTACCACCTCTTGTTGGGTTAATTTGTTTGGTTTTCTTTTCTTTTTTTTTTTTTTTTTTTTTTTTGTCTCCTTTAAAATTTGCTTGCTTTATAACATACATTAAGTCAACACAAACATAATTGGCGCATGTATTTATTTATTTATTTATTTGCATTTTTGAGACAGTGTTTCATTGACAGATTTATTTATTCATTATTTACTTGAGTTTCTTGAGACACGGTTTCTCTGTGTAGCCCTGGCCATTCTGGAATTCCCTCTGTTAACCAGGCTAGCCTTGAGATTTGCCGGCCTCTGCTTTCCCAGTGTTGAGATTATAGGCTACCTCCACGCAGCCTGTAATTGGTAAACTTAATTCATACAAAATATTCAAATGTTGCTCAACTCTTGGCCCACTAGAAGCACATTTACATTACCCAGCTACGGACAGTACAGGCCTTTTGAGGGTTCTTCCGTTCCACCACACTATAGCTGCAGTTTTCTGGGTGGAATATTTTGTGACACTTCTCTTTGTCATAAGACATCGGCGTTTGGATTCTGTCAATGAGACAAGAAGAGGCCCGTCAGAAGGGGGAAGACAGTTATTCACAGTCCTGCTGCTCAGACATGCTCTGTGCAAGAAGCAGACCACACACTTTTCCAGTTGTCTGGGGGCTCCCCTCCCCAATGTAAGGGCATCGCTTGGCTGGAAGGCACAAAGTATAGACGGAAGGGTTCTGTTTCTGCCTGTGTGGAGCCAGAGAGACCATCCCTAACGTGAGTCCTACGTTCTCCCTTGCATGCACTGAAGGACACTGGGAAG
Source organism: Acomys minous (assembly GCF_964271855.1). NCBI lineage: Eukaryota > Metazoa > Chordata > Mammalia > Rodentia > Muridae > Acomys > Acomys minous. The sequence continues at coordinate 17,384,796 of NC_140490.1, forward strand.
GCCTGACAAGCTCAGGGGAAGGCTGGGTTGCTCTGGGACAGGGTCCCCACCTTGCCTTTCCCACCCTCCCTGTTCAGGGAGTGGACAGCGGTGACGATACTGTGAGAAGGGAAGGGTTGTCCCAGCTCTGTGTGGTATCTGATTAGAAGAGGAGCTCACCCAACCAACAGGAGCCAGGGAGCAGCTATGGAAACAAACCTTCCTAGAAAACCCACCTGCACATGGACAGGCACACACAATTTTAGGAGTCATTGCCGTCCAAGCACAAGTATGGGCTTGGGATTAAATTGTCCTGCCAAGGCCAGCATGGCGGCACATACCTATAGTCCTGTCACTCACGAGGTAGAGGCAGGAAGATATGAAGACCAGCCTCAGCTACGTAGTGATTTTGAGGCCAGCCTAGGCTACAGGAGACCTTGTCTCAGAAGACAAAGATATGGGCTAAAGAAATGTGGTCAGTGGCCAAAAACAATTTCTACCCTTCCAGAGGATAAGAGTTTGGCTCTCAGCACCAATGTCCGTTAACTCCCAAATGCCCCAGCTGCAGCTCCAGGGAGTCAACACTTTCTTTTGGCTTTCATGGGAACTACACATACATACATACATACATACATACATACATACATACATACACATACATACATACACACACACATAAATAAATAAAATAAGTCTTTTTTAAAAACCAAAGAATAAACTGCTCTGCCCAGAGTGTATAAAAGCAGCCATTTCAGTGTCCCTTGTAACAATTTCTCCTTACTAAAGAAAACACGAAATTGTGTCCTAAAGAAAAAAGACATTTCAGTCCTCTCCCCAAAGTTACTTAAAACCATTCATTGATCACAATTTTCTGGTTCTTAGGACATCTGAATTTGCAGCCCTCGGTGAGGACAGATACAAAGGCGATGGCAGGAAGTTGTATCACAGCTGACCAGGGCACCGGGCGTTCAACCCAAGCCCACGTGGCTCAGAACCATAGAAACATTGCCCTGTGAGTGGAAGCCCCCCATGACATCATGCCTTTGGCTATAAGATTCTGGTTTGATTCTTTTTAAGCCTAACAGTGGGTTACTTGTAGTGTATAGCATTTTGAAGGCATTTGATGAGATAGATGGTACTAATGCAGAAATATTAATTAAGTTAAAAAAAAATAGAACAGCAAACTGTAATATAACCGGTAATGTTGGTACATACTTTAATCCCAATCCTGAGAGGAGGAAACAGGAGGTTTGAAGCCTGAATATACAGTATATATAGTGAGATATGTTGCCAAAAAAAATGTTTTAAAGTCTAATTTAATTTGTAAAGTAAGTTTTGAAGTTTAGTTGTAAAAATGTATAAAGAGAAATAAATTACTGTCTGCGGTTTGAGTGTGTTTACTTGATTTTTCATCCTTTCTTCCTTCCTTCCTTCCTTCCTTTCTTTCTGAGACAGAGTCTATATAGCCCTGACTGTCCTGGAGTTCACTGTGTAGGACAGAGATCTGCCTGGCTCAGCCTCCCAACTGCTGGGATTAAAGGCATGTACCACAGGCTTTTAGCTCCTGCCTTAAAAAAAAAAAAAAAAAGATGGAGGTCTCAGTGTGTTACCAAATCTGACTTAAAATTCCTGTGTGTGGTAGCGCACAACTTTAATCCTAACATTTGGTAGGTAGACATAGGCAGATCTCTGAGTTCAAGGCCATCTAGGTCTGCACAATATGTTCCAGGCCAGCCAGAGCTACACTTTGAGGTGCTGTCAAAACCAAACATCAGCTGTCTGAGCTCTAGTGACACAAGTATCTGAGCTTCACAGGTAGCTGGAACTACAGTCAGAAACCAGCTCAAGATGAACTGTCACGTCACTAGAGGTGGTAATGTTTACACAACACTGTAAAAGTATTTAATGTAAGCCAAATGTATACTTAAAGTGGTAAAATCTATATTATGTATCTTTTGCCATGAGAAGCAGGACTGAAAACTAACCCTACTCCTCACCAAGATCCAAAGTAGAACATACACACACGAAAAAGAAAGAGGGAAGTGGGTAACACTGCTCTAAAATCAAACAATAAGGAGGCCCTGAGCTAGTTCAGTAGGTAAAAGCGCATGCCATGCAAACCTGAGTTCAGTTGCTGGAATAGAGGAAGGTGGAAGGAGAGAATGACTACTGAAACTGCCCTCTGACCTCAACACACACACACACACACACACACACACACACACACACACACACACACACACCACTAACATTTAAAAGTATGTAGGGCTGTAGCTCAGTTGGTAGAGAGGTTGCCGAGCTGCATGAAGCCCTGAGTGCAATCCCCAGCACAGCATAAAACAATGTAGTGACCCATTCCTGAAACCCCAGTGTTTAGGAGATGGAAGATCAGGAGTCTAAGGTCCCCTCAATCACAAAATAATTTTGAGTCCAGCCAGGGTTGCTCAAGCTCCTTTCTCAAAACACACACACACACACACACACATACACAACAACAACAACAAAACCATTGACACAGTGGTACTGCCTGTTGTCCCAGTGTTGACCAAGCTGTGCCCACTCAAAGTTACTCCATGCTGTGCAACACAGTGCACTTCAGGCCGTGCCTTGCTGTGGAAGAACCCATTTTATAAGCTACATTTCATTTCGCTTGTGTTCAGAGGAGGAGGCAGGATGCCTTTGCACTTGCTGTGTGTGTAAAAATCATCCACCTAGCGCCACCCACAAGACACACATCACTGAACAACTCAAAAGTGAAAAGGATTCTATCCTAAGGACTCACAGAAGCGTGGGAAGAGAGGACTGACTTCCGAAAGTTGTCCTCCAACTCCACGTGCACCACTCCATCTGTGTCACGGTGCTGAAAGGGAACTCCTGACTGTCCTAGGGGCTTCAGTCCCTGCTGCTAAAGCCTCTGGCTGCCCATTCACCTGCTGGTCCATCTAGACCAGCTCAGCACTTAACCTGCATGCCTTCAGTAGCCCAACACCTCACCTGGGAAGCTCAACTTGATCCCGAGGCTCCACTCTAGCTGAACCTCCAACAGGTTCTCTCTGCCTCTCTGTCACATCTCTGCCTGCCTCCAGCTCTTTTCAACATTTGCAACTCTGCTGCACTCTGTCAGCTTCATATAGCCATTTTGTAATATACATACATACATACATACATACATACATACATGCACTTACTGTGTGATGTGTAAGTATGATCAGAGAGTTAACGGTAGTAATTGAAGTTGGAATTAAAAAAAAAAAAAGATAGGGGCTGGAGAGATGGCTCAGTGGTTAAGAGTGCTGCCTGTTCTTCCAGAGGTCCTGAGTTCAATTCCTAGCAACCACATGGTGGCTCACAACCATCTATAATGTGATCTGATGCCCTCTTCTGCAGATTAAGCACTCATATACAATAAAAGGTGTGTTCCAGTGATTAGCTATCATGGGACTGCTTGGCAAAGTGTAGCCCTCAAACCACACACACACACACACACACATGCACACTCACAAACAAATAAGTAAATGTAATTTTTGTTAAAAAATGAATTTGCTGTTATTCAATAAATTCTTATAAATAAGATACAAACATGTCTGTCTATGCTTCTTACTCAGTACACACTGACTGAAATATTGGAATGAGCCAATGGCAAGATGAAGTTATAGTATATAAAAACAGGTTTAAAAAAAATAAAAGCAGGTTTATTGGAAGTGGCTCTCTGTTGCCATGCAGGAGGAAGGAGGGAGGGAGGGAGAGACAGAGACAGATGTGGGAGAGAATAGAAGGAGAGATAAAGAGAGAGGAAAGCTGGAGGTGGACCTTTAATCCCAGCACTTGGGAGGCAGAGGCCAGCCTGGTCTACAAAGCGAGTCTAGGACAGAGAAACCCTGTCTCAAAAAAATCAAAAAAAAAAAAAAAAAACCAGAGAGAGGGAGGGAGGGAGGGAGGGAGGGAAGGAGAGAGGGAGGGAAGAGGAGAGGAGATCAGGAGGGGGGGAACCAAAATGTCTGGAAGAGGGGAAGGTCCCCCTGGGCTAGAGAATTCAGGCTAGAGGGCAGGTATGCCAGCCATGCCCCTGCAGCAGCCCTGCAGCAGGTAAAGACCAGCGGTTGCCTGAGATCACACACACATTACATCCAGCTCACATAAGAGAACCCTTGCGCCCTGGAGCCTGAAGGCAGGGCCAGCTAAGGAGCCTTGGTCTCAAAACCAAAGCAAGCAGAACCCCATGAAGAGCGCCTGCCTGGGACAGTCCAGACCAGCGGCTGAGACTTACATACTGCAGCAGGTAAGCAAATATTCTTGACAGAGACACTCAGTACAGCCCTTCTTCCAGGTAGAGTTGATGGCGTGTTTTTCACCTTCAGTATCCACACATTCTAAAACAATGCAAATCCCGGAGTCATACAACAGGAACAAAGTCCGTCAGTCACAGCCACTGGTAAGTGACTGTAGGCAACTGTAAAGGTGTCGGAAACAAAGCTTTTGCCATCAAAATGGCTAAAGTCCAGCGCACTACAGTCCTGTAGTCCTTGCCTCTGATAATACTTTTTGGTTGGTTGGTTGGGGTTTTTTTTCCCCCCTTCGGTTGGTTTTTATTTTTGTTTTGGTTTGGTTCTGTCAACTTGATACAGCCTAATGTCATCTGAGGAATACCTTTAAGCTCCTGCTTTCTCCCTCCCCCACCCCCCACCCCTCCCCCCATCCCACCCAGACTTCTCTCAAAAATGAACTGTGATCTAAAAGTGAAAAGCAAATAAATCCTTTCCTCCCCTAAATTTGTTTTGATTATGGTGTTTCATCACAGCAGCATAAAGCAGTGCAGTGTTAAAGTGCTTGCCTGATATGTATGAGACTCTCTGGCACCATTCACACCAAACACCCGGAAGCCGCACACACGCATGCATCTACTCGCTCTCTGCGTTTAAACAAAACTACAGGCATGATCGTACACATTAACTTTTGAATGCTGCTTCTTAGCCCTGACTGCATGGGAAAGTGAGAGAGTGTTACTGTTCAGCCCTGGCCCCCAGAGACTCCTACTCAGCTGTTCTTACAGGGGGCCAGATTGTGGTCAGCTTTGAAGTTCTCTAGGCAATGTCAACTAGCAAGACTTGGGAGCGACCTTACTGTGTCTGTGTCTGCCAGGCACAGTCCTTCCTCCAGTGTGTATTCCAAGACTTCCCCACCTGCCGTATGCACCAGGTCATATCTACAGGTTGTATCTGCCAGGCTGGAATGGCATTAAACATGCTGGGGAAACAGGCCTTACCTTTAGATGGTTGCTTTGGAGTTCCCTGCTCTTTGTCAAAAGAGCATTGTGCATTTAACGCTGTCACCAAGGTGGCAAGGAACAGAAGAAGGCTCCCCAGCCAAGCTTTCTGCGATGCAGGGAAAGGGAGAGCGCAGAATGAATGATTCTTGGAGGTCATCCTTGACTGACCATCCCACAAGATCCCGGCTAAACGCTGGCAGGAAAGGCAGAGTGTGGAACAACTGCTGGGCACCCCAGCCTCGTAATCAGAGACTAAGACATAAATTAGTCATGTAAAAAGAAAAATCATAGGGAAATTTGTCATGAGGCAAAATTAAAAGATAAAATAATAACATGAAACCAGATGGTGGTGGTGCATGCCTCTAGTCCCAGCAGTTGGGAGGCAAAGGCAGGCAGATCTCTGAGTTCAAGGCTAGCATGTGCTTCAGAGTGAGTTCCAGGACAGCCAGGGCTACACAGAGAACCCCTGTCTCAAAAAACCAAACCAAATAACAACAACAAAAACAAAACAAAGCAAAAGCAACAACAAATTGGGGCCGCAGAGATGGCTCAAAAGTAAAGAGCACTGACTGCTCTTCTGGAGGTCCTGAGTTCAATTCCCAGCAACCACATGGTGGCTCACAACCATTTATAATATGATCTGATGCTCTCTTCTGGAAGGCAGGTGTGCCAGAATAATATATATATATAACAAATAATGCATAATATATTAATAATAAATTAAAAATAATAGTATATTAAATAAATATATAATAAATATTTATAATTTATATAATAACATATATCAATAAATAATTATATATAAACAATAAATAAATTATAAATAATAATTATAATATAATAATAAATATATATATAAATAAATCTTTTTTTAGAAAAAGAAAAAGCTTGGTGTAGTGGCTCGCTTATTTCATTCCAGCATTGGGAGAGTAGGGGCAGGGCAGTGACAGGATGATCTTGAGTTTGAAGCCTGCCTGGTCTACATAGTGACTACAGGACTACATAAAGAGACACCCCACCCCCACCCCACTAGACCCTGCTACTAAGGTTGCAGTCCTTCATGACCAGAAAACCCTCAACTCAGTGAATTGAGGACTCCCTCTTCTCAGTCTGATCTGGGGAGCCTGAATCCCTTCACAGTCTACCTGAGGAAATCAGGGGAACAGATAGAGGGACGCACGGGAAGCAGAAGGAAGTGACATCAATTTGAGGGTTTTTGAGATGGCATGGGGAAAGAGACACCCACTGGAGAGGAAGGTAAGCTGAGTGCTTTTTCTGCCTCTCTGAGCCAGCAGGCTTTCGCCATAGCTTTGAGATTTTGTTAAAAACTCAACAGGGTAAAGCAAATGATGCCTTTTAAAATTATCTGCCTGTCTGCCAATGGCACAGGTCTCTCTCTCTCTCTCTCTCTCTCTCTCTCTCTCTCTCTCTCTCTCTCTCTCTCTCTCTCTCTCTCTCTCCCCTCCCTTCTCCCATTCCTACTTCCATCCCTCTCCCTCCCTCTCTTTGCCCTCCCTTTCCCTCACTCTGCCCTTCCGCTCTCTCTTTGTAAAAGGAGTAGCTCTCTCCTTGAGGAAGCTGATGAAGTAGCCACAGTATCAAGTTCCCTGACTGGACTGCTGGGTCTCCTGCCCACCCAAGTGAGCTCCACAGGAAAAATGGCCCACACTGGGGGCTCACTGCTGTTTTCATGAGCTCGGGGAGCCCGGATGAAGAACATGCGTGAAGGTTCTGCACTGTTCAGTGCGTCTTCAGGTTATGATCAACCCTCCCAGGTGATGCTGAGACCCTAGTCTGAGGACCACGCCCTGAGTGGGAGGATCCAAAGTCCCCTCTCTTCCCTGTATTCTGTTCCACCCTGCCTGCCTTGCTGCAGACAGTAGCCATGTACACTGATGCCTGCAGGCACTGGGGAGAAAGCTGGGGTTTCCTGTGTGGTGTGGTTTCCTGACCAACTTGGGTGAAGCAGACTGGTGGTGTCCCCTGAACCGTGTCCCCTTCCTTAGATATCTGTTCCTGGAAAGGGGGGGTCCTGCTCTCTATAACTGAGGGTCAGGGGTCTCAGAACCCTAGTCAGGGAAGAGCTATCGCTGCTCCCAGAGTTCACCCCCCAGACCTCATGGAAGGTGGGTGGAAGGAGGGTCTGCGCAGAGATAGGGAGGACACCCCAACCCCCCACTGTTCGACCCCCTCCTAGCGCTGTCTGAGGATGGCTTCATAGAGTACATTTGTCCTGAGGTGAGGCTCTCTCCACCCTCACCCAGCCTCTGCGTCCTTTCTCGCCCGTTCTTTCCTTTAATCTGGTTTACAGAAAAGATACTTTACGAAAAGACTCTTTTTCAGCTAAAGACAGAACACAGAGTGAACCCGGTGTATGAAATCAGTCACCTACCATCGTGACAAGTGGGACCTCCTTACGGGCAAGGACCTCCAATGACGTCTCAGCAAGCACAAGTGCTGGCTCCCTATATATCCAGGTGAGGACGACCACACCTGCATGTTCTTGGAAAGACACTGTTCCAAGAACAGATTGGCTGTTTACTGAGGGCTGGAAGGGAAGTTATGATTTCTGTTGATTTATGAATTTCTCACGTATTAAGCTTCTGCCCTATTTATGTGTTCGCCATTTTCTTCGTTTGCCCTTGATGCGCTTCTGCCCTGGGTGTGAGAGAGCAGAGAGGGGGAAGACCGCAAGGCACCCCCATGCTCTCTCTCCTGGGTCCTGGACAAAGAAATGAGAGCTCAGGGATGTGACTCCCAGGCGCCTGGGCTGAGGCTGTGTGGGAAGGCATAAGGCTAACCCAGTGGGTCGGCCTGCCTGGCTATGGAGGAACTGGCCTTAGGGTCCAGTATAGGAAAACACTAGCACATGGAGCCAGGTTTCATGGTCTGAATGAGTTGCCCCCGCCAGCTAAGCATCTTTTGACAAGTCATGTGCTCAGATCTCTCCGACTTCCTCATATTCTCCCAAATGTTTGGTCTTTAAGCAAGTCTCCCTTGTGTTCAGTAGTGATCTCCTGTATAGGAAGCAACATGGAGCTCCTCTGACAATGAACACTTGATGTGCCTTATAATCCAGCTGTCCCACCGTGAGGACTGTCTGTCTCACTGCTGCACTGTGCACACTTGCCACGTGATGGAGCGTCCCTGTGTCCGTAGCTGATGAAAACCTAAGGAAAAATGCAGGCAGCAAAAGGTGAACTTTGGGGCTGGGATGTAGCTCAGTTTGCAGAGCTTTTGTCTGGCATATGTGAAGTCCTGGTTTGATCCCCAGCACTGCATAAAAACAGACCTGGTGTAGGCTGAGGACGTCAGTAAAGTGCTTGGCTGGAACCCTGAGGACCTAACATCAAATGCTATTCATAGCAGGCACTGTGGGGCATGCCTGTAATCCTGGCACACAGGAAGGCAAAGATAGGTGGATCTCTGTGAGTTCAAGGCCAGCCTGGTCTACAAAGCAAGTCCAGGACAGCCAAAGCTACACAGAGAAACCCTGTCTTGAAAAACCAAACCAAGGGGGCTAGAAAGATGGCTCAGTGGTTAAGAGCACTGACTGCTCTTCCAGAGGCCCTGAATTCAATTCCCAGCAACCATATGGTGGCTCACAACCATTTAGCATGTGACTGGATGCCCTTTTCTGGTCTGCAAGTGTACACACACACACACACACACACACACACACACACACACACACAGAGAGAGAGAGAGAGAGAGAGAGAGGGAGCACACCTCATATACATTAAATAAATAAACAAATCTTTAAAAAAAAGAAAGAAAGAAAAACCAAACCAACCAACCAACCAAACACACACACACAAAAGCTGTTTGTGATGGGCAGGCTTGTAACCTCAGCAGCAGTGATGCTGAAACAGGTGGACCCTGGCTTATAGCCAGCGAGCCTAGGCAAGTCTTGGTGAGCCCAGACTAGTGACAGACCCTGTCTCCAAAAGCAATGTGAATAGTGTCTAGGGAACACACACACACAAAAGCTGTTTGTGATGGGAGTCTGTTCTCTGGCTCGGTAGCACTTAGTGTTTCGTTTGTTGGTTGGTTGGTTTGGCTCCCACTTCCTTCATGACCCTGGTTCATGACCCCTTGACTTGTGGTTTAAAGTCTGTCTGGTCTACTTCAGAGCCCTATCTGTTAAAGGCCTGGTTCAGCTCCATTCCTAGAAACAGGCCTTCGGGGACATGCCCTAACAAATTGCTCTGACTATGGTAAGATCCTTGAAAAAGAAGAGAAAAAGGTGCGTTCTTGCAATACAGTTTGGCTACTAATGTATTGGGTTGTGGGGGAAATGGCCACTAATAAGTCTCTGTTGTTCTAATTACAACTGGAGATGTTCTGCAAAGCCCTGGGAAACTAGGGATTTGCCTGACGTTTATGTTGTGGCCTTCGTCTGCTGACCTGGTGCTTTCATTAAAGAAGCTCCAAGAGATACAGATTTTCCTGCTCACTTCTGCTGAGACTGAACTCTGAACATGTTTGAATACACAGCAGAAAGGCAGCAGAACGCTGCCCCATGGGAAGAGATTTCCAGTCTTGGCTCCATATGCAATGTCCATGTATTCTGTTAGTGTGGAGCTGGGGCTATTTCAGGTGTTAGAAAGTAGGTTATCATGTAACCTGGCAACACATCCTTTTTATAACATCGAGATTAGATATTTCAATATCTGATTTGGTATGCATGCACATTATAAAATTATCAAGGTAAACCCAGTATAGTTCGCCGTGTGATGGGGCAAGGCAGGGCAAAGTTTTCTCCATCTTGTATTTTTGTTGAGGCCTCTCAGGTCTAACTAGAATTTGATCTCCTTGGTGGAGAAACCTCTGGAAAGTTACCCAGCTCTGTTCTAGGAACCCAAGATCAGGACGTCCTGGTAACTTATCTTAGCCTTTGTAAAAAATTGTTTGTTTGTAGGGAACCTCTTTTGGGTAACTGCTCATCTGAGCTGCCTGTTTGTGAAGAATCCCCTGTGACTGGCCAGCTGTCTGTCTCAGTTAGGGGTTCTATTGCCATGAAGAAACACTAAGAGCAAAAGCAAGTTGAGGAGGCAAGGGCTTATTCAGCAGACACTTCCACATTGCTGTTCATCGTGGAAGGAAGCCAGGACAGGAACTCACACAGAGCAGGAACTTAGTGTTAGAAGCTGATGCAGAGGCTGAGGAGGGAGTGCTACTTACTGGCTTGCCCAGCTTGTTTTCTTTCTTTTTTGTTTGTTTGCTTTTGTTGTTGTTGTTGCTGTTGTTTGAGACAGGGTTTCTCTGTGTAGCCTTGACTGTCCCAGACTCACTTTGTAGACCAGGCTGGCCTCGAACTCACAGCTATCCGCCTGCCTCTGCCTCCCGAGTGCTGGGATTAAAGGCATGCGCCACCCCCACTTGGCATCCAGCTTGTTTTCTTATGGAACCCAGGACCACCATCTCAGGAATGGCACCATCCACACCAGGCTGGACCCTCCCCCTTTGATCACTAACTGAGGACATGCCTTACAGCTGGATCTCACAGAGGCATTTCCTCAACGTAGACAACTTCCTCCCTGATGACTCCAGCTATATTGAGGTGACACACAAGCCCAGCCAGTCCACTGCCTATCTTAGCTTCTGATGCACCTGCTTACTTCAAACTGCTTATTCTTGGAAGTCCCCTCTGCATCTGCGGAGCCAGATGCCTCCACAAGGTCTCTGCCCTTAAGAACCCCATTATCTGGACACTCTAGGTCTGTGAACCCTTGGGTGTGGTCACAGCGGGCCGGAATAAAGCATTTCAATTGTCTATACACTGAGTTGTCGTCTCTGTCCAACTCCTCTTAACAACAAGAAAGTAGGCGAAATTCCTGTGATGACCCAAAGTATTCAGATTGACTCAGAAGTAGAATCTAAGTAGCCCTAAATAAGGAACGGCTCTCTCACTAACTGGAGCTCACTGATTGGCTACCCTGGCTCCGGGTCCACCTTCCCAGTGGATAACAGTGCTTCTAATGCTGGAATTACAAGTGCACACTGCCACAGGAGCTAGTCATTGTGGGTACTGGAGATCCAGGCTCGGCTTCCTGCCTGTGCAGGAAGCTACTGGCTAGCCAACATATTTTAATTTCTATGTCTGAGAGAAAAATGGATCTATTCTCTTTCTGTGTTTCTCTCATTTGACTTAACATGGAATCATTAGCTCCATCCATTTGGCAGCAAATGACAGGATTCCATTCTGCCTTACAGATGTACACTGTTACTTGTGCTTTTTAAAAAACAAAAAGCAAAAAACAAAACAAAAAACAAACAAACAAAAAAGCCTGGTGCTAGGTCGGACACACTGCTATGGCCCAGTTGAACACAGCCCACAAAGCCACAAGCAGTGACTGTCTGGCCTTCTGCAGAAAGTCTGCCCCCTTCTGATCTAAATAATCCCACCAAGGAGATGAAAAGGAGACAGAGCCTTAGCTGGGAAGGTTTGATCGCTGTGTCTGGGCCATCTGTGTTTGAGAAGTGACCCTCATCACTGTGAAAGTCCAGAGCCTTCTACACACTGGGCACAGCGGCCCCCTTCCTGCTGATTACTGTTCGAAGGGAAGAAAGACAACCCTGGGGTGTAGATTTATTGAGCATTTGCAACTTTAAAATTTCTAAATAAATGTTCTAATACAAATGAAAGTTCAGGGGCCTACAGTCAGGGTTTTGTGTGGTACAAACAGCAGTTTTCTGGACGGCAGCCACTGGCACCTACAGATCTCATGTACTAGAACAGAGAATTGGAGCAGGGACTATATCTATGGCTGGAAGTGGAGGTGTTTATTAAGAAGGAGGAAAGCATCCCTGAGTATGGGCGTGGCTGGAGGTGGGAAGTGGCTTGATGAGCGTTGCTGTTGACCACGCCCATTTTCACTGAGCGCACCCATCTTTTCCTTTCTCTGGTCCTGTCCGCCTTTCCAGACACTAAAAGCATTCTGACTTTTCTTGCTGAGATAAAATACACAACAGAAGCAACTTAAAGAACAAAGAGTCTATTCTGCCCCACAGGTTAAGGTCAGAGCCCTTCTTGACGCAGAAGGCACGGTGGCAGGAGCCAAAGGCAGCCGGTCATCTTTAAGGAGAGGAAACTCAGGAATGCAGATGTGCAGACCGTTTTCCTCTGTTTTATATGGTTCAGGATCTAAGCCCACAGCGTGGTGCCACCCACATGTGGGTGTGCCTTCTCCTCTTTGTTAACCCAATCTAGAAACTGCGTCACAGGTATGCCCAGAAGTTTGTTCCCAAGGGTCCTGAATCCCATCACGACTGAGCATCCTGTGGGGCCTGCTTGTCCTGACAGCTGTTCACAGACAACCATCTCTAACTCAAACACACAGCCCTCTGTCTCATCCATCTCCCTCCTCCTGGCAGACGCTCAGATTCACAGCTTGCCTGCTCTGTTGTTTCCTCCAATAATCCCAAGAGGCTCAAGTTTCCTCTTGATTCTGTTATAAAAGTCTTTTATCTTGAAGACCATGAACATGCAAAAGGAAATCCAATGTTATCGGAAGTCAAGTATGCTGCTCATTACTGGACCAACTATATGGCCCAACTTAGTAATTCTTAGCTTTCTGAGGAACACATTTTGTTTGCTTTTGTTTGCTTCTTTTTGAGACAGTGTCTCACTATGTAGCTCTGGTTGGCTTGGAAGTCTCTGTTGATGTCAGGCTGATTTGAGAATCAGTGAGATTCACCTGCCTCTGCCGTTGGAGCTCTGGGATTGAAGGTGTGTCCCACCATGCCTTGCTCAAGGAGCACATTTTACCGTAAGAGAATCATAGTGGAATACCCCAAATCCTTCAGCCTGCCTTTAGTTTTCCCATTCAGAGAAAGTGGGGATACAGGTATGGGGGCGCAGATATGCAAGTTCAGAAGGAAACTTGGGCAGCGATTACAAGTTCAGGTCTAGTCTGGATTATACAGTAACTCTCTACCACACACATATATGCATACATAAATACATACATATATGTTTATATACATCTGGGAGGAAATTAGATGAAATAATTCTTCTAAAATATAAGAAAGAGAAGAGCCAGCAGGAGACGCTCTGAAAGGATAGTCCTAGGACCTTTTCTTAGAGAGTGTAATTGCATACTAAGAGGTTCCCAAGCCAGTTTAGCTAGGCCGAGCACTTGATTTCAATGCAGCAGGCCCTATGTCAGTAGAGGATTGTTACCATGTGTGATTTCTAATACTCCATGATGGTGGAATATTAAGCCAGAGACAACAGATATAAGCAAAAATACAATACATGGGACTGGAGAGATGGCTCAGTGGTTAAGAGCACAGGCTGCATGAAAACAGAGTACTCATATACACAAAATAAATTATTTTTTAAAAAGAAGTATTTTTTAAATTAAATATATAGTGTTCTGCCTGCATATGTGTCTGCACACCAGAAGAGGGCACCAGATCTCATTATAAATGGTTGTGAGCCACCATGTGGTTGCTGGGAATTGAACTCAGGACCTTCGGAAGAGCAGACAATGTTCTTAGCCTCTGAGCCATCTTTCCAGCCCAAAATAAATAATTCTTTAAAAAATACAATACATGTGTTTACATTTACATATATTGACAAATATATAACAAAATGTATATGCTAGAATGATTTCATTTAGGGAAAAGAGATTTATTTATTTATTTATTTATTTATTTATTTATTTATTTTTGGTTTTTTGAGACAGGGTTTCTCTATGTATCCTAGGCTGTCCTGGACTCGCTTTGTAGACCAGGCTGGCCTCGAACTCACAGTGATCCACCTGCCTCTGCCTCCCGAGTGCTGGGATTAAAGGCATGCGCCACCATCTCACACCAGTCAAGTTTTTTAACTTTTTGCTTTAGGATAGGAAAAGAGAGAACGTTATCCAAGTACCCACCTGCAAGAGTTAGATAAATTATGAGCTATCTAGTACTACTGAGATCTCCTATAAAACAACCACCATCTCTATGTTGCGATTAAAAAAAAAAAAGCTCTACATAAATGTTTAGGTAAAGAGCAAGGTGCAAAACTGTAGCCAACTCTACTTTGCAGTGGTGGCCAAAGCCATGCCTGTTTTTTTGTAGTGTGGCCTTGTTTCTCCACCACCAGGAGCAAAGGTAATTCGCTTCCTCAGAGTCTGAGATGAGTTTCCTAACACTCAGACAGTGGACTGTGACGAGGGGAATGTTCTGGAGTTACAGACAAATGAGAATCCTGTGGCAACAGCCAGGATTTCTAGGTTCTTGTCAGATGGAACAAGAAACTGAACAGAGACATAAGCAGTAGAAACAGAAACTTCCAAAGAAAGAAGTGGAGGAGAGCTTAGATGGCTTAATGGCAGCCCCAGGCCCTGAGGCAGGATCTTTGTAGGTCATTTATCATCTGTGCTCTTGTACCTGCCAGCCTTGGTGAAGAGGGGCTTCTGGCTTTGTTCCTTTTCACATTAATTTTTTTCATCTCATTCCCGACTGTACACACCGAAAACACACACGCTGAGATTTGTCATCCCAGGAGACTTTCAAGGAAGCTGAAGAAGGATGACAGCGCTCTTCTGTACCTCTTTCTTGCTTGGTCCCTCTCTGACTGGGACCACAAAACTCTCTAGTTCTACCTATCAGGTGGAGAGGGACATTCGGTGGCATTCATGGCATTCTGAGCATGCAGCCTCACCTACATGGGACCAGCTTCCTCCCAGCGCTTCTGTTTCCCCCTAGAGGTACAGCAAGTAACCCGGTATAACTCTCATACCTCAAGTTTAGCTTACAGCTTTAAGTACATATGCCATACACCTGTATACCTGGAAATTGCCTGGACGTGGGAATGGGTCCTTGTCTTGCTTAGCTTTGGCTTTCCGCTTGATATAGCCTACAGGCTCTGAGATGGGAGTTTAAACAGAGGGGTTGTCCAGATCAGATTGACCTGAGGTCACGTTTCTAGAGGCCTATCTTGACTGCTAGGTGATGTAGGAGAACCTAGCACATTGTAGTCAGTACCATTCCCCTGGCAAGTGATCCTAGAGTATGTAGGAGAACCTAGCACACTGTAGTCAGTACCATTCCCCTGGCCCTAGAGTATGCAGGAAAGCTTCTTAAGCATCAGTCTACCTAAGGGAGGCAGCAACTAGCATTCCATGGTTTTGCTTCAAGTTCTTGCTTGAGTTCTCTCTTGATTTTCCTGGTTTGGGAGGTTTCAGAGGGGAGCAAGGAGTCCTATCAAACTGTGCTAGGGATCATTTCCATCAGATTTTAGCTTGGAATCTGTGTGCTGTTGATCTGGGCCTGAAGGACCAGCTGTGGTCAATAAGAGATCAGCACTAAGGAGTTGAAGTCATCTGTGCCCCATTGGATGACTGTGACAGCTTTTCCAGGGCCAGCACACAGACCCTGTGGTCCAAGGGACCAGGGCTATATATGAAGTTGCAAGGCAGGCTGCTGTGATTCGGGAGTACAGCAGCTTTGTCGTGTCCAAAAGGTCTCCAGTTAGCATGATGCTATCTGTAGGTCTTTGTATGTATCCTGTGTGGTATTGACGTAGGTTCTCTTCATCCCTGGTTTCAAGCTTTTACTACGATGGCGTGTTGAGTATTGTCAAAAGCCCTTTCTGTAACCGTTACTACAACCATGTGACTTCCAGTCCTGAGCCTATTTGCGTGATGTAGAGCTGGAAAGGTTTTGAAAGTGGTAAGTGGTTCAGGGGCACTGAGATGGAAGTGGGCACTAAGGCCACATACATGGCATCTAAGATGAGGTCTTCGAGACTATCCATAAGGTAAATGCTACCTGACAGAGGGACAGGCCCTCTTCATCATGTAGGGCGGACAAGAAATACCCTGATGATGAGATGAATTTTGAAGACGTGTGGACCTTTCTCTCCAGCTAACTTCGTGTCATCTAGCCCCACAGGTGCTAGGTCCCTCCCATTAGCAAAGCGCCTTCTCATCTCCTCTGGGCCCAGGGACATGGTTCTTCTCCCCGTCCATCGTACCCCAGTGTTTAGCCATACCTTGTCTCCATATCCTTTCTTTGTATCTCTGTTGTGCTTAAAAAAAAAAAAAATGAAGATGCCCATAAAGATATATCCTAATCTGACTTGTCTTAAAACTCAGAAGGAACTATGAGAGCTCTTAAATATTTAATTGGAGTACATTCAAAGGAAAAGTGATTATGGTAACTAATGTTAATATTTGAAGTAGATAACATTTTAGGTAGATTAAATCATAATAATATTTAAGGTAGGTAAACACTCTCTGTGTAACTAGCCAAACTCCATGGCATCACAAGCAGCACGTACTGAGATCTGTGCCCTTCTCCTTTTTATGTCCCAGGTTCTGGGCTCTGGAAGGTTGCTTCCTACAGAAAATTAGAAAGATGGGACCAATGCTCAATGGTTTTGTTACACAATGACTTCTTCCAGTTTACAGCAGAGGAAACTCTTTAGCACAGAAAGGCTTTGGGGAGCATCAGACAATCCACCTCTTGGCACTACAGACATACGAGGACTTCTAAAGCTCACCCAGACTAGATGATGATGCAAGAGGCCAAGGGCTGGGGACCTAGATGTGGGATATTGATTTGATTTTTTTGTTTTGTTGTTTGAGGCAGGGTTTCTGTATAGCTCTGACTGGCCTGGAACTTGGTACGTAGACCATGATGGCTACAAACTCATAGAGACCTGCCCTCCTCAGCCTCCCAAGTGCTGGAATTAAAGGCCCACGATACCACCTCCAGCCTGGTATGGGACTCTTGATGTGAGTTAACTATGTTAGTTCCTGACAGGGAGCACAATGCCCTAGGATGGGTGATCAAGGACACTGCAGGCAATGTCGTCTCAGATATGGGTGGGAAAAGTGTTTTTAACCTTCTAGGGGCCTTGGGAAGCCAAGAAATCTTGAGGCATCCCCACACCGTCAAGTGTAGTATCAACATGAGTCTGGAGCAGGCACAGCACAGCTCAGACTCCTGAGCTCCCAGACTAGACACCTGCTATTGCTCCTGTTCCAGGAAGAGCTATGAGACTGTAGGGTCTGAACCTGAGGATGTGGATGGGAGCTGGTGATGATGTTGGAAATGTGTGTAGATGGGTTTCATAGCAGGAGGACCTATGACCTTCTGCCTGTCTGACCCTGTGTGGTGAAGAAGGCATAGCTGCCCTGAGTAAGTGCACAGATATGCATGTAGGCAAAACACTCATAAACATACAATAAATAAATACAATTCTTTAACAAAGCTTAAAAATGTATAAGCAAGCAAATAAGCTAATCCATTTCTATTCTGAGGAAGATATAAATATTTAACTGACATTTATATAAATCTACACATATGTCAAAATACTAAACTTGACAGCTCAAACAGTTACATTTTGTTGTATGTATTTTGTGTGTGTGTGTGTGTGTGTGTGTGTGTGTGTTTATGAGACAAGGTCTCACTATGTAGCTCTGGCTATCCTGGAACTCAGGGAGATCCACCTGCCTCTGCTTCCCAAGTGCTGGGAATTAAAGGTGTGCTCCACCAGGCACAGCAGCTATTCCATCTTAAAACTTACTTTTCAGTAGGGCACAGAACATTGGAACTAGTGGTTGGAAGTTTATTTAGAAACACAAGATTATCGTGTGCATCAACTTCTTTATTCGTTGCTAAAGGGAGGGTGTACGATTTCCATGGTCACTAGTAGCCCCTTTACCGATGGATGGGCTTTGTGGATACACCTAGCCAAGCAAGGAGGGTATCGTCAGTGAATGGCTAAAAAGGAAGGTGTACCACGTGGGCCTGAGAGACGGTGTTAGGACAAACGCAAAAGCAGGCAATAAATGGCTATCAGAAAGGTAAAGAGGCCCAGCATAATCTGACTGTAGGGCTGCAACATTCTGGCTCTCTATGATACACAGAAAATCATATCAGCCAATCAGTCCTGTTGGGAGAGTCTGTTCTCGAGGGCTCAGTCCTAAGGATGCTCAGCTCCAAGTGTGAAGTGAATGCCTTTCAAAGACAAAGAGAACGCCTCAGAAAATATTCCAGATACCTCCAGTACCAGAGAGATCACAGAGGGAGGTGGAGGCAAAGGATGAAGGCACATGGCAGGGGGGAGTACAGACCAAAGGGGGGGAAAAGAACACAACTCAGAAACATGATTAGCAATGGACACATCACTGAGCACAGTGCTGCCCAGCCAGTCAGAGTCCTGAGGTCTGCAACAGGCTCCTTTATCTCACCGTTTCAAACAGCCCTGCCAAGATGCCTAATTAAAAGGATGCCCGGTGACTGAGTAGCTCGCTGGTTTCTGAGGGAAATGGGAACTCAGGGCAAGCGTCAGGCAACTACCCTCCCAGGGTTGGTCTGCAGAATATCTCTCCTAGCTAATGGCACATCTCCATTCTACCAGAGGTAGACCTTTGAGCTGAAGCATAGAACAGAGTAGACCCCTTTTCCCCGTAGGGCACCAGGCAGTGAAGCTGCTACCAAGGCTTCCCTGAGGAGGGGAGTAAGTACAGAGGAGCCAGTATCCTAGAGCCTGACAGCAGGCCCCTCCAGGACCTAGAGACAGAGCGAGGAGGGAGAGCCATGTCAACCGCTACCAAGGCAGCAAGTCACAGCCTCTGGCTGGGGAGACAGTGGCGCGGAGATGAGCACTGCCTGGGAAATATTACAAAGGCTCTGCTCTCATCAGAAGACACCAAGCCAAGTCCTCACTGAAGAAAAAGCAAGATGGAATGAAGCGAGCTCGGTTCCCCCTTTGCCTGGTACATACCTGGAGAATGAGAAACCTCTCCTTTATGTTTACTTATTTTTATTATTGTTGTCTTTTGAGTTTATTGTTTATCTATTTCCTTCTAACATTCCCAATGTACATAGTATCTGGTGTTAGAAGGATACTTTCAATCCGGCACTAGTTCCTTCTTTTTATTTGTTTACCCCCACCAATCTCAGGACATTGTACTTGTGTTTGCTAGGTAAGTGTCCCTCCACTGAACTAATTTCTGCACCCTTTATACATGTTAACAATGTATTTGGGCATATTCTGCCTCATATTTCCTCCTCTCCTCATATGTGGCCCTTCCATTAGTTCCCTTTGTTATACTAGGAAACCTTGCGTCTGATTTCCTTCATCTATCTATCTATCTATCTATCTATCTATCTATCTATCTATCTATAACCAAAGGGCACGTGGCAATAGAGTCTGTGCAGACTCAATTCTTTAAGTTGGTGAATTTGTTGGGTTGCTTTGACTTTTGATGTTCATGAATCAGATAAAGTAAAAAGGAATCTATAAATAGGAATGAGAGAGAGGTGTGATGAGTGTGCAGATTCATTTTAGAAGACGGGCTAGAAAGAAAGCAGACAGACATGTGTGGGGATGGGAAGCAAAATCTTTTTGAATGGCAAAATAAGATTTTTGCCCGAAGCTAAGGCACATGAGGACAAACCCTGGAAGCCGAAGCACACTACAGAAGTCTGAGTGCGCTGCCCCAGGTTTGTGGAGCATGGAACTTTTTTTTTGGTTTTTCAAGACAGGATTTCTCTGTGTAGCCTTGGCTGTCCTGGACTAACTTTGTGGACCAGGCTGGCCTCGAACTCACAGCAATCTACCTGCCTCTGCCTCCCGAGTGCTGGGATTAAAGGCGTGCGTCACCACCGCCCGGCTTGGAGCATGGACCTTAAGATGGTGCATGCAGGATGATGAATGAGTGGGTACCTTCGGTCAGAAGTCAGTACCCTGACACACACCAGCATCCTACCACCTGCTTAACCAATGAGCTGCCCCGGACAACATGTACAACATGAGATGGCTTTAAAAAACTTATGTCTAATCAAGACAGATACTTATATTTTATCCTGTTTGCCAAGCTTTTCATTACTTAGGAAACCGAGTTACAAGAAGGTCATCGTAAAGACTTTTTAGGTGAGTACTTTAACAACTGTTCGACTAAGGTGATTCTAGGATACTACAAATCCACAGCTAAAAATATGGAGATGAGTATAAACTCTGTACTATAAAAAAACAAAAAACCCAGATTTTTAAATACTGGCAAAGGTTACAAAAGTATTTAACCAAGTTGATGCCATCAAAACTAGCATGGTTTATAATACTATTAGTTTCAGGAAGAAGTTCATCCATTCCCAATTGTTTTCCTAATGATTTTCCATTTCCTGATGGGCCTAGTAAAAGAAAACTAAAACATTAAACATGAACATAAAAACTTTTCAAAATAAAATTAAAGAATTTATTTAAAATTATAAATTCACTAAACATAATTTTTATAAATTTCTGCTCAATAATTTAAAGAAGTATACAGTTCACACAAAACCTACATTTTCCTTTAATTAATGTAAGCAGACCACTTTGCCCCCTCAGAGCAAAAGAAAAATCTGTACTAATCAGTTCATGGTGCAAAGGCCAACCAGAGAAGCTCCATTTGTGTTAGGCCTCCATCTTAGTACCTCATGACTGTGTGCTTGTCCTAGACCTATTCAAAGTTCCAGAATGCTGGGTTCCTGGAAAACAACCACACCTCAGCGACCTCTGCCCAGCAATGGACAGCTGTGACCATTTTACTTGTTATAACTGGTGGGTTTTTTTTTTTTAAAGCATCTGTAACTTGCTCACACAGATACAAAGAATTGTTTTGAGTTGCTTTAACTACTTAAACTTGGTAGAACAGACAAGGTTTTGCTTGCTTACATAGATAACCTTCCTGTGGTTGGGTTTTTTGTTTTGTTTTGTTTTGGTTTTTGCCTTAAAACCCCCCCCCCCAAAAAAAAAACAAAAAACAAAAAAACAAAAAAACAAAAAACTTTTCCCTGCTGGGCATGGTAGCACACTCCTTTAATTCCAGCACTTGGGAGGCAAAGGCAGGTGGATTGCTGCGAGTTCGAGGCCACCCTGGTCTACCAAGAGTCCAGGACAACCAAGGCTACAGAGAGAAATCCTGTCTCAAAACAAAACAAAACCAAAATCCAAAAACCAAAAAACCAAACCAAACCAAACCAAACAACCCAAAAAAACCTTTCCCTGCTGTGCACAGGCATACACCTGTAATCCCAGCACTCTGGGAGGCAGAGGCAGCTGTATTTTTGTAAGTTCAAGGCCAGCCTGGTCTACCAAGAGTCCAGGACAGCCAAGGCTACAGAGAGAAATCTTGTCTAAAAAATAAATAAAAAAAAAAAAAAACCATAAAAAAAAAAAACCAAACCAAAACACCAACAACACCCTATGACAGGCTCAAATTTGGCTCTGAGACTGTCATTCTGCTAGCAGCTAACCACTAACTCTTTTCATTATAATTGGATTGGGTATGGTCTTTTCCTAGGTGTCAGAAACTCTGTAACAATGGAATATCATAAGACAACTGAATCGGTATTAA
Organism: Acomys minous; assembly: GCF_964271855.1. Lineage (NCBI taxonomy): Eukaryota > Metazoa > Chordata > Mammalia > Rodentia > Muridae > Acomys > Acomys minous. Next base: position 17,406,387 of record NC_140490.1, read on the forward strand.
TGAAAGAAAAATCAATACAATAAAAATAGCTTGAACAAGGAAGTGTGCAGAAAGTTTGTCATGCCAATCTGTCCCTGATTTTCCTTCAGTCTTGGCCTAAACACGTAAAGAGTCTCCCTCTCCTGAGTGGCTCTCAGGTCTTCTGTGCCTGCTCCCTACCACCACTTCTCAAAGCAAATGCGGTCCTTGGGAACGTGGCTGTTTTCCAGTTGTTTAGAGAAAAAGTCCGTCATTGGAGGTGGGCCGCAGATATAGAACAGAGTCTCTGCTGAAACGTGATCTCTTATCTCCTCCTCTGTAATTCTTCCTTCTATAAAAAAACAAAAACAAAAACAAAAAACCAGAAAATCACCAAATCAGGCTGAACATGTTTGTAAGCCAACCGACCACAGCTGGCTGGCAGCGTTCCCGTGCAGGAGCAGCACCTGAGCTGGCTGGCAGCGTTCCCGTGCAGGAGCAGCACCTGAGCCTGTTTTCTCCAGGCTTCCCAGCCTCGAGCAAGCAAAGCAGCAGGCTCATCACCAGCTTCTCCTTCGAGAGGGCCCTCAAGCCTACTCATCTCTGCAGAGATGGAAACTGCCTTTAGCAGCGTAAATGGCTGTCATAAATAAACAGATAGATAAAGAAATAAATTCCTCTCAGGACGGTAAGATGGCTCAGCAGGTAAAGGTGCTTGCTGCCAAGTCCAATGGCCTGAGCTTTATCCCGAGACTCACAGATGGAAAGAAAGAACCAACTCCAAACATTGTCCTCTGCTCTTCATACATACCTGCAAACACACACACACACACACACACACACACACACACACACACACACACACACACATATTGAAAAATAGCGTTAGCTGGGTGAGGTGGTGCAAATCTAAGCATTCTGAGGGTAGAGAGGTAGGTGGAGGTTTATGATTTCCAGGCCAGGCAAGGCTACAGAGTAAGACCTTGTCTCAAAAAAAAAACTTAAACAAACAAAAGTGAATAAGATAACTTTAAAGACCCCCTCCAAATAGGGGAACTTGGTAATTTAAATAACTACTAATGGCATATGCAACTGATTCAACCAAAGCAGCATCCTTTTTTTTTTTTCCTTCCCTTTTTCAAGACAGGGTTTCTCTGTGTAACAGAGCCCTGGTCCTGGACTTTCTTTATGGACCAGGCTGGCCTTGAACTCACAGAGCTCCGCCTGCCTCTGCCTCCCAAGTATTAGGATTAAAGATGTGCACCACCACCGCCCAGCAGCATACTGTTTTTTAATTGTATACCATAGTGATGGTGCCAAGGCCTTCTAAAACTTGTGATTTTAACATGAGCATAGGAATCTACCTATAATAAGCAAATCCAAGTATGTGTTTTTATAAGAACCATCTCAATTTCCTTGGGAATGACATTCCGAGCAGGAGACTCCTAACAGTAAAACATTCTTCTTAACCAATTGGCCTGTCTCTCCAGTAACTGCAGGGCTAGTCAAAATCTCTTTAGAGGACTCACCTGTGACATAAGGCTTAAGTTCTGCACTGATTTCTGTTGTCTGTTTTGTTACATGTAAACTGCAAGTAATCTTCTCAGGAAATTCATGCACTAAGTCGAGGATATCTTTCTGGAATGTCAAACATATTGGGTCAAACTACAATTAAAAAGAAAAATCAAACCACAGCTGGGTATGGTGGTACACGCCTTTCATCCCAGCACTTGGCAGGCAGGCTCTCTATGAGTTCTGGGCTAATGCCTCAAAACCACCACTACCTGATGCCACTACCACCACCTCCTTCTCCTCCTGCTCCTATTTTTTTGAGACAGAATCTCATTTAGTCCAAGTTAGGCTTGAATTTTCTATGTAGCTGAGGCTAGCTACACGTGCCTGATCTTCCTGCCTTAGCATGCCAAGGGCTGGGATTACAAGTGTGCCACCATGCCTGGCCCTAGTGACATTTCCGTTCCGTTAGCTTCTAGATTCTATCCTACTATGGTGACCTAAATGGAATGGGCCCACAGGCGCATAGTTTGAATGCTTGGTCCCAGTTGGTAGAAGTGTTAGGGGAGGATTAGGAGGTGTGGCCTTGCTAGAGGTGTGTCACTGGGGTGGGCTCTGAGGTTTCAGAAGACTCATCCCACTCCCAGTTAGCCCTTTCTGCCTCCTGCTGTGTCTCAAGATGTGAGCTTTCAGCTACTGCTTCAGCACCTTGCCTGCCTGCCTGCCTGCCTGCCGCCATGACGGCCACGGACTCTCGCCCTGAAACCAGAACTCCCATCTTAAGTGCTATTTTATAGGTTGCCTTGGTTACACTGTTATATCATAGCAATAGAAAAATAAATAAGACAGCCATCATATTTCATCTTATCCCGTTGCTTAACTGGAAACATTTTTAACTATCCAGGGTGAGATTGTCTGTTAATCATTTGAATTGATTAAGCTTTGCAAGCCTTTTATTCCAATCTTTGCAGAGAAATCTGAACCTACAGAAAAAAAATTTATGGTCTGGAGAGATGGCTCAGCCGTTAAAGGCTAGGCTCACAACCAAATATAAAAAAAATCCTACTTATTTACATGTTTGTCTATTTCTATTGTCATATATTATTTAGTGATGGGTTTTACAGAGACATCTTCATCAGAGCACACCTCACATTTTGGCCATAATCCCCCCCCCCCCCCCCCCCGCCTTCTCTCTTTACTCCCATTCAATCTCCTAGGTAGTTTCACGTCTTTCCTGTCCTATACACCTGTATGACTTTTCATTGTTTAATAATGGGTTTCATTATAGCACTGTCACGTCATATCACCTGCTGTTTATGGACTATAAATTATGCACACTTGCTTCGAGCACACTGTAAGCGCGTCTCCCACCTTACCTTAAACAGGAGTTCACTGGTGTCCTTTGCACTGTAGAGTAGTTTTATTGTCCCTATCGCACAGCTACTTCCTTGGTCTGCTTGGTCCCGGTGGAGATCTGCTGAGTGGCGCAGGATGGAAAGCAGCGGGTTGATCCCAACCCCTCCAGCAATCAACACGAGGTTTCGAGGGGCATCTGTGGGCTGCGGGTCGAAGAAGAACTCTCCACCCACTCTGACAGCCACTTCAGAGTCAAGTGTGCACTGAAGCAAGAAAGAAAAGCTCCTTTGGTCCTGTGCAAGGCAAGTCTCAGACCAAATGTTCTACTTAAGTGAACTCGCCGAGCTGACCCGCCTGCTTACCAGTATTTGGGAAGATCTGCACAGCTTGTTTTAATTCTCCCAGAGCCTGGGGACTGGATTTTACTCTCCAGCATGTATTCCAACTTTGTGGTCCATACAACATGGCCATTCAGAAAGGGGGTCTGCTTCAGAGATTTTGTCACTAACTTTGCAGATAAGGAGCTGAGCTGACAAAAGCACCAATAGACTGGGGGGGGGGGCAACCCCGGGGTTATGCATCTCTTTACTAGAGGCATGTTGGGACCTGTGCGGGCCCAGTCAGACTAGCGCAGCAGGCTTGCCCCAGCACTGTGGGGCAGTTCTATTCTGTTGTGTCTGTTCACACCCCTCTCTAGCAGCCAGAAAGGCAGCAGGAGGCTGTGCATGCAGGCTGAGTCTCACACTTGTCTGCAGTGCGCAGTGTACGTACCAGTATTTGGTGAGGTCACTTACATGAAAATTGCCTCCAGAGAGGAATGCACTGGTTCCCAGTGGGCCAATATTGTCTCTATGGGGGGTATTCTAGAAACCTGCAGCAACATTTTCTGTTTTTTTGTTTTTGTTTTTCATTGTCACAGTGATATGGGGGACTTAAGTGACATTCAGAGGATAGGGCTAGATGTCCCACATAACTGGTGGCTTCCTGGATCTGGCTCCTATTAAACTGATGGCTAAATCAGCAGGAATCTTGTGAGCTATTCTTTATTAGTAGTTGGAATCAGCCACTGTGGGAATATTCAGAACACAGACATTTGCACATAATACAAACGAAGGCTTTTTAAAATTCAGAGTGCTGGATTCCTGCATGCCATTATTGCAATGTACAGGACTGTCAGGATGACTTCTGAGTGACCCAGGCTATTCATGTGGGCAAATGCCAGTTTGTAATGATCTGAGGCCACACTCTAAATGTGTTAGTCAAATGGTTTTGGCTCCCAGCTTCAGAGGTCTTAGTGCACAGTCAGCTGGCTGGATGCTCTGTTTCTGGGCTATGGTGAGGCGGAGCAGGGTGATGGAAGGACACAGACGCTGATTTACTCAGCACATAGCAGCCAGGAAACCAAGAAAGAGAACGGCCACAAGGGGGTTTTCTCCTTCCCTCAGGTACTGTACCTGTCCCTCTCAGCCCATGGACGGTGCTGCCCTCCCACATTTAGGGAGTATATTACATCCTTGTGTATTAATCCTCTTGGAAGCAGCCTCAGAGGAGTGCCTAACTAATCTCGTACTCTCTTCTCCATCAAGCCCACAAACTAAATTAACATGAATCTTTTCTTTTTTTTTTTTCCCAGACAGGGTCTCTCTGTGTAGCCTTGGCTGTCCTGGACTTGTTTTGTAGACCTGGCTGGCCTCGAACTCACAGTGATCTGCCACCATGCCCAACAATGACTCAGAGACAGCTTTGCACAAATCTAAGTTCACCTGGATTTCCCGGAATGTAAATAGTGTGTAGACTACCCTTGGCTGTGTTCTGTTCTGGAAGACCACATACCAGATGGTGACATGAGTGTCCTTCTGTCACCCACACAGCAAGCCTGTACCAGCTACATTTACAGACCACATGTTTGTGGTAACTGTGTTTAGTAAAAGTCCTCTGGTGGCTTCATTCTATCTTGTGGTTTCCAAACGCTCAAACTTGAGTACTCAGAAATAAATATCCGTTGATTATGGGTCCCTTTCCTTCCTTTTCTCCTCCTCTGCATTTCGGCTAGAGAATTGTGAGTTTGGGGTGCTTTGTTCAGTTTTATGTGTTTTTCCTCTAATTTCCTGACAGGGTTAACACTACTACAAGTCATCAAACCCTTCTGCTCTGGACCCTGCCTGCCCCCATGACATAGCATTGAGCTCTATATGAAAAGATGTCTCGGGCACTGTAGCTCTCAGAGAAGAAAACACTCCTGGATATGTCTACCTGACAGCATACAGAGGGTCCCACTAGCCTGCCATTCAGGAGCCCAGCAACCTCTGACGTCATCACCAGCTGCCGCCAGGTGAGTGCCAGGTGAGTGCTGATAAAAAGGACACCACTAGTCTCTTACTCCTCTTCCTCTTTCTCTCTGCTTCTGTCATGGGTTCCCTCCCCCCTTCTCCCATCCCCCCACTTTCCCACAATACCTTCATACCAGATCTGTTGCATGGCACCTTTATCATTATTATAACACTATCTCCTTCCTGCCTCCCCCCAAAAACCAGAATCCAGCCATTTATATGGAACGCCCAGTTTTGCCTCGTTACAAGCTCCTGGCACAAATCAACAGACTTTAGAAGTAGGACCATACACATGCTTTCAGAAGGTCAGAACCTAGGCGTTCAGTCCTTGGACCCCGCATTCCAGGTAAGCAGGAGGCACCTCTGGACAGATTTAATTCCAGGTTCCACAACTTCAGACGACCAAACTTAAGAGAAAAAAATCTAAGAAAAAAAATTCCTGAATTCATAAAATAAGTCTTTTGGTAAAGAAGTTCCTAGGGGAAAACCACCTAAACTTACCTACTTTTAACTACGTAGGGCTTTTGACAGAGAAAGCAGCAAGGGAGCTGCTGGTTCAGAAAGTAACTCTAGGCATGGCTGCACTAGCGACTGCACTGCTCAAAATCATTCCTTCCTTTCAAGCCCTAAAAGTAGAATCCAAAGCCTAAGAGGCCCTGCCCCTGCCATAGGCCTGCTGTAGCCCTGCCTACCTGCCCCTGCTGTAGCCCTGCTTACCTGCCCCTGCTGTAGCCCTGCCTACCTGCCCCTGCTGTAGCCCTGCCTACCTGCCCCTGCTGTAGCCCTGCCTACCTGCCCCTGCTGTAGCCCTGCTTACTGCCCCTGCTGTAGCCCTGCTTACTGCCCCTGCTGTAGCCCTGCTTACTGCCCCTGCTGTAGCCCTGCTTACTGCCCCTGCTGTAGCCCTGCTTACTGCCCCTGCTGTAGCCCTGCTTACTGCCCCTGCTGTAGCCCCTGCCATAGGCCTGCTGTAGCCCTGCCTACCTGCCCCTGCTGTAGCCCTGCTTACTGCCCCTGCTGTAGCCCTGCTTACTGCCCCTGCTGTAGCCCTGCTTACTGCCCCTGCTGTAGCCCTGCTTACTGCCCCTGCTGTAGCCCTGCTTACTGCCCCTGCTGTAGCCCTGCTTACTGCCCCTGCTGTAGCCCTGCTTACTGCCCCTGCTGTAGCCCTGCTTACCTGCCCCTGCTGTAGCCCTGCCTACTGCCCCTGCTGTAGCCCTGCTTACTGCCCCTGCTGTAGCCCTGCTTACCTGCCCCTGCTGTAGCCCTGCCTACCTGCCCCTGCTGTAGCCCTGCTTACAGCCCCTGCTGTAGCCCTGCTTACTGCCCCTGCTGTAGCCCTGCTTACTGCCCCTGCTGTAGCCCTGCTTACTGCCCCTGCTGTAGCCCTGCCTACTGCCCCTGCTGTAGCCCTGCTTACTGCCCCTGCTGTAGCCCTGCTTACTGCCCCTGCTGTAGCCCTGCTTACTGCCCCTGCTGTAGCCCTGCCTACTGCCCCTGCTGTAGCCCTGCTTACTGCCCCTGCTGTAGCCCTGCTTACTGCCCCTGCTGTAGCCCTGCCTACTGCCCCTGCTGTAGCCCTGCTTACCTGCCCCTGCTGTAGCCCTGCCTACTGCCCCTGCTGTAGCCCTGCTTACTGCCCCTGCTGTAGCCCTGCTTACTGCCCCTGCTGTAGCCCTGCCTACCTGCCCCTGCTGTAGCCCTGCCTACTGCCCCTGCTGTAGCCCTGCTTATTGCCCCTGCTGTAGCCCTGCTTACTGCCCCTGCTGTAGCCCTGCTTACTGCCCCTGCTGTAGCCCTGCTTACTGCCCCTGCTGTAGCCCTGCCTACTGCCCCTGCTGTAGCCCTGCCTACCTGCTCCTGCTGTAGCCCTGCCTACTGCCCCTGCTGTAGCCCTGCCTACTGCCCCTGCTGTAGCCCTGCCTACTGCCCCTGCTGTAGCCCTGCTTACTGCCCCTGCTGTAGCCCTGCTTACTGCCCCTGCTGTAGCCCTGCCTACCTGCCCCTGCTGTAGCCCTGCTTACTGCCCCTGCTGTAGCCCTGCTTACTGCCCCTGCTGTAGCCCTGCTTACTGCCCCTGCTGTAGCCCTGCTTACTGCCCCTGCTATAGCCCTGCTTACCTGCCCCTGCTGTAGCCCTGCCTACCTGCCCCTGCTGTAGCCCTGCCTACCTGCCCCTGCTGTAGCCCTGCCTACCTGCCCCTGCTGTAGCCCTGCCTACCTGCCCCTGCTGTAGCCCTGCTTACTGCCCCTGCTGTAGCCTGCTTACTGCCCCTGCTGTAGCCCTGCCTACCTGCTCCTGCTGTAGCCCTGCCTACTGCCCCTGCTGTAGCCCTGCTTACCTGCCCCTGCTGTAGCCCTGCTTACTGCCCCTGCTGTAGCTCTGCTTACTGCCCCTGCTGTAGCCCTGCTTACCTGCCCCTGCTGTAGCCCTGCTTACTGCCCCTGCTGTAGCCCTGCTTACTGCCCCTGCTGTAGCCCTGCTTACTGCCCCTGCTGTAGCTCTGCCTACTGCCCCTGCTGTAGCCCTGCTTACTGCCCCTGCTGTAGCCCTGCTTACTGCCCCTGCTGTAGCCCTGCTTACCTGCCCCTGCTGTAGCCCTGCTTACCTGCCCCTGCTGTAGCCCTGCCTACTGCCCCTGCTGTAGCCCTGCTTACTGCCCCTGCTGTAGCCCTGCTTACTGCCCCTGCTGTAGCCCTGCTTACTGCCCCTGCTGTAGCCCTGCTTACCTGCCCCTGCTGTAGCCCTGCCTACTGCCCCTGCTGTAGCCCTGCCTACTGCCCCTGCTGTAGCCCTGCTTACTGCCCCTGCTGTAGCCCTGCTTACTGCCCCTGCTGTAGCCCTGCCTACCTGCTCCTGCTGTAGCCCTGCCTACCTGTACACACACTCCTCTCTGCCGTGCCCCCACCCAGAGCAAAAGAGCCTGAAAACGAGAAAGAAACCTTGTCTTTGATGCCTCTTCAGTGTGTGTAGAAAAGACAACAAAAAAGGAATATGAAAACTGCCTCTGTCTCCTGTTGATAAACAGGAACTGCTGGTGGAGCATGACCAAAAACTCAAATCACGGCCCTCTCTAACAACGCAAGCAGAGAGCACTGCATTGAATTTGAATGCAGACTTTCTACGTTTTCACAGCAACTGGAGCAGTTACAGCTCTCTGAAACTCCTTGCTCTACCAAAGACCACAAAGTAAAAGACAACTTTAAGCACGTTATCCCATGTCAACTGAGCCCGCTGCCACCAGACACAGTTCCACTGTCCACCCTGCCAGCTCATAAGAGTCAGCTCAGGCGGGAAGGAGCCTCCTGCAATGACCGCATGCTGGCTGGTGGCGGCTCCCGCTGGGCAGAGCAGGGTAGGCAGTGGGCACTGTTACGTGCCCCACCCTGTATGCTGCAGTCTGCATTTCCCTGGTGGTGAACGACAGTAAACATCTTTTCATTTCCTGCGTTCCTAGCTGTAGGTTATCGCTAATTCTGTTAATGGTCATTTGCAGAAAAGCTTTAATCTTAATTAACATAGTATGTGTTGTTTTTCTTTTATACTTTTTCCTCTTGGTGCCATGCACAACTCTTTCTCTACTTTCAAGTTCCAAATACTTCCAGTGTTTTCAACTAAAAATTTCCCAGTTTCATGTTTCACATCTGTATTTACAAGCCATTTTAATTGTGAATGTAAAGTATGAGAGTTAGGTCCAACGTTTATGCATGCTTTATGTAAATGTAAAGTTGTTTCTATGCTATTCGCTGAAAAAGCTATCCTTTTTCCACCCATTCTATGCCATGTTTGCTCAAACTGAAGCGGCCACACACACCAGTGTCTTGCTGAAGCCCTTCAGTGCCCGCCCTTTGCCAGCACTGACTGTTGTCATTATTATCACTTTGCTTTATGCCTACACTTTCATGTGATTTTTCTTCCTGCTGTCACTGTTGGCTAAGACAGGGCTCGCTGCAGCTGAGACCCGGGTGTGCGCCATGCGGACCCTTCCTAGTCGGTCTCTTTCGGAACTGCTCTAGTTATTCTAGGTCTTTCCTCTCTACATAAGCTGAAAGGACTTGTACTGTCACAGGACACCCCAAGGTCAAGTTCTCAGCACAAAGGAGATTTATTTGCCCCGAGGGACAAGGGCAGGGAATAAGAGATGAAGACAGGAAATAGAGGTCAAGGGAGAAGGGGGAAAGAACAAGGGAGAGGCCAGGGATATTTGTCCCCGAGGACAAAGGGCAGGGATGGAGACAAACACGGGGATGTAGGGTTAGAGAAGGGGAAGGAGCAAGGGAGAGGGGGAAGGGCTATTTGTCCAGAAGGAGTGGGACAAAGGACCAGCTCTGGATAGAGAGGAGAGAGAGATGGCCCACAGGTACAGGGGGACCTGACACACCCCTCTCCCCTGCTCCCCCAGGATGAATTGGTTTTGATTGGGCGTGTTAATGAGGGCAGCCAAAAGGAGGCTTGTGATTGCTGGACTTCAATGCTTTGATAGCTGGATCCTGGCAGTCAGCCCTCAGGAGTGGCTAGCTTTAAGAATGTAATCTAATGGTTGCCATGCTCGGGCCAGCTAGAGTCCCTACAGAAACTCTGAAGTCACTTATCTGTTTCTGTAAAAACTGTTATGATGCCGGGCGGTGGTGGCGCACGCCTTTAATCCCAGCACTCAGGAGGCAGAGGCAGGCGGATCACTGTGAGTTCGAGGCCAGCCTGGTCTACAAAGTGAGTCTAGGACAGCCAAGGCTACACAGAGAGACCCTGTCTCGAAAAACCAAAAAAAAAAAACCTGTTATGATTTTGTTGACTGTTATAATGTAATTAATGCCATGTTCTGTATGAGGCCTTGTCCTCGAGGTGATGCTTCTCCCTGCCAGCAGTGTCAGAAACCCCACCAGAGCGATTACACACAATTAGCTCCCAAGGTTCCTCTGAGATCAAAAGGCTTTCCCTCCAGACTCAGCCTCACCCAACCTGCCAAAAGGCTGACATTCCTGTGACCCACAACCTGCTTATGGTCTTTTCCCTTTATAAACCCAATGCCCTTGAAGCTCTGGGCCACTCTCTTATCCTGCTGTGTCAGGAAGGATTGTGATCTGAGGTTGAGCCCGTAATACAGGACCCTGTGCATGTTGCACTGGTATTGAGTCCTGGTGGACATTTCACGGGGGCGGGAGGCAGATTGTGTGTCTCGTGATCTGGGTATTACAATAACGAATCCACCAATCAATTTAAGGGGAACTGCCTTCTTTGTGTTGAGTCTCCCAATCCAAGAATACTGTATCCCTTGATTCTTTTCATGAGATTGTGATGGACAACTTTTGTTTTTTGAAGATTGAAGATCTGTATGAAAGTTGGTCTTACACTAGAGGATGAACCAAGTGACCTAATCTGCAAGTTTTCACTGCACAAAAGGTCTCTCCAGCCACAGGCATGTTACTTTCTACAAATATGGCGTATTTACGATTCTTTGTGTAGCATTTCCCTAACCAGGCCAAACTGTAGCCACTGAATTCGACCTTTTTTCCTGGCTGTTTTGTAGAACAGCGCTACACATCTATCCCATCATGTATTTTTTCCTGGTACTCTCTCAAGATCTGCTACGATTGGCTTCATTCCTTTTTTTGCTGTGGTTCCTACACAAACAAGGATTCTCTGCATTGAAAACACAGCAATAAGGCCCTGATGAAAGGACAAAGGGAACCTAGTTCTGTGTCCTTGTCCAGGAGGGGACTTGGCAAGGCCTGCCTAAGGCTGGAGTCAGTACCTCGAAGGAGTCAGGGTTGTAATGTTTCTGGGGACCTGACTCTACCTCCTTGGCTATGGTTATCAATCCTTAGGCAGCTGTGTCTGAGGTATTCTGTGTTCTTTTTACCAATATTGTCCCGACTTAGCTGTCCACTGACCTTGGACATTTTCCTCTTGCAATTAGTATGTATGTATGATGCTGTATTTCCTAAAAACTTACTTGGCACTGAGTTTATTTCTCATCCCTGGCCCTTGCACTTGACACCCTGCTATTCAGGACTCTCATTCCCGCAGGTCTGGATTACACGTGAACCAAGTAAGCAGAGTGCAGCTTTAATGGGAGGCAGAGATGCTCACATCCTAATTTAAAAGTTAGTCGAGGGTCTGGAGAGAGAGCTTAGCAGTTCAGAGGGCTTGTCACTCTCTCAGAGGACTCAGGTTCAGGTCCCAGCACCCACAAGGTGACTCACAACCACTGGTGACTCCAGTTATAGGGGATCTGATACCTCTCCCAACCTTCCAGGAAAACAGGCATGCACATGGTTTACAAACAAATATGCAGATAAAATACACACATAAAATAAAAGAAATTTAAAGTTATTTTTCAAAGGTAGCTGCTCACCTTATTGTGAACCCAGATAGCGGGAGGGTGGTTTGTGTATTTCACTGCCAGTTCTATTATTCTCTCTCGCTCTAGCAGCTGGGGACTGGAGCAAATTGAAAAGCCACCAACCACTGAGACTCCTGGGATAAAGAAATCAACCCTAAAAGGATGAACAAACCATCACTCTTAAAAAACCCTCAACAGCAGGCAACAAAATAAAACTGACATTTTAGTAAGACAAGGAAAAAGATAAACTCCTATATTAATAAAAGAGGAACAACATAACCAATCTTACAAAAATAAAGAATTCTTCATTAATTTTATGAAAAACAAATCAAAACAAACAAAAACAAAACAAAACAAAAAAACTCACCCAGGCGTGGTGGTACACGCCTTTAATTCCAGCACTTGGAGGCAGAGGCAGATGGATCGCTGTGAGTTCGAGGCCAGCCTGGTCTACACTGCAAGTCCAGAACAGCCAAGGCTAACACAGAGAAACCCTGTCTCGAAAAACAAAAAACAAAAACAAAAACAACTATCAGAAATGGCACAAGAAGAAACAGAAAAACCCGATCATGTCTACATAAACTCAAACAACTGAATTAACGAAACTTCACAGTAAGAATTCTGGTTCAGGCGGCATCACTGGTGAGTTCCATCACACGTAAGTAGAATTGATCCCAACCCTTCAGAAGCTTCCCCAAACGGAAGAGAACAAACACTCTGAACTTACTCTAGTGAAGCTGATATTGCCCTGATAACCAGACACTGAATGAAAACTACAAACAACATCCATTCAAATAAAGACAGAAAAATTCCAAGAATATACGGCTGCCTTAACATCTGTCCTCATTAGTTTGTTTTTTGTTTTTGGAGACAGGGTTTCTCTGTGTATCCTTGGCTGTTCTGAACTCTCTGTAGACCAGGCTGGCCTCAAACTCACAGGACCCGCCTGCCTCTGCCTCCCGAGTGCTGGGGTTACAGGCGTGCCCCACCATCGCCTGGCTCCTCATTACTTTTTTATCAGCTTGAGTGCTAGGTTCAGTGAGACTTTTCTCAGAAAGAGAAGGCAGCCAAGAATCGTGGCACACACACGCAGATCTCTAAAGTGAAGCCAAGGCCCATCTTTCAGCCACTCTGCCTACTCTCTTAGACCAAAGACTGGGTTTTAGAAACGCAGGAGTGCCTAGCAACCATAACCCAAGGATCAGGCGGCTGCAATGTGCTCAGTTAGTGAGCCTGTCGCAGACCCCACGACCGCGCTGTGGTCCCACAGAGCAGCACTTTGCCTGGCGTGAAGCTGGGCAATGAAACGTAGGTTCAGACATCACAGATGGGGCATGGTTCCAACCCACAAAGGAATCGAGTTGTTCATGACCAAACAGAACGACCCAGAATTCCTCTCTCCTGGTGGGGAATACCAAGTACAGAAGTCCTTTCCACAGGAATATGTAACACCCAACAGCAACTTTATAAATACACAGTTGAACATGGGAAACATCACTCACCACTGGCCAGCCTTAAAGGAAAAGTCTTTATCAGCAACAAGCAGGCGGAGGCTCTTCACTGACGGAGACTCGTGGGCGATTTCACACACCTTAGCTGCAGCCACAACCTGAAGCAGAGAGGTTGAGGCTTAGAAACACGTGGTTTGGAAACTTGCCCAACAAGGCAAAGCACACACTGCTCCGCTCTGCCCTCCATCAGGTGAGTGAACTAAATGAACTATGAAACGTACTACAATGCTTCTGTATTCTGAGTACAAAGTCATCACTACAGGAACTGTGGAACCAGTACTCATGGGCGCTGGCCAGGCACCCTGAGTTCTGGGGTGGGATGCCCCTGGCACCTACAGGCCTCTTCAGAAGTAGGCCATGAGGTGCAGTTGCTTCTGAGTAAGAGGTCCATGGCACGCTAACAGCAGATGTTCACGGAAGACATCAAATGCTTTTTAAAGAGCAAAGACACAGAACACTGGGTTTGTACTTGTGTGCTTTCCTCTTGCCTTTGAACTCACTCACCCTGCCTCCCGAGCCCTGATTAAGGTAGCACCACCACGCTTGGCTCGTGTACTTGGTTCTTAACTTATTACATTTTTTCTAAAATATACACATGACCTAAGGCAAGAGCACCACAGGGCCCTTTCCTACTAGGAGTTTGGGGCAGTACTACCTCAGTGATGCACTGACTTTCTGAATGTCCAAAGAGTGACTTGGGAAATATTCAGTGAGGGTAACTCATGCTGTGACACCCATCAAATGTAAAACCCTCTCCACTTCCTTTATTCCAACTCTGCTCGGTACTTCTCTTCCTCCTCTAAGTCTGGGACATTAATCTGAGGGTGGAAGACAGGCACGACTCCCCTCAGCTTCCTTCTGCTTACCTGCTCCTATGGTACTGGGCAGGAGCTGACCACTCAATGGGGCCCAACCAGCCCCAGCAGCGAACACTGTGGACGCCTCCCACCCTGGTGCTGGCTCAGCCTAGGACTCTGAGGTCTGACCAACTCTCAGTGGGAGATCACTTTTTAAAAACTCACTAGAAAAGCCTCACCTCAACATAGCTCCTGAAACTTCCCCCCTCTGTCCTCTGCGGCAAACCCCTGCCCCTCTTCCTCTGCACTGCTGCTAATCTCCTCCTCCTCCTATCTTGGAGAACAAGTGGGTGACTTTCCACAGCAGCCCCTAGGCCTGGACCTTTCACAAAAGATAGGGTCTCTCCTCATAGGCCAGGCTGGCCTGGCACTTGCTGTCCTCTGTGTTAGAGCTAAGATTACAGATCTGTGCCGCCAGGCTACGTCCTGCCCTGCTCGCAGAGATCAGTGTCTTCACTCCTCCCTTCTCTTCCCATTTCCCATTCTGTTTCAGAGAAAAAAAGAACTAAAGAGAAGGGAAATGAGGTTAGGATTTTTTTCCCCTAAAGACAGCAATACCATCAGAATTGTAATCTTGTAACTGACTCCTGGCATCAGGTGCCCTTTTAATTGTACCATCAGAGCGTACAGTAGTCCTTCTTTGTCCTAAACAGGATCAAATGAACTGCCCCAAAGTCCTAATACTTCCGCCCTATAAGATCCCAAAAGACGACTCTAATTCAACCACTGGTAACTATTACCTACTGGACAAACCACAGCACTTTGGTGAGTCATGTTTGATTGGACACAGAAAGCCTGATTTGCCTACATCCTTCCATGGCTAACTCCAACCACAAAGATACAGTTTAGTGATGAAAATACTTAATATCTGGGCCTTTGGACAATGTTTGCCTCAGATTGTCCTAATTTATCTGTCTGCCTCTACATACCACAAAGAGAGTACACACAAGCTTGTGATATAAGCCATTTTTTTTCTTTACAACTGACAGGACCTCACTTTCATAAAGAAATTATTAACAAGCTTCCCATTCATACAATCAGCTCTTTGTTGTCTTGTGTTTTCAGATTCACCAATAGGAAAATCTAGTTTCCTACACGCCTATACCTTACTCTGCTGAATTAGCTTTATTTACTTCTCAAAAAGAAAAGGTCAACTTCAAGTGGAATCAAAAACCACCTTTAATACCAAAGCAATTCTCTAAAGAAGAACTGAGCTTTAAAAGTAGGATCTAAACAGGAAAAATGTTAAGTATGTGCCTCTTTGTATCAAAACATAAAATGAAACTACTGTGACAATACAATTTCTGATCATGTTTGTAGTTTTTTTTCTTGGTTCACTGAGACAACACTAAGCTAAACACACCTGAATAGGTGTGAAACAACTCAAAAGAGAAAAGCAGATCTCCACCGTGTGTTTTTAGCAGAAACAGAGCTGCTTGCTGAGATAAAGGGTGAGGCTCCTCTAGTTCCCAGTCCTCACACCCTTCAGGTGGCAGGTTAGCTTCCTGTAGCCTGAGTATGATTGACAGCCTGCAGGGGGAGGGCCATGAGCTTCCTGTAGCCTGAGTATGATTGACAGCCTGCAGGGAAGGGCCATGAGCTTCCTATAGCCTGAGTATGATTGACAGCCTGCAGGGGGAGGGCCATGAGCTTCCTATAGCCTGAGTATGATTGACAGCCTGCAGGGGGAGGGCCATGAGCTTCCTGTAGCCTGAGTATGATTGACAGCCTGCAGGGAAGGGCCATGAGCTTCCTATAGCCTGAGTATGATTGACAGCCTGCAGGGGGAGGGCCATGAGCTTCCTGTAGCCTGAGTATGATTGACAGCCTGCAGGGAAGGGCCATGAGCTTCCTATAGCCTGAGTATGATTGACAGCCTGCAGGGAAGGGCCGTGAGCTTCCTGTAGCCTGAGTGTGATTGACAGCCCACAGGGAAGGGCCATGAGCTTCCTATAGCCTGAGTATGATTGACAGCCCGCAGGGAAGGGCCGTGAGCTTCCTATAGCCTGAGTGTGATTGACAGCCCACAGGGAAGGGCCATGAGCTTCCTATAGCCTGAGTATGATTGACAGCCCGCAGGGAAGGGCCGTGAGCTTCCTATAGCCTGAGTATGATTGACAGCCCACAGGGGGAGGGCCATGAGCTTCCTGTAGCCTGAGTGTGATTGACAGCCCGCAGGGAAGGGCCATGAGCTTCCTGTAGCCTGAGTATGATTGACAGCCCGCAGGGGGAGGGCCATGAGCTTCCTGTAGCCTGAGTATGATTGACAGCCCGCAGGGGGAGGGCCATGAGCTTCCTGTAGCCTGAGTGTGATTGACAGCCCGCAGGGAAGGGCCATGAGCTTCCTGTAGCCTGAGTATGATTGACAGCCCGCAGGGGGAGGGCCATGAGCTTCCTGTAGCCTGAGTATGATTGACAGCCCGCAGGGGGAGGGCCATGAGCCTCCTGTAGCCTGAGTGTGATTGACAGCCTGCAAGGGGAGGGCCATGAGCTTCCTGTATCTGAGTATGATTGACAGCCTGCAGGGAAGGGCCATGAGCTTCCTGTATCTGAGTATGATTGACAGCCTGCACGGAAGGGCCATGAGCTTCCTGTAGCCTGAGTATGACTGACAGCCTGCAGGAAAGGGCCGTGAGCTTCCTGTAGCCTGAGTGTGATTGACAGCCTGCAGGGAAGGGCCATGAGCTTCCTGTAGCCTGAGTATGATTGACAGCCTGCAGGGAAGGGCCATGAGCTTCCTGTAGCCTGAGTATGATTGACAGCCCGCAGGGGGAGGGCCGTGAGCTTCCTGTAGCCTGAGTGTGATTGACAGCCTGCAGGGGGAGGGCCACGAGCTTCCTGTAGCCTGAGTATAATTGACAGCCCTCAGGGAAGGGCCATGAGCTTCCTGTATCTGAGTATGATTGACAGCCTGCAGGGAAGGGCCATGAGCTTCCTGTATCTGAGTATGATTGACAGCCTGCAGGGAAGGGCCATGAGTTTCCTGTATCTGAGTATGACTGACAGCCTGCAGGGGGAGGGCCATGAGCTTCCTGTAGCCTGAGTGTGATTGACAGCCTGCAGGGAAGGGCCATGAGCTTCCTGTATCTGAGTATGATTGACAGCCTGCAGGGAAGGGCCATGAGTTTCCTGTATCTGAGTATGACTGACAGCCTGCAGGGGGAGGGCCATGAGCTTCCTGTATCTGAGTATGATTGACAGCCTGCAGGGGGAGGGCCATGAGCTTCCTGGCTCAGATGTTAGTGCTGCTCTGATAAGCTATGAGGGTCTTCTAAAGCAGACGAACAGGGACTCTGTGACATGATGGCCACAAAAGAAAAAAAGGTAAGCCATTCATAACGTGTAGGCTCCACAAGTTCCCTTTCCTATAGGACGCCTCGGTGTACCTGTGAGGGAAGGGCTTAGCCATGGCTGCGCTCTTCCACCGAAACAGCCCACTTATGCCAGACTTAGTGAAACACTTAGTACTGCTTGAACGTTGCTTCCAAATTAGTTCCCGCATGTCCTGCTCAGGAAATTCCAGAACAGGAAAATAAAATCTCCCTGACTGTCCCTCATAGGGAAAAGCCTCACCTAATGTCTTTCCTATAAGCCAGTCAGGTACAAGGTGCCCAGCCAGGAAAACCCACCCTGCCCCAAAGGTACAAACCTCCCGTCGGAGGGCACTTGCAGTTCTCTCCAAGTGATCCGTCTTCCTTTTGGACTTCATTATGCTTTTTAAAAGAAGGTAAACTTAGGTTATTAAGCATTATCCTCATAAAATAATAAAACTAGTTTCCCCTGCTCCCCCACCATGTCTATGGAAAACACAATTAATTGTGGATTCTGCAAAATACTGAAACTCTGCCAGTCATAGGTTGCACACGCAATAGTTTCCGATCTGATGGCATATGAGTGGAAGCAGGATGCTGCCTCTCTTGATTTTGAAGGACTCCCAAACCATCAGCAGATTAGGTCTCTGAAAAGCAACCCAAATGACACCAAAGGCTGACAACGTACCTGGTTAGGGAAAGGTGACGCAAAGTGTTGGCTGTCAATTTCCACAAAGCTGCCTGAGTGCAGATGGCTCCCACAGGACCACGAGACAGACCAGGAATCAGGACAACGTGGGCCATGGTGCTTCCTTGGCAAAGGTTAACTGAAATTTATAACCATTTTCAGAGAAAGCAGAGAAATGCCAGACTATGTTAGGGGGCTAGAGATGGCTCAGTGGTTACGAACACCAGCTGCTCTTCCAGAGGACCTGGGTTCAATTCCCAGCACCCACATGGCAGCTCACAACCATCTGTAACTCCAGTTCCAGAGGATCTGATGGCCTCTTCTGATCTTTGCAAGTACCAACACATGATGCACGGACATAAACACAGACGAACCACCCATGCACATAAAAACACAACATCTGCCCACATAGTGGAAGGAAGAAAATCAATTCCCACAAATTGTCCTTTGGCTTCCATATGTATCCAGCCAACACACGAATGAATGAATGAATAAATGTCGGGGTTTGAATAGGTGTGGCCCCCATAAACTCTTGTGTTTCAATGCTTGGCTATATGGAATGACACTACTAGGAGGTGTGGCCTTATTGGAGGAAGTGGGGCCTTGTTAGAGGAAGTAAGTCACTATGGAGGCAGGGCTTTGAGGTCTTAAATGCTCAGACTATGCCCAGCTTCCTGCTGGTCTGCAGTTCTTAGCTCCTTCTGCAGCACCATGTCTGCCTGCACGCTGCCATGTTTCCCACCATGATGATAATGGACTAAAGCTCTGAAACTAAGCCAGTTCCGATTCAATGTTTTGTTTTGTTTTATAAGAGTTGCCATGGTCATAGTGTCAAGCCAACAGTGAAGTTTCTGTAGTTTTTCATTCACTGAAAACTACTAAGGGCCCAATAGGAAGCAGGCGCTTGCCTAAGCTTTGGCAGTGCAATTTGAAGAACGCTTCAGAGAACTTTGGTTCTCATAGGTAGAGATAAAATTAAACGAAGGGGTGATGTAAATCAGAATCTATCAAAGGCCACAGCTCCCTAAGTAGCCTTGAGATAGACAGAGTCTTTTTGCTACATTGCAGTTTGGCAGCCTTGAGAATCCACATGCTACTGGCTGTTTCCCCAGAAAGCGAAAGAGGTGTACAGTCTCCGCTACCTCATGCAAGGCTACTAAGGTAGTTTTCCCCCTTTAAATGTGCTAAATCAAAAACTGTGTGTTAGTCACTGAAAGCAAGCAAACAGAACTTACTTTAGAGACCCATGGGATTCTGGGAGTCCTCAGCTGGCTGACACAGAATTTTCGTCCTGGTACTATAATAAGACCTCTGGATTGATAGCACCTGGAACACAGACACATTTCCCATGTACTGAAATTCCTATAAAGTTCCTGCAGTGGCAGAGACAATAAATTGTTAAGTGCAAAGACAGGAAACAGAAAAAGGCCCGTCAAGTCTTACTTGCAAACGAAAAGGCTCCTTTGGAGTTACAAGTGTGAAGCCCTGTGGAAGAGTGCTTACTTGGCAAGCACACAGGCCCTGGGTTTGAGGGGAGGGGCCTTATTACAAGCAAAGGTCCCCACTTTCAATTACTCCCCACCCGCAATCCTTCCTCCTCCTGGGGACATTTCTTTTTGATTAATTCTCATCGGCTGCTTCTTGATCTTCCTTGGCCTGAGTCAGCTCCTGCAGATGAGGTCACCCTTCCCACGAAATGCCCTCCCCACTGCTGCATCCTGCTATCTGTGGCCCGCCTTCCATCTGGCCATGGTGGCTCCCCTAACCGTTCTGCCCAGCTTGAGTGGGGGCTGTGCAGGAGAAAGCACAATCAGGGTCAAGCGCTGGGAAGATGACACACTTATGACACTGTGGGCCAAATTCCCTACTGAGTAGTTGATCTTCCAGTGAAAGGTGGACATTGTTTTAGATACCTCCTGCCCAAAATAAATGTTTTTATAATACAGCACACCTTTAGTGACTATTCTGTTTAAAATATCTACTTCTCACTCAACTGGAAAATAATGGGGAAGCTCATTTTAAAAAAAGCTGTTCTTTTTCAAAGATTAAATTCTGTTAACAGTATCATGACAAGGAGTGCCACCTATTGGTGGCACCACTGGTAAATAAAGGCATTTTTACAAAATTGTGTTCAACTTGCCTTCCAAACTTTATTCCAGTTCTTAAACTAAAGTGTTTTTTGTTTGTTTGTTTGTTCATTCGTTTTAATCAGACTGGCAAGAAGGTGCAGTGGGTAAAGGCACCTGCTGCCAAGGCTGAGGATCTGGCCAAGAGATGGGTGATAACTACAATTAAAGGGTAGTTACAGATGATAATGCGTGGTATGGAGGAGTCAGGAGTGATGGGGAGGGGTGTGGCAGCTGACGTCAGAGCCTTAAGAGGCAGCCAGGCAGCTATGAAGAGGAGACATGAAAAACACTGCAGCCGAGGTCTTGGCAAGAGCAAAGTCCCAGCAAGTAACAACTCAGGGGGGTTAGAGGAGCCTCGGCCAGGGTGCCTGGAGAGCAGGCTGGGGATGCAAGCTGTGTAAGTAGGGGTGTCCTGGTCATAGCAGGGCACTAGAAGCAACTGAAGGACCTGAATAAATTAGGACAAGGACCTGATCCCCTTCCCATTGTTAAATGACTGCCCAGGTTGAAGCAGAGTCAGGAGCCTGGTCTAAGGGGATGGAGAGATGACTCGGAGGTTAAGAGCACTGCCTTAAGGACCACTTCCAAGGGTCCCGAGCTCAATTCCCGGCACCCATATGGTGGCTCACAATCATCTATAATGAGCTCTGGTACCTGTCCTGGCCTGTAGCTGTACGTGCAAGCAGAGTGCTGGATACTTAATGAATTCTGATAGAACAGTAGCCACAGAGAGCAGAAAGGGACAGTATGAAAAAATGTTTGGGAATTAGTCCCTATAACTTGCTGATAGATTCCTGCGGATAGGAAGGGCCCCCCTCCCCCTCCCGGTTTCCCCCTCATTCTGCCTGAACCAGACCACACTCAGCAGTCATTCAGGAAGTCTAGTTCTAGGATCAAAAGGGTCTGAGTCGGCATCATGGTTTTTGCCTTAGCAAACCCTTCAGTCCCTAACTCTCCTTTCCCAATGCTAAAGATACGCCCTATCTGTACCGCACTGCGTTATTCTAATGATACAATACACATAAGAGTTATTGCCAACAGTGTCAACTGCCATAAACAAATGGCTCATCAGTTTTTCTATTTTAAATAACACACACACAAATGATTAGTTGAGAAATTACAAAGAAAAGCTAGCTGGCCTCTGTAACTTCAGGTTTTAAGACCCCCGCTCCCAACCTAGACATTTGTTTTTGATGGCTCTGAGTTGCTTTCTGAAAGGTCAGGACTTGGGGTGCCACTAAGCTAGTAGAGCAGATATGTAGCATGCAAAGGACCCAAGGTTTGACTCCCAGAACTAGTAAAAAGAAAGGTTTTTAAATTGTAGTCTATTATTTAAATCTTTTTCTTATTGTATGTGTGTGAGTGTCTGCCTTCGTGGATGTCAGTGCACCATGTGCGTGCCTGGTGCGTAAGGAGGCCAGGAGGAGGAATTGGATCCTCTGAGACTGGAGTTACAGACAGGTGTGAGCCTCCCACGTGGGTGCTGGGACTCAAACCCAGGTCCTCTCGCAGGGCAACAGGTGCTACTAACTTCTGCGCCAATTCTCCAGCCCCTTTTTTATTGGTATTGTTTTTATGTGCACAGGTAATTTCCCTTCATGTACATCTGTGCACTGTGTGCATGTATGGTGTCCTCAGAGGCCAGAAAAGGGTGTTCTGGAACCGGAGTTACGGAAATAACTAACTTCAAGGTGGGTGGTAGGAATTTAATTTGGGTCCTCAGGAAAAGCAGTCAGTGTTCTTAACTGATGAACCATCCCTTCAGGCTTTTGTTTGTTTTGCCTTTTAGATAACAATTTATACATACTATAACCTAACAACTCATACATACTATGAGCCAAACATGGCTACATCCAATCGTGTGTGTTGTATGTGTGAGTTCAAGGCAGAGGTTGATTCTTTAGTCATTCTCCACCGTATTTTTTTAAGATAGCCTTTTTCTGTACCTGGAGCTCACAACTGATTGGGCCACTGTACTCCAGGGAGCCACTAGTCTCTGTGCCTCTGCCTCTGCTTGCATCAGCGCTGGGGTTAAGAGCCATTTATTTCACTTAGCAAGCCACTGCACGTGCAAGAGTGGCTCATAAGAACTGAAGATGAGGGCTGGAGAGTTGGCTCGGTGGTTAAGAGCACTGCCTGCTCTTCCAAAGGACCCGGGTTCAATTCCCAGCACCCACATGGCAGCTCACAACTGTCTGTAACTCCAAGATCTGACACCCTCACACCAACACACATAAATTTAAAAATTAAATAAATAAAAAATATTAAGAACTGAAGATGACTACCAATCATGATCATCCGAACTAAACACAGACACCTGAAAAGCAGTTTTCTCCTTCTGTCCCAGAGGCTACCTGGAAATTACTTGTAGCTATAAAGGTACAAGACTGCCACAGGATGTCTCTTTTGCCCAGCCAGGCCATAGTTAGCCTTCAACAGGCTACAAATATCTCCTAATTGCTGTACAGTCCTCCAATTATGTTTAAAGAGAAAGAAAAAAGGAAGCAGAATCTTTGAAACAACCTTCCATATACTTGTTTGATGTTAACTTCTGGTTTTCCTCCTAAAGACTTCTCTGCCTTGAGGTTTTCCCACTTTCAACGGGCGTCAACATATAGTGTCCTTTCAGCATGTACAAAATTGGTAACTTACGCAAACACCTGTAGATAAACATTAAGTATAAGTTAGAGAAATGTAAACTACATAAGCTATACATGTGATGGCTGAACTACTAATTCCCGTGCAAAAGGATCTTTTCTCAGAAGAGAACGCCCAGAGCCCACCTCACTTCTGCCACTGTGGTTTTTCACTACCCTGCACCCCTCCAGTGAGCTGTGAGTGAGGCAGTGATACAGCAAAGCTCCAAAGTCCCTGGATGTAAGAAAAATAGGCCCAGCACTGCTTTCAGCCAGCCCCTACACTGTGGTCCAGATAGGTAATCTCGGGCAAGATGGCCAGTCTCTGAATCTGAGTTAAAGATGAATAAAATGAAGTTTTGAACCTCAGGATCAACAGACCTACACTGAATACATATAGGTAGCCCACTAAAAAAACTCATTAAAAGTGATTATTACGGCGACTACACGGCTCGCTGTAGTGAATACGGCAAACATGGCTAGAACTCGTCCGTGTCTTGCATCAGGGTATCCGAAGGCGGCTGGGGCGAGACAGGCAGCGATGTACCTGCAGGCAGGAACTCGTAACAGGCCAGGCATCAGTCAGAGCTCAAGGTCACTTGAAACGCTGTGTGTCAAGGAGGGCTGGAGAAGAGAAGGCCGTGTGGCTCTCTGAGCCTCAGTGACGAGGCGACCCCCTCTTAGGAGAGCCGTAGCCTCCAGCAACTCCTGAAAGGCTTTCTGCAGTCAGTGATGGAGAACGAGACTCGGAGACTCCACCAGCAAGTGAAACTCATTTGTAGCCCAGGCCCAAACTCCCCGGGTCCCGGGGTGACGTAGCCGCCGTGTGCGGGAGCCCCTCATACTATTGGTTGTCGCTACCCAGTGGGCGGAGAGCTGCGCAACCCTGCAGCGCAGGAAGCACGCTTTTCCTAGCCTTTAGGCTATCTCCACGGCGACCGCGACCTGGTCACCCATTTGGCTGCGACGGTCGAGGTTACGTCATCGCCTGTGCGCCCGGAAGTGATTGTCCGGGCTCCAGGGCAGGCCTTGAAATCCGGGCCTACCCTGCACGGGCGGCGGAATTAAGCAAATCGATGCGGTGCCGACCCGGTGACCATGGCGGTGTTTCACGACGAGGTGGAGATCGAGGACTTTCAATATGACGAGGACTCGGAAACATATTTCTACCCCTGCCCCTGTGGGGATAACTTCGCCATCACCAAGGTACTTTTAGGGCCCGCCAGCGACTCCTCGAGCTTGCGCAGTTTCGCTTCCGGTGTCCCTGGGAAGGATCGGCCATCCACGTGTTTTTCTGAACCTCCGCCCCTAAAGTTGTAATCTCAGCCGTCAGGGGTACAGGGTCTGATTAAGGGTGCAGTTCTCCCCAGGCCGATCCTTGTAATCTGTTTCTGGGAACGTCTTAGGAGAAGGGAACTCTGTTTTGTATCTCAGGGTTTTGGAGGCGATCAAGCCAACCTTTCTCCCTGGTTGTTTTCCTAGATGACGTTGGGGAAAGTTCTCTGTGCTGTTACCCAAGACTTGCACGCAGCCGTGGGAGAGAGGTTTGTGCGAAGATGAGCAAAGGGAGACTCTGCTGACCATGTGTTGTTTGATTTCGTTGTAGGAAGATTTGGAGAATGGAGAAGATGTGGCAACGTGCCCTAGCTGTTCTCTCATTATAAAAGTGATTTATGACAAAGTAAGGGATACGTTAAAGGGGGCGGGTGGTGTGAGGTAATGTCCAAGGCCTAAAGCATGTTGTCTGATATAAAAGTGAAGAAGTGTTCATTTTTGTTGTTTGTTTCTTTTGTTTTGGGGGTTTTTTGTTTTGTTTTGTTTATCTGTTTGTTTTTTGAGAGAGGGTTTCTCTTTCTCTGTGTAGCCATGGCTGTCCTGGACTTGTAGACTAGGCTGTCCTTGAACTCAGACATCAGCCTGCCTTAGCCTCCCTGAGTGCTAGGATTAGGGTGTTGGCCACCAACTGGCTTCTTTGTTCATTTGAGAAAGGGTTTTAATGTCTCATTGGCTGTAGTGGAAATCACTGTGTAGAATACGCTGGCCTCAGAGATCCACCTGCCTTTGTACCCCAAGATCTGGGATTAAGGGTATGTGTCACCACGCCCAGTCTAGAAGAGTGTTTTTTAGCTGTGTGCTAGATGAAGGGCTATTTTTAAAAGCTTTAAAAATTGTTAGGAAGTACCGGGCGTGGTGGTGCACACCTTTAATCCCTGGACTCAGGGAGGCAAAGGTAGGCAGATCTTTGTGAATTCGAGGCCAGCCTGGTCTACAAAGTGAGTCTAGGACAGCCAAGGCTACATAGAGAAACCCTGTCTCAAAAAAAACCAAAACGAAAATTGAATTTGTTGGCATTTTTATAATAGCACAAATGGATTTTCCCCTACGTTTCACATCTTGAATTTTCATTGCTAGCGTTAAAAAAAAAAAAAAAAAAAAGAGGGAGAAATGATAGAGCAGTGAAGAAACCTAATAGTTGAGTGGATTCTGTAATGAAATGTAAAGTGATATTAATGCATTTGTGGGACAAAAACCTGGTGACCAATAGCATTTCTTCTTCTGTCTTAGGATCAGTTTATGTGTGGAGAAACAGTCCCAGCACCTTCAACCAACAAAGAGCTAGTTAAATGCTGACGAAGCCCTCAGGAACTCCAATCCTGAGAGCAGGGGAGGAGCCCAGGTGGACGGGTGAGTGCGGTTACCAACCTCTTCCATGGGTGTGGATCATCTTCAGCCGCTGAACTCATCATGGAAAAGCAAGCCTGTGTGTGACATCTCAGACCTGGATTTCATGCTTACATGGAATTGGAAGGATTTCTCAGTGTCCATCTGAATGTGAGGAAGAGCCTTATAAACTGGTGCTTTTTCCTTCTCTCAGTTGCGTCATTTGAATATCTTAAAACTAACTCATTTTCTGAAAGCAGCAGCATCCACCTCAATCCCGAGGGTCTTTATGTTTTGAGGACGTATTATTTTTAATCATGTGTATGTGTGTATTTGTGTGTGGGTATGTACGTGTGAGTGCAGTTACTCAAGAAGGCCAGAGGCACTGGATCTTGTGGAACAGGAGTCACAGGCGTTGGGAACCACCTGATATGGGTGCTGGCATCCAAACTTGGATCCTCTGAAGCACTATGCCTTCCTCACGTTGAACCATCTCTCCGACCCATGATAGGAATTTTTAAAAGATTATTTTGCTGGGCAATGTTGGCACATGCCTTTAATCCCAGCACTCAGCAGGTGGAAGCGGTGGATCTCTCAGCGATGAAATCTGTACCTTTTCTGGAGCTGCACTTGTGGCTACTTGGCCCGCCAGTCACCCAGGCCTTGCTGTGATTGCATTGTTCAGTGTTCTTAGTCATTTCTGTTACAATTCACATGCGAAGTTCAGTTATGGTATTGGATTGTAAGGCCATGGTTTCTCTATAGCTTCCTCTTGGGGACAAGGAAGGAAAGTTGGAAGTGAAATGGTAAAAGAAACAGACCCCACTACTCCTCTGCATCCCTCAAGTCAGGATGGGTAAAAAGAAACAGCCAAGGGGGGGGGGGTGTGAAGCTGGCAGCAGTGAGAGAGTGCAGCCTGCCAACTTGGCAAATGAAAGTACACGAGTAATTTTGCCAGCGGGGAAGCAAGAATTTCTGTGTCAGGGCCTTTACATATTGAAGCGACTGATGGGATTGCATTTCAGATGGGTGTGTGCTGCGCCTTCTATGGCAGTGGTTACAACATCACAACCCTGTGTCAGCACTAGAGTCCTAACGAGTGGAAACTCTAACAGAAAGGAGCCTGGTGAGCTGGCTCTGACAGACATGCCCATGAGGGCACACCTAGGAAGGCTGCACACAGCAGATGCCCGAATTAGGCATGCTCCCTGCTGAGCGATGCTTCTCCTGCAGAGGAAAAATATATGAAGCTGGCCTGTTAATAGTCTTCCCTCACTGCAGCCTGAGAGTAGCGAGAAGATGGACTCGCTTATTCTGAAATGTGAAAAGTTCCTTTGTAAACACGGCTCTGCTGTGAATGCAAAAGGTTCTGAAAGTACACTGGTATCCAGCAGATTGTTTGGGGTATGGCTCCTGAAATTACAAAGCAGCCAGGAGGGGCTGGAGAGATGGCTCCTGGGTTAAGAGCACTTGCTGCTCTTCAGGGGACCTGTGCTCAATTCTTAGCACCCCCGTAGCATCTCACAACCATCTGTAACTCCAGTTCCTGGGGCTCTGATGCCCTCTTCTGACCTCCATAAATACCAGGCATGCACATGGTTTACTGGCATACATGCAGACAAACAAAACAAAACAAAAGTCATATAACTAAATATTTTTTTCTAAGAAAGAAAATAGCCAATAAATACATTGTACCCACTCATTGGAGGTTTAAATTAAAGTCTGTAGCCAGGTTTGCTTGTTTGTTTCACCAGTGAGTATGTATGGTTCTAGGTAACTAACAGGCTGAGACAAAAAAGTTAAAAGTTGCCAGAAATGTGAGTGCATTCAATGTAACGTGTCTTGTTGGGGGGGAGGGGCAGGTAAGGAGGTGGGGAGGTAAGGAGGTGGGGAGGTAAGGAGGTGGGGGGCAGGTAAGGAGGTGGGGAGGTAGAGGTAGGGAGGTACTCTAGTCCTGGGCTCTTATCTCCAGCCAGCATATCTTTGATAGGATAGGAACTCTTGCTGCCGTTTGATGTCCCCACGTTATCTTAGGAAACAAAGCCCCTGCTCAGAAGGACAGAACAGGGTTCTTCGGGTGAGAGTGGGCTGCATGGAGAAACAGGCTGTCCTGTGCTCAGATGGACAGTTGTGGAGATTGCACGAACACAGTCTTTGCTGTTGCTACTGAATCCCACAGCAGAGCAGACGCTTTGGTGTAGGTCTTCTGTGAACACAAAGGATCAGGAGGAAAGAGTCTCAAGTTCAGACACCTCAGGAGAGAGGCCTGAGCAGACTGCTGATGAGTGACTAGGAGTGGGTGTGATTTAAAGCAACTGGGCAAGTTTATAAACTATAGGGAAACACCAGTTATTAGCTCTGTATCAAACGGAAGAACCCAGGGTCATTCAGACATGCCTGGGCCCACACTTTCCAGAGCACTGGGAACCACTGAGTGGCCCCACCCTGTCTCAGGATGAGTCTTTGCCAGGGCCTGTGGATTCATCATCTGTTCACTTAGCCTGGCTCAGTTGATGGCTCAGGTGTCAGGCAGTTTTCATTTCGGATGTGGATCCTCACCAGAACTAAAATCTTTATAAATCCCAAGTTACCTTGAACGGAAGCTCTATTTTTCTTACATAATATCGTACTTTCAGAGTTTGAAAGTTTTAAGTCAGTTCTTCAAAGGATTCTGCATATATGTTCACGTATGCATTCCAGACACAGCCAACATTTTTTTTTAGAACTGTATGTATCAATTCATTAGAATGACTTGCATTGCCAAGCTAAATAAAATGAGATCATGCCAGTTCATGTTTTCATGAAGCTCTTATTCCTCCAAATACTAAAATTTTACATGGAAAGTTTTTGGTGTCATGATTTTAACTTGGGCCATTGTAAGTAGGTTTCTAGTCTGGGCTGATTTCCAGGTTCTTGGCCTCTTATTCAAGGAACTGCAATATAGGCTAATTGCAAAAGTAGCAAGGAGAGTTAAAGAGAAGCCACTGTCCTGATAAGAAAGTAAGCTACAGGCTGGGCGTAGTGGTGCACGCCTTTAATCCCAGAGATTGGGAACAGATTTCATTCTTGGATTGGAACTGTGGTTGTAAGTAGGGTCTAAAGGCTCTACCTTTAGACAAGGGTTCCAGTTAAGAATGGAGAAGAGAAAAAACATAGGTGCCCCATGGGTGTCGGGCTCTTTGTGTGTGGCTGTCACCGGCCACCCAGGGTCAGGTCGATGGTATCAAGTCTGGCATTAATTTTTGCCTCATTTTTGTTTTGAAACGAGTGAAACTTTGGCTATGTTTTCCATATTAGGAGATAAGCTTTGGGCTGAAGAGATGGCTCAGATGGTGAGATGGCTGTGCAAGGATGAGGACCTGGGTTTGAATCCCCAGCACTCATGTAAGAGCTGGGCATGGCGCATGTGCCTGTGGCCCCAGTGATGGCCGCAGAGATAGTTCAGCTGGCCTAGTCAGTGCTGTTTCAGGCTCAGAGCAAGGGAAAGCAATAGGGGAAGATACCCCGTGCCCTCCTCCTCCGGCCTCCACATGCACAGGCATGAGCACACAGGCACACACGTGTACATAGGTACAAAACTGGCCATCACCCTCACAATACACTAGTAATAAGTTAGCATCTCCAGTGTCTTCTGCAAGTATTCATCTGGAGGTAACTATCGGCTGAGAAACTGGGCCATACACTTTCACGTACTCATTACAAATGATAGCTCAGGGGTGGGGGTGGGGTGGCAGACAGCCTGGACCATGCTGCTGCTGTCTCTGCTTCCTCACTGTTGAGGTGAGGTGACTCACGTCCAGTGTTCTGTTGCCACTGATCTCCTGATGTGCCTCCTCGGTACCCAACAATGTACTAGCCAGCAAAGCCGCTCACACTTTGATGCCGCAGATACCACCTTAGCTAAAATCGTGAACTTTAGACCTTGAACAAACTCTGCTACACATAGCTTAGATACTCCTAACAGTGTGACCTACTGATGGGTGGTCCATCTGGCTTGGCTAAGTGTCCTCCACGCTGAGCTAGGGGCAGGGGACAAATGTTAAGGAGACCTTTCTGCGTGATAAAGTATCAAATGTTGTTAATAGTTACCCCTGAATGGATAGACAGTATCCATTCAATCAACCAATAAGCATTTTGTTGCTGTTTATAAGCGCTAAGAACTAAGCTGAATATACACAGGAGAGAGTTTGGGGTTTTGTTTTATTTTTGTTTTTGTTTTGTTTTGTTTTTTTGGTTTTGCAAGACAGGGTTTCTCTGTGTAGCCTTGGCTGTCCTGGACTCTCTTTGTAGACCAGGCTGGCCTCGAACTCACAGCGATCCGCCTGCCTCTGCCTCCCGAGTGCTGGGATTAAAGGCGTGCACCACCACGCCCGGCCTGGGGTTTTGTTTTGAGACAAGGTCTCACTGTATAGCTCTGGCTAGCCTGGGATCCACAGATAGCTGCCTCCCACTGCCTCCTGGGTGCTGGAATTAAGGAATGCACCACCACTCACAGCCTTTTACGATTGTCTTGATGGGGTCTCACTATTTACCTTTCTCCCCTAATGGAGAGTTTTCAAAAACTGGAATTATATTACAGAAATCTTTAATAACAACCAAAGTGGGAATGATATTTTTCCACAGTAAGTGACCCAAGGTATGTGTGATCGCTCACAGATGGCAGTTCTGTTCTCTTTACCAACGCTCACCTGACATCAGCAGTCTTAAGGAATTACAGTGTGGGCATAAAGTGGCAGAAGAAAGGCCTGACCTTGACCAGATGGCTTCTGTTTTTCTTGTTGCCCATATGTTCCTCGACCATCTGTGGGCTCAGCAGGTCAGTGCCAGGGGCAAAGAGGCCAAAGGGATACCGGTCACCTCCGTTAGCCTTGGTTTTTCTACTGTGAAACGGTAATAAGGGCGTGGAAGAAATGATGCTTAAGGCCCCTCTCTGCTCTGTTATGATGCGACACCTAGTAGGCTATTTCTAGCTGATTTTTGTTCTTGGGTGAAGTTCTGTCTTGTCTGATGGGGAGGGAGGAAGGAGAGACAGGAGAAGTGGATGCAATTCTCACTGTGGCCTGTAGGGGGAGCTGGAGCTCCACTGGACTCCTGTGTTGCCTGCTCTGGGCCAGGCTGGCATACAGCAAGGCCTGTACAACCAAAGATGTCTCTGGGCCCATGTGCTCTCATCCCTAAGGGACAGCCTACTTAATGTCTGGAGCAGCTGGCATTCGCTGGACCTTCATCCTGAGATCGGGGGTAAACACAGCCTGTTAGTACTGGCCTAAGTGGTCTCTCCCAATGTCTATGTCTCAGTGTCCTAAATGCTGTCAGGGCTTCTTTGTTATAGACTAGCACTGCCCAACATGGTGACCCTAAGCACCCTGTAGCTTTTACCATTCAAATGTTGTTAAGAAGTCAGCTCCTCCACAGTCATGCCATCATATTCCAAGTAGACATATACACAATCTGTGGCTTGTGGCAGCTGTTATGGCTTGCAGGGACCTCTCTCCCCCCTGGGAGGCCATGGAAACCTTGGTAGGTGGGGTGTGGTTGGAGGAAGAACACTGGAGCATGTCCTTGTCCTTAAAGAGGATCTTGTCCTGCCCCTCCTCGTTTCTTGGCTGCCACAAGCAGATCTGTGCCTGCCGTGACACTCTGCCTTAACCACAGGCCCAGAAGCAAGAGCCAGAGGACCATGGGCCAAGCCCTCTGAACACACGAGCCAGGAGAAACCTCCCTTCTTTTACATTGTTTCGAGGGTTCACCACAAAGAGGGCTGTGCCAACACAAGCTCCTACTATGTAGAGTGCAGTGATAGGCACTAGGGAAAACTGGGGCATCAGAGAATTTTGTACTGCCCTGCCACTGTGTGCGCGAGTGCTCCCTCACTCTCTCCCTCCCCTGTCCCCCCCCCCTCTCTCTCTCACACACACACACACACACACACACACACACACACACACAGGGGAGCCTCCCTGATGTTCTGTTTTTGGAATCCAGTAGTCCTTGGCATTCATCACCTCATCCCAAAGGAAGAGGCCTGATTTCAAGGTTGGTGCTGTATACACGCTGGAGAGGCTGTGCTGCAGTCATGACGTCGCAGCAGAGATGAATTCATCTGTCAGGGCACTAAGGATACCTCCCACGTGTGTGCAGAGGCGACTGGCCACAAATGCCTTAGAATGAATTCCGGCCTGGTGGAGGGAAGCATTGAACAACATGCCCTTGCTGCAAGGATGCGCAAGCCCCCATTGCCATCCATCGTGCTCGCTGGGATCTGTGTGCCCGTCTTCCCCGCTCCAGGGAGAGGAAGGTTCCGCGATCCTAGGGTGGTCAGTGGTCTTCACTGTGCCACGTCTTGGTGCGCTGTAGGGAAGGGAACTGTTGGGATGTGAATAGGAACCGTTGCCCCATGGCTTCAGGTACTGAGGGCTTGGTGGCCAGCCAGTGGGCTCTGAGAGCACTGACCTGACTCGAAGCTCTGACCTGACCAATGGCCTTGTCCCTTTGTGGGTGATTGTGGTGAAGAGGGGGTGAGGCAGAAGGGGAGAGTAGAGGCTGTGTCTTGCCTTGGCCCTTTGCTAGAACCCTCACTCCGGCTTCCTGTCTACAATGAAGTGAATAAGCTCCTCCATCACTCACTGTTGGATGTGTTCTGCCCAAGCACGTGGGGCAGAACCCTCTAAAACCACAACCCACGTGAAAACTCTCCTTCCTTCCTTAGCTTGCTCCTGGCAGGGGTTTGGCCACAGCAATGAAGGCAGTAATGAGAACAGCCTCGCGTCGTCAGCAAGGTGTTCTCTCCCCCAGGGGTTCCCACTTCTCTGCCTAGTGCCAGGAACAATGGAAAGACTTCACCAGTGATGTTAGGGGGTGGGACCAGCCCTATGGTGGAGCAGGTGCCCCGTGGCAGGCTTTCAGAGGCACCCGGACAGCTGTTTCTGTGGCCTTGAGTGGAGAATGGACGCTCAGGGCACCAAGCCCACGAGTCTGGGGAGGCTACACAATCAAGGAGGACAGCCCTGATGTGGTCCAGGTTGGGCTTGTGCTGACAGCAGTCTGGGATGAAGTCTTGGAAGCTGGTGGTTTGAGGGCAGGAGATGCACTTGAACAGCAGGAGTGCGGGAGCAAGGAAGTGATGGGGGCCAGAGGAAAAGCTGTGTTGTCAAAGCCGGCTCTGCCCACACCCTCATGAAAAGTGCGCAGAATGTGTCCAGAATTACCTACCTGGAAGAAAAAGACTGAGCATCTGCTGAAAGGCTTGGTCCCCAAGGTAGTAGTAGCCAGAGCTGGGACTTTTAGGTATGAATTGAATCATGGGAGACCTGACCTCATCAACACATTAATCCATCCATGGCTTCACAGCATCAGGACCTGCTGGGAACTTAGGAGGCAGGAGGTAGTTGAAGGGGAGCACCCTTGTTCCACCATGTCTTTCTACCATGCTGCTGTGCGTCACCATAGGCCTGAATTACAGAGCCAGCCAATTGTAGACTGAGATAAGTTTTTCTTCCTTTCAGGTGACTCTCTCAGATGTTCTGTTACAACAAGGGAGAGCCAACAACACAATGGCTGTGTGAACTACTCAGTCTTTAGAGAACACCCCATGGCAGAGTGTGCATGACCCTTAGCAGTGGCTTAGAGGAAATCAGAGCCAGCACAGAACTGCTCAGTGGCTGAGAGCCAAGGGCAAGCAGCGGGTGTGTTGCCATCAGGGTCAGCTGTGCTTACTAAACCTTGTAGTCATGACTACACATGGCATGGTCCCTGGGTAGTGTGCCCTAGATGCAGGAGAGATGTGCATCTCCTGTGTAGAATAGCAGCTTCTGGAGAAATCCAGTCTGGAGCGAGAATGGAAGCTGAGCTTCAGAAAGGTGTTAGGATCTTCATTAAACTTTATGTGCTCTGTGTGCTAGTGGTGATGCTGATGTGAACCTCAGGGGTCAGTCAGAGGTAATGCAGAGCTAGAGAAAGCCATGGCCCTCTCCTGTAGCCTGTTTTCTCTGCTCTCTGTCTGCAGAGAGGTGAGCAAGCTCCCCACCACATACTGATAACGGTTTACTCGAGGGTGCAGGGTATGTGGAGTTCAGTGCCGGAGCTGACTTCCTTTGGCCTTTGACTTCCCAGTGGCATTAGGATATCTGTTCTGTGCCTTGACTTGGGCCTTCGGTTGACTTTAGTCATTGTGTCACCTGGATATCAATTCTGCCACAGAAACCACTCTGCATAGTCTGGGTTCAATTTAAAGTTCTCCCGGAAAAGGTGGCAGCCGACAGCAGATTTCGTAACATTCAGAATGGCTGCCACTCTCCTCCCCAGCAGCCAGGCTCCATTTAGCTTGAGAAGGGTTCTTGTGGCCAGGCATGCTATCTGAGCTGTCACCATCAAGCTTTGTCGCCTTTGCATGAATGACAGGAAATGCATGGGTGAGCCTGTCAGTTTCCCTGTTGTTGGCCTCGCTCTGATGTGCAGCCATGAGCCATGTGGCTATGAGTCACCAAAGAGGGAGAGAGGCTGCCTCAAGGGCTCTGCCAGAATTTGAAAGAGCTTTTCTGATGTTCCCTACTCCTGTGCCCTCTGGACTCCTTGTATGGACTGTTACTCAGAGCCACCGGGCATGTGCATGGCCCCCACTTTAATCAGGGTGCGGAGCCTGTGTCAGATAAACTCTGAGAAAGAAAAAGGCATCAACCACGTGGGCCTGGCTTTGAGATCCTGTCCTTCCTTAACACAAACCATTGCGCTGACATCAGGAAAAGGATGCTGTGACTGACTCAGTGAGATAATGAGACCACAGTGTCTAGTTTCCTTTCTGTTGCTTGGTCCCCAAGGCAGTCATATTCAGAATGGGGCTTTTAGGTACGGATTGAGTCATGGGAGGTCTGACCTCATCAACACATTAATCCATCATGGCTTCACAGCATCAGGACCTGCTGGGAACTTAGGAGGCAGGAGCTAGCTGAAGGGGATTGGCCCTGGGAGTTACAGCCTAGGAACTACTTCTTGTCCTTGGACCCTCCCCTCTGCTTCCTGGCCTGCATAAGGTGAGCAGCCTTGTTCCACCATGTCCTTTTACCACGCTGCTCTGCGTCACCATAGGCCTGAACAACAGAGCCTGTAGGCTCAATTACTCTGACAGTTATACTTTATTATGAACTTATTAAAAGAGCATACCTCCCTTATAACCTGACTAGCCTAAATAAGAGGAAATTGAGATTAAGGAAAACAAGAATGAAACCTGGGTATCAGTTCCTAGGAACAATTCTCCTGGCATATTCAGCAGGATTTCATCAGACCAGCAAGTCTACCAAAGTTGCTGGAACCTGAAGCAACCAGAACCTGGAGCCTCAGCTGGAGCCCAAAGCCTTGAAGCCTCCCCTGGAGTGGTTCTCTTTAGGAGTGTCTTGAAGTAGAGTCATGAACAGCCAAATAATACCAAGTCCCAACAAAAAGTCCAGCCTCCTGTTTTGGGCTCATATATATATATCCTCTCAGTCTGTTCAAGGATGTTTTTCAGCTGGCAACAACCAAGCTTCCCTATGAAGTGGTTTTACTTCCAAGCGGAAAAACATCCTACTCTCTCACATCTAAGTGGTAAACATCCTGCTCTATCCCCCATCCCACACTTGGCATCAAAATGAAAACAGATTTATCCCCCCTACATATCCCCCTTTCTATTAAATACAATAAACTATATACAATAAAAATAATTATGAGAATTATCCAGGACAAGTGACATTTACAAGGACGAGTCCATTTGTGTTTGACAGTCTTGTATAAATTATTCCACTATATCCTATCCTACTGAGTCTTATCCTAGTGTCCTGAGTCACCATAGGCCTGAACAGCAGAGCCAGTCAACTGTGGCCTGAGATAAGTTTTTCTTCCTTTCAGGTGATTCTCTCAAGTATTTTGTTACAGCAGTGAAAAGCTGGTTAACATAGTGGACCACTCTGCTTTCAAGGTTTATTGACACTTCCAGGCCAGTCTATCTTGAAGAGAAGTCGGCAGCAGCTCAAGGCAGGAGGTTGAAGCGGAAACCATGGAGGATGCTGCTTACTAGTTGCTCATGCTCACTAGCTTCCAGCTGCCTAAGCATGGGGCTGGGCCTCCTACATCAGCCGTCAATTAAGATAATCAATCTCTTACAGAAATGGCCACAGGCCAGTCTGATCTATGTGATTTCACAGTTGAGTTCTCTTTTTCCTGGTGACTTTAAATTGTGTCAAATTGACAATAAAAACTAGCCAGTATAATACGTAAGCACAGACAAAAACAAGAACACACAGGCCAACTGTAAGTAGTCTATTCTGTGGGCAAACAGAATGGCACTTCCCAATTAATTGTGGCTCCAGCCCCACTCTAGTCCCCTGAGGCCTTCTAGACTAAGGTAACTAGGATGCTCTGTCAAAAAATTGTCCCATCTTCTCATGGAACCCAGAGCAAGACTGTTTGTCCTCACTCTTCTCAAAGTCACTGTAAGGGTCCAAAAATCACTGAAGGAAGATTCCAGACTTAAATAGTATGTAAAAACAAAGAATGTTTATTCTGCAGAAACAGCCTGCATGCAGGGGTCAACCATCCATACAAAATGGCAGCCACCCTGGCTAAAGGTGCACAGGACTTTTTATAGGGAGCTAGGGACTTGTAAGAGGGTGGGCTAAGGGGCAATCATAGGGTGCATTAGCTGATAGGCTACGGCCAAATGGCTGGTCACCCAAGTTACAGTCCAGAGACTTCACCTCACATATAGTCACATCAGCAGCTGATTGGCTCAGATCTTTCCTGGACCAGGAACATCCTGTTCAGTGATTCCAATTGGGATTGGCTGTTGCTGGCCAGGACCTCTGGGGGCTACGTGACTTCTGCCATGGCTCCATGGGCCCGGGTCTCTGTGACTTTAGCCATTGATCTTTTAGTAATGTCTGACCCTCTCTTGTGGGGAATGTTGAGATAAGCCTTTTGGAGGCCCACAGAGAATGGCGAATGACGTGTCCGTGGCTCCTAAGACTCCTGAATGGTCCCGATCCACTGCACACAGTGTTGATCTACTAGGGACTCCTAGCTCACTAGTGAAGTCTCCTAATGGATCCCAGGCTAGGGCAGTGACTGCTTTCCCTTCTTTACAGAAGTTTCCTAAGGTGACCTTGTCCTGCCTCCCCCATTTCCTCAAAGTTACACCAACCTGTTTGATTGCTATTGGTGCTTGAGGCTAGTATGGGATAGTCTGATTGGCCCTTTAACCTTTTAAAGGCCTTTACATTGGACAATAAAGTTAGATCTGCACCTTTGAGTCTGATTCCCTGGGACTCTGTGTGGGCTCTGTTGCCATTCACTCCCCTTCTCCCCCCACCCCTTCCTGATCCCCACATCTCACCACCTAACTCAAATGGTCTCCTGAGAAGCCCCACTTGATAACCTTTTCTATGAAACATTCACATACCCCATGGTGTGTGGTTTTCCTCATTTCAAGAAGCACCAACAAACACATCTTTGATTGATCACCGACTGTGTTCCTGGTGGTACTGGCTGATGTGGGCCCCAGGGAAGGTGGGCAGTACTGATTCACTACATACATGAGGGCGCGGTGCTCTCTGGGAGCCTCGATTGGTGGGTAGCTGCTGCAGGCAAACTGTCCCGATCCTCCTCATTCCAGCCTCTGCTCTGAAGGACACTTCCCTCGGGGCTCAGACTCATCCGACATGAAGTCCAGTTCATTCGCCTCTCCACTTCTCTGCAATGAAGCTTTCATGGAAGCTTCTGGAGTCTGTCTCTCCTTGCAAGTGCAGACCATATCCTGTTCTGGCCTTCAGCCAATAAGGGCAAAGAGCTGGGTGGGAAGTGTCCAATCTGCTCCTCATTGGTTGGTTAGCTCTGGCGCATGCTCTGTGAAATCTTGGGCTACGAAGACCCGAAGCACGATGCTCAGAACACCTTTGCATTGGGCTTTGTTCCCTCCCTGTCCCACTCTCCTTGCTCTTGCTTCCTGAGAGGACCTTCCAATAAACCACCTGCCTCCAGCTCCTTGGTGAGGCCGTTATGGTTTGGATCTGAAGCGTCTCCATGAGGCTCATGTTTTGAATGCTTATCCCCTAGCTATTGGTGCCATTTCAGGGGAATTGTAGCACTTTCAGGAGGGGAGGTCTACCTGGTGTGATTGGTCCTTTGAATGGCCCTTTGAAGGTTAGCTCATTTGCTCTCTGCTTCCTAGTTTGCTATGACGTGAAGAGCCTCTGCCACGCATGCCTACTGCCATGAACTGAGCTGCTTGGCCATGTCATCCCTGACACGGTGGACTGAAATCACAGCTCAGGATAAATCTTTCCTCCCTTAAGTTATTTCTGTCAGGTATTGTGATCACAGAGATGTGGAAATAACTAATAAAGGCCCTACCCCTTCCCCGCTGTGTGTATGCGAGTGTGGTGGCCAGGGGTTGATGTTGCATGTCCTCCTTAATTGCTCTCCTTAATTTCTAAGACAGGTCTCTCGTTGAACCTGGAATTCACAAATTCAGCAAGCCCTGGGGATCCTCCTGACCCCACTTTCCCTGAGCTAGAATTATAGGCAGGTATCACCATGCCTAGCTATTTTTTTTTTAATGTGGGTGCTGGGGATCAAATGCAGGCCCTCATGTTTGTGTAGCAAGTGCTTTATAACCTGAGACATATTCCTAGATTCCACACGTTCTGTTTTTTCTTTCTTTCTTTCTTTTTTTCCTGTTCTTAGGTTACTCCAAATGAAGACAGCTCCCCATCTGTCTTAGTTAGGGTTTCTATTGCTGTGAAGAGACACCATGACCAGGGCAACTCTTATAAAGGAAAAAATTGAATTGGGACTGGCTTACAGGTCAGAGGCTTAGTCCATTATCGCATGGCAGGAAGCATGGCAGCGTGCATGCAGACACGCTTCTGGAGGAGCTGAGAGTTCTGCATCCTGATTCTCGGGCAGCAGCAGGAGACTGTGTGCCACACTGGGTGTAGCTTGTGCATAGGGAACCTCAAAGCCTGCCCCACAGTGACACAAGTCTGGCATCAAAAGTTAAGAGAGCCACTAGTCTTCAGTTCATGGTGGAAAACTAAAGAAGCTGGGTTTCGATGGACTCAGCAGCAGCAGCAGCAGTGGCTGCAGGATCCATGCACTCACCCTAAGAAGTGAAAGCAAGTGAGCAAGCAGCTCTGTTTTTTTTTTTTTTTTCTGTTAAAACTTCTGTATCTGGGCTGCGATAGTGGTGCTAACTCTGGTGGAGGGTCTTCCCCACTCAGCAAATCCTTCCTGGAGACACCCTCACAGATTTTTTGAGAGCATATAACTTAGTGAATTCCAGAGCCAGTCAAGTTGAAAATGAAGACAAGCCCAGCAAGACAGCTAAGCTTTGCCATCAAGCCTGAGGATCTGAGTTGGATCCTGGGACCCACAGGGTAGAAGAAGAGAATTGGCTCTCACAAGTTGTCCTCTGACCTCCACACTTGTGCCAAGGCCCACATGTGTGTGCCTGAGGGCTTGAACACACACACACACACACACACACACACACACACACACACACACACCAAATAAATAAATGTAATTGTTTTAAAGGATCGACTAAGCTGGGTGTGGTGGCGCAGACCTTTAATCCCAGCACTTGGGAGGCAGAGGCAGGCGGATTGCTATGAGTTCGAGGCTAGCCTGGTCTACAAAGTGAGTCTAGGACAGCCAAGGCTAAAATAGAGAGACCTTGTCTCGAAAAACAAAAAAAAGTAATAATAAAAAATAATAAAAGATTAACTATAGCAACAAGGTTCTACTGTGTAGCTCGGGCGTGACTCACACTCCTTCTGTCAGCCTCCAGAGTGGGGTGGTTACAGGCATGGGCCACTCGCTGTCTCAGTTAGGTTTCTATTGCTGCAATAAACACCATGACCAAAAGCAACTTGGTGAGATTACAGTCCGTCGTGCAAAAAGGGCAGGGCAGGGACTGAAGCGGAGACCATGGCAAAGTGTTGCTCATTCCCTCTGGCTTTGCTCAGTTTCATTTCTTATGCATACCAAGACCACCTGCCTGGGATGGCACTACCAGAAACCAGCTATCCTACCACAGCAATACTATCACACCTGAAGCTCAAGAAAATGATCTTAAACTTGAGGTTATGAAAAATGATAGAAGCCTTAAAGGAGGAAAATAAATCCCTCAAAGAAACAAAGGAAAATACAGTCAAACAGGTGAAGCAAAGAACTACAGGAAAATACAATCAAATGGGAGGAGGAAATGAATAAAACAGCTCAATAAATAAAAACGGAAATAGGAGCAATAAAGAAAATACAATCTGGAGATGGAAAGCCCAGGGAAGAGAACAGAAAAGAAACACAAGTTTCATCAACAGAATAAAAGAGATCGAAGAGAGAATCTCAGGTATAGAAGATATGATTGAAAACATAGAGATACATCAGTCAAAGAAAATGTTAAATCTAAAAAGTTCCTGACAAAAAACACACAAGAAATCTGGGATACTTTGAAAAGACCAAACTCAGAATAATAGGAACAGAAGGAGAAGATTCCCATCTCCAAGGCCCAGAAAATATTTTCAACAAAATCATAGAAGAAAACTTCCCCAACCTAAAGAAAGAGATGCCTATAAATATGCAAGAAGCTTACAGAACACAATATAGACTGGACCAGAAGAGAAAAGCCTCCTGCCACATAATAATCAAAACATTAAACAAAGAAAGCATATTAAAAGCTGCAGGGAAAAGAGCCATGCCACATTTAAAGAGAAACCTATCAGAATTACACCTGACTTCTCACCAGAAACTCTAAAAGCCAGAAGGGTCTGGGCAGATGTCATACAGACACTAAGAGACCACAGATGTCAGCCCAGACTACTATACCCAGCGAAACTTTTATTCACTATAGAGGGAGAAAACAAGATATTCCATGACAAAAAAATAAATTTAAACAGTACCTATCCACAAATCCATCCCTACAGACGATACTAGAAGGAAAACTCCAACCCAAGGAGGCTAACTCTACCCAGGAAAAGACAGGAAGTAAATAACCCAACATCAGAAAAACCAAAAGAAAGGAAACACACACACACACACACACACACACACACACACACTCTACTACTACTACCACCACCACCACCACCACCAAAATAACAGAAATTAACAACCACTAGTCATTAATATTCCGCAACATCAACGGCCTCAACTCCCCAATAAAAAGACACAGATTAACAGAATGGATGTGAAAACAGGACCCATCATTCTGCTGTATACAAGAAACACACCTCAGCAATAAATATAGACATGACCTCAGAGTAAAGGGCTGGGAAATTGTTTTCCAAGCAAATGGACCTAAGAAGCAAGCTTCTTGGTTCTCACTGCCCTCTCTATGTAAGCCAGCAGGTCTCGGGTAAAAGTGGAGGCCAATGGAAATAAGGCAAATAACTTTACAGAGAGGATTGTCTGACCCTAACTCTGAAAAAATCCCACCCCCATCCTCTGCTCCTCTCTAATTCTCTGACCTGGCACCATATGCAGAAACTAAGGCTGCTGATTTCCACCTTGTCTCTCAGGCCACCTGTAAAGACTAATTTCTCAGTAACAGAATTCATGGGGCATGTGGACCAGGTGCTCTCCCAGGCTCTCCCATGAGCTGGGGGAGAGGGGCGACTCCTGTGGTGGGAACAAACAGCTCTCACAATAGTCACACGATAGTCATGTGACCAGAGCTGGAGAAGATTGCAGGATGGATGGTGCTCCTGGCTGACGGCCTCCTGCACACCTGCAGAACATGCCAGTGGTGTATCTGGGAAGGCCAAGACTTTCAGCTGCTCAGGCTCTTCCGGACCATATTTAAATATAACCTTAAGCATCACCTACCATGCTAACTGCCTGTGCTTGAGGCGGTGTAGGCAGCAGCACTTTCCTGGTGACACTTTAGAAAAGCTCAGAGCCTTTTCTAAGCCCGAGATTCAGTGGGGTTGACTGCTTGTGCTTATCCACCCCCTCCTATTACCTTATTAAAAGATGTTTTCTAAAAATGTATTTTATTTTATTTTTAATTATATATACTTGCATGTCTATGGGATGGGTATATACATATACACAAAGAGGCCAGAAGAGGGTGCTAGATCCCTGAGGGTTGGCCTTAAAAGGTGGTTGTGAGTTGCCCGATGTGGGTGCTGAGAACAGAACTCAGGTCCTCTGTAAGAGCAGTATGTGCTCTTCCTGAGCCATCTGTGTTTCCCTTATTGGCTCTGTTCTACTTACTACAGACACTGCATGTTTATTCTTCCAGAGCCCCTTCCAAGTGCAACCTGTTTGCATTTCCTATGTCTGGACTGGTGAGTAGTTTAGTGTCTAACCAGTTTTCTCACAACAAATCAGTTGAGAATGGATCTCCTTCAAGGCAAGGTGGCAATATGCCACACTTACAAGGGTTCACTTAAAAAGGCTGAGCCTTAGCCAGCATCCTTATGGGTCCAGGGACCTTCCAGATATCTGTGGAGGTTGGAACTCTGACTTTGCTGGTGGATTTTTGACATTGAGACAAAAAAAGAAACACATCAGGCCCCTTTAGGGATGACATCTGCTTTCACTGTGTGTCACAGCATAAAGAGCATGGACTGTGGTCTGCTGTGTGCACATATCCATCTACCCCAGCAGGATCCTTCATAATGGAGGTGGGCTTTGTGAGACAAGTCACAAAGTCACACAATTTCATAAAATTCACACTGACAAGCAAAATCTAACCAAGGAATCAGATCACTCCACTGCCGAGTTTCTCTGCTTCTAAACAGACCGTTGATAAGAACCCAAGTTACACTGTGGGAGCTTGTTTTTCAGAAGGAAGCAGAGGCATCTGTCTTGCTGAAATTCAGGTCTGTAAGCACCAGCCAGGGACTGAGTTGAAAGCCATTTCTGTAATAAAATAATGAATCATGGGGATAGTTAAGGGAGCAAGAGGCACCATATTCTTGCTTTGTTACAACAATTAAGCAATAAGCCATCTGCATCCTTTTGTTAATCACCACAATGCACACAACAGAATTTAGTCTTTTATTTAATTATATTAATTTATTCCAACAGCTTCAACTACTCACAATGATAATATTAGTGTTCATTTCAAAAATAAAGATCTTTTAAAGTGTTTGTTCTTCAACCATTACTACCCTTTACAAGGTTGCCATTTGAAGCATTTTAGCTCCATCCGGGTCTGAAGCAAGAAGGTGGTGACTAAAATATCTCCCTTATCTAGGGCTAGCCAGTACCAGTAGCCCACTACTGGTGGATTATTTTATGATGATGGTCTCATATTCAATAACCATTAGCCACAGGTGGCTACTGAACTCTTGAAATGTAGCCAGTACAGTCAAGGAACAGTGTGAATATTTTGAGAATTGCAGTGGACTTCCATCAAAATGGCTGCAACTGGGTTTGTGGCCACCATCTTGGATAGCATTCGTCTACAGCGATTCTAAGGCTGGAGAAACACAGTGGGCGTTGACTTGGATGTTGGAGAAGGAATATATATATAATGTTATGTATCGTAGACACCACACTCATTCTCCAGTTCTTACCTAAAACAACTGTGTTCTGAGACAGCCCAGAGGACAAAGGCATCTTTAATGGAAAGTTTCTAAGCCTTCCATATAGAGAGCTAAGTTGGTCCAGAGAGAAATGGGCAAGATGTTTCTTTTCCCTCTCTCAACAGCACCCTAACTCTCTCAGCAACCCTTGTGGCTGAGCCTTGGCTCTGTTCTGGTTGAGGTGGATTTCTCTCAACCATGTGAGTGTTTAACCAGAAGCCTCATTTAGGGGTCACAAACCATCATTATGGACTCATAGATGGCCCAGTCAAACTTCAGGGACATATAATAGTCAAATCTATTTGCCTTGTAAAGATTTGGGCTCTGATGCTGGCATTTCCCTCCAAGGGACGGTTGCCCCCTTTCAAAAGCTGCTTGCTATCCCTCGTTGAGCCAACTGCTCTCCTAACAGGGCACTGAGAGAGTTTATCCACTGTGATGCCTTTGTTCATGACACTGCTCAGATGTCTTGGTTCTTCCAGCGCTGGTGACTGAAGAACGAGCACACGGCAAGGAAACAGGGTTGTGGATGGCTGAGATGCACAGGGCAGGTGAAGGAGGTAGCAAGGAAATACGGTTGTGGATGGCTGAGATGCACAGGGCAGGTGAATGGAGGTAGAAAGTTTTAAGACAACGGGCCTGAAGATGAAAACCGTCCTAACCAGGTCTGCTGATTCTTCCTTCAGTGGGCCAAGCTGAGCTGGGGAGTCTCCCGTCTCCCTCCCAGCCTCACCCCATTGTCTCCCTACCCTCTGCTTCCTATTGAGCCAGGGTTCAATGAATGAACACGAAATATGTGCTAGTAAGCCTAATCGAAAGGTCGGGACTGCCAGGCCATTACACACCCCTCACTCTTAGCTTCCAACCCCTGGCCACATACACCGTCTGAGTAAGGGC
This sequence comes from Acomys minous, assembly GCF_964271855.1. Classification (NCBI taxonomy): domain Eukaryota; kingdom Metazoa; phylum Chordata; class Mammalia; order Rodentia; family Muridae; genus Acomys; species Acomys minous. The sequence continues at coordinate 17,450,137 of NC_140490.1, forward strand.
TACACGAGGTTAGGAAATTTGTCTTCTGCATTTGATGTCTCCTGGAAGTGCTGTCCGACTATGCCTGGGTCACTTCCGCAGTCAGGAATAAGAGCAAATGTTATGCTCAGGTTGGGGTGGGGTAAAGGGTGAGGGTTGGGGAGGACTCTGCTCTACTTCACCAGGGTCATTTCTGGGGATGAAGACAATGGATCCATTGTTTTTTTGTAAATAAAAACGAAACAAAACAAACAAAAGCAGCCAACATAGCTCAGCAGTGGTGGGTGCATGCCTTTGATCCCAGCACTCAGGAGGCCGAGGCAGGCAGATGTCTTTGAGTCCAGGACAGCCTAGTCTACAGAGAAAGATATCCAGAGAAACCCTGTCTCCAAAACCCAAAACCAAAACCACAAAACCAAGACTGAAATAGCCTACAGTCAACGACATAAAGTACAAGAAAAGACTTTCTGTTTTTTTAAGGCACTTTTTTTCCTCTCCCACACCAGAAGCGCAGACATAGGGACTGACGCGCGACAGTCCGGAGCGGAAATGTGACGCCGAGCATGCGCTTTGCTCTCCGTTGACGTTACTCATCGTTCAGGCACGGGGTGCACCTGGTCGAACTGCCACAGCTGGCTGGTTTTACCATCACACTGCCGCAAATACAAATCCTTATTGTTCGGCTGAACGCCGGCGTCCAAGCATTTCCCAGAAAGAATGTGGATGATCATTCCATCCTGAAAAGAGAAAGGAGGAGCCCAGGTCCTGACAACGTCAGAAAAGAAGGATATTTTTAAGATTTCTACTGAGTATTAAAAGACTAATAGAGGGGTATAAGCTAGCCTGGAGGGAAATGGTAGGCTTTTTAGTTAATAGAAAATGTAATTTAAATAACCCTAAAATTTAAATGTCACTCAAACCTAAGGGGTCATAAACCCAATTACTTGTATTGCCATTTGTTAGAAAGTTCTGGTCAGGAAAGCTCTGGTTGGGGCATGTCCAGTCTTCCTGTTGTATTGTCAGAGTCACTGTTGGCATTCCTGACTAACCCTGCAATTTGACATTGTGGCCACTGGCTTGCAGTATTGAGCAAGACTGGGCTATCCTGCCAGTCTAATTAGACAAGCCATATGCAGGAGATACAATAAGTCATGACTCAGCCCCACCAGATTCAATATTTACCCTAACATCTTCTTTTAAAGAAGGGGCTTATTTCTTTACAAAATTAAACAACTTTAGCCACAGTGTTATAAATTCTTGCTTACTGTTTATATTTTCCAAAATACAGACTGTTTAAAATACACAAACGAGTTGTCTTTAGTATATTCCAAAATATTTCCGTCACTGCCAAAGACACGACTACTTGTCTGCTCTGCCGTCCTCCTTCCAGCCGTTGAGGAGCACTAGTCTCCATCTGTGGTTGTTCTAGACACTTCAGATACATGGAGTTGTAAGGCATGGTTATTCTAGACACTTCAGATACATGGAGTTGTAAGGCATGGCTCCTTTAAAACTAGCCTCTTTCGTTTTGCAAGTTTTTCAGATTTATTCATGTTGAAGCAAAAACTAGTACTTCACTCCCTTTTTTCCTTTTTACTGTGGTTAAAAAAAAAACCCACCAAAACTTACCACTTTGAAAGCATTTTCAATATTAAACTTTAGAAAGGTTAAATGTATTGGTTTTCCATAACCTTTTCGTTGTGAAGAAAACCTCTCTATCATTAAGCGACAGTTCTTCCTCCCCACCCACTGGTAACCACTGGTCATGCTTCTAGGTCTTTACCTGCGTTACATAACATGCACGGAGTGGAATGATACAGTTTTGGGCTGTGTGCATGTGTGAATGCGTGCATAGGGGTGTGTGTGTGTGTGTGTGTGTGTGTGTGTGTGTGTGTGTGTGTGTGTGTGTGTGTGTTATGTAATCTAGCCTAATGTCCTCAAGAATCACCCTTGTTGTACCACATGACAGGACTTCCTTCCACTTTAAGGCTGAGGTAGGAGGTAAGTAACCGTACCTTAGAGATGAGCTTTAGGAAGGATGTGTGTCCACATTTTATCTACTCAGATGTAGGGGCATGTTTGGTTTGCTTGCAGTGCTTTTAAGTTATAAATAGTTCACCAAGAATAGTGCCTCATTGTTTTTTTCTGGCTGAAGAATACCTTACACACACACACACACACACACACACACACACACACACACACACACACACACCCCTTACTAGTTTTGTGTACGGGCCCCAGGGCCTTACATTTAATGGGTAAGTGCACTAGGCCACTGAACTAAATCTCCTGTCACATCTCATTTTTGTTTTTGTTTTTAGAGAGGGTTTCTCTGTGTAGCCTTGGTCATCCTGGACTCACTTTGTAGACCAGGCTGGCCTCGAACTCACAGCGATCCGCCTGCCTCTGCCTCCCAAGTGCTGGGATTAAAGGTGTGCGCCACTATACCTGGCTCACATCTCATTTCTTAATGTCTGGAAATACGCCATGTGTGATCGCTTGGTTTGGCTGCTTGTTGGGAGCTCAGCTTAGGTTTTCTGTGATGGGAGTTTCCTCTCCTAGTCCTATGACTCACCGGTGCAGAGTTCCTCTAACCTTATCTTCTTTACTCTCCGAATTTGAAGAAAAATGAAAATGTGTGTGTATCTATTTGTCTAACTCAACTCAGAAAGGACGTAGAGGGGGAAGCTACGTGGAAACATAGTGTAGATGCAGTGATGATGGTGCTGAGACTGAGGCAATGGTGGCTAAAGAGACCCTTAACAGAGTGGGACAAGAGGAACTCACAGTCGGGCTGAGGTTCAGGGACCATCTTCTGATCTTTTGTGGCAAGGATTTGTCTCACAGTCAACTCCACAGACACGCTGCAAGACTGACCTCTGCCCCGTTCTGTACTGGGGCCCACTCACACACCTAAATACTTCAATCCCCTATACCTCCGAGAAGGATCTAGAACATGCCAACAGGAAATATAGAAGTAAAAACTTCACAAAAACAATGAAATGTCCATAGTGGAATGTGCATTATAATGAAAATGACAGTGACATATTTGTTTTTCTTTTAATACTTTAAAACATATTTAGTCACTAAGCCATCTTTCCATCCCCAACAGCTGGATATTTACATATCAATATATGCTTATTTTAAATTTTGCTTTACATCACTCCTAACTCCACACCACTGAGGAGATGTTGTTTTTGTAGTGTGTTCCTCCATCCTACCTGTGATTCAAGCTGATAATCTATGATGGTGTAGGGGCAGATCAGACTATATCCTGAGGCCAGGGACCAGAGACCCCAGTGTCAAGCCACCACGCTCAACAACAGAAGTAGCATTGTGGAGAGCACCTGACATCTTGGAAGAGTCCAGGATGCCATGCTAACCAGGTCAGTCAGCCTGGAAATTCCAGCTAACCGGAAGTTCCTGGTGATCAGCCAGCATTTCCCGAATGGGTTAATTACCTCCTGGAAGTCCCAGTGCTGTTGATGGATGGCAGGGCCTTCTTCCGTGCAGTTCTGCAGAATCACCTGCTCTCGGCTGACACCGAAGCACAGGTGCCGCGGACTGCCGAAGAGAATTTCCTTCCTGCTGGTATGCTCCAGGTTCTGGGGCAGAGGGGACAGGCAGTTAGCATAGCCAAAAAGGGCGCCCTTTCTGGAGCCAAGGGGAGACAAAAGAACATTGGAGGAGCTGAGTTCTAGGGACCATTTTCAGATTCTGCAGGGACAGCAACAAGGCTCTTCATGGGTTCTGAAGACCGAGCATCTTGGTCTTTCTCACGTTCGTATTTCCACACTTTGGCACGCCCCTGTGGTATTCTATTTCCTCTATACGGCTGCTTTAAAAGGATGCAAGTGATGGGTGCGCCCTGCTGGAAGGGCAGGTGAGGGATCTCTCTGAGGCCCAGGTTGATTTCCTTCTAGGGACATCTTACCTGCCCCTGACTTGTTTCCCCGCTGCTCGCGGTGTCTGCGGGTTTTGTAGCGCTGGACTGTGTGGACCTTACAGAGGGGTTTAAACTGGGAGGCACCTGTGCTGACCAATTGGATGGCATGTTTTGGCAAACTCACTTTCTGTTTGTTCATACCAGATGTAGTCTGCACTGGTTTTTATATTAACTGTGCGACTGAGACAGGACTAGCATCATGGCACACAGCTCGTGCTGTCTCGTGGGCCCTGTGCTGAGAAAGCTTTCATGTTTTTGGTTCAAGCTATTTAGTTTACACGTTGCTGCCACTGTCTTGGAATTCTTCATAACTATCGAATTAGAGATATAACATCTTCCATTTGCACTAGGCCTGCTAATTTGCAAATCTGCCCTGCTTGAAATTCCCAAACTGCGCACTTAGCATAAATTTGAACCCTAAGCATATCTCAAGCGAGCCTGAGGGCAATTCTCGAGGGAGAGCAATGTTTTTCCTACTCAAAGTCCCATCTGTGGTGGCAGACAACTTCCTTGTTGTTCCTCTTGGTCACGGGGAGATGCTTTTAGTTCAGCTTTGCAAGGACAGATACCTTGTGACGGTCAAAGCTGGGTAGCGTGAAGTCTCATTTCCAATGTCATCTCTCATGAGCTGAAGCTGGTCTGTCCTTGCTTCTCCCTGCCTGCAACCTGACTCCTGAACTGCCAAGGTTGGTGGCCACTGAATCCAGTCACCTCTCTAGGAAGCCCAGCTCTCACAAATGGCTGTTTTCAGTTACCACCTGAGTTTTTGGTTTTTTGTTTGCTTGTTTGTTTTTGTTTTTGTTTTTTGAGACAGGGTTTCCCTGTGTAGCCTTAACTATCCTAGATTTGCTTTGTAGACCAAGATGGCCTCCAACTCACAGCGATCCACCTGCCTCTGCCTCCCAAGTGCTGGGATTAAAGGCATGCACCACCACTGTCCAGCTGCCACTGAGTTTGAGTTCTTGGATATTTCCCTTTCTTTCTTGTAAACTCAATGACCTGTGCCTGGAAATGGGCATTTCATATTCTTTTTATCCAGCATATATTTAGTTTTTTCCCCAAGGGGTTGGGGTGTGTGTGTCCAGCTTACTTACTTTCCAATATTGCCGGCTCTATAAGACCTCACTAATTTTTAAAAAAGCACAGAACAAATATTCTCTTTGTCTAAAGGGAGCAGCCACATTCCCTATTGCATACAAGAAACCGAGCCACAGGTGTTAAAAAGCCTGTCAAGATTGCATGGGTTGCCGGGCGTGGTGGCGCACGCCTTTAATCCCAGCACTCGGGAGGCAGAGGCAGGCGGATCGCTGTGAGTTCGAGGCCAGCCTGGTCTACAAAGTGAGTCCAGGATGACCAAGGCTACACAGAGAAACCCTGTCTCGAAAAACCAAAAAAAAAAAAAAAAAAAAAGATTGCATGGGTTAAAAAGCCTGTCAGGATGGCATGGGTTAAAAAGCCTGTCAGGATGGCATGGGTTAAAAAGCCTGTCAGGATGGCATGGGTTAAAAAGCCTGCCAGGATTGCACAGGGAAGGGGAACTTGATTCAGACCTGGCTCTAGACAGCTATAAAGCTTGGACAGTTGTCAGCCTGACATGTGACTTCCTCACTGGGCTCTTTATGTCCTCTCTTGTGTTTAATGTTGTGGTGTGAATGTGAGGTATCTCCCATATGCCTCCCACGCTCACTTCCCCAGCTTGTAGCCCTGCTCTGAAGGCTGGGGAGCCCCGGCGGTAGTGCCTGACTGGTGGAAGCAGCTCACTAGAGGCAAGTCTCTGAAGGCAGTACGCACCCTGGGTGCTGGCTTGCTTTACCGGCTGCTCAGTCTGCACCATGTGAGCAAGCTGCCAAACGCCTCATACTCCTGCCACTGTAGACCAAGCCATGCCTTCCCCACAGCAAACTGAAATCCTCCTGAGACTGTGAGCTTAAAATGAATAAACAAATAAAATCAGCCGGGTCCAGTGGCGCACACCTTTAATGCCAGCACTTAGGGAGGTAGAGGCAGGCGGATCTCTGAGTTTGAGGCCAACCTGGTCTACAAAGAGAGTCTAGGACAGCTAAGGCTACAACAGAGAAACTTTGCCTCAAAAACACCAATACCAACAAACAACAACAAAGCCCAAAATGAGCCTTCTTCTCATGTGAAAGCTTACTAATGTGTCTGGTAGGAATGCCCGCTGGTATTTTAGGAAAGAATGGTAAAGTACAGAGAGACCAAGTGGATCCAGAGCCAACTCCTTCCCTAAGTATCCTCCAGGCCTGGAGCCTGCGCCCAACACTTTAGGCTGGGACCAGCTTCCCACAGAGATAACTTAGGCTTGCAGTGTAAGGCTGGGCCCAAAATTTCCCATGGAGACACTTCTTCTTTCACCCCAGGCTCCATGGCTCCCACTTAACTGCTGGTTGCTTTTATTAGGCAACTTTGGAGTATGATAGTTCAATTCAAAGGACCCCCATCACAGACCGAATCAGATCTGGGGCAAGCTAACGATCACAGCCACCTTCCTAATGGCCGAAGGGTCCACATGTGCCTTAGCTCTCGACTTAGCTTCATTACTTGCTTTCTACCCTGACTCTTGGACCCTTCCTCAACACTGGAGGATCTGAGGTGGACATTTCTGGGCTGCTGGTTCTAGACACAGTTTCCTCATGTGTCAGAGGCAAGGGCTGGATAGGCAGTCCCTTCATTCCTTCTAGCTGAGATGCTCCAGTCTTTCATGCTGGTCCAGGTCTAAGGTGAGGATGGTGTGGGCAGAACCCTGACAAGTCATTACGGTGGGGGCCATGACCTGTCAAGGGCCATGGGGCCATGGGGCCATGGGAAGGAGCTACTTTGAAGGGAATTGAAGGGCACCCTAGGGAACAGCACCCACTTATAAGTCAGGATAATATCCATCCCGGGAAGCATCACTACCCACCTGTTGTGGCCGGTTGTTACTGCAAGGAGCCAAGGTCATGGGGCAGCCCAGGATGTCCCCTTCTGCTTGGCAGTCTGCACAGAAGCCAAGTCCGGTGTTGTGGAGCTGAAAATGGACATCCACAGAGATGTGAATCTGACCTCCACTGTGGAGATGTCTTGAAGCAGGCTCTAATCTCCTGTCCTTTCTAGACCTTATCCCAGTGTGTGTGTGGTTCAGTCACAGAGAGCTGGGTCAAGGGAAACCCACTTATCTTAAGACACAAGCTCCTGGGAAGGAGTCAGGTCACGCTCTTTATGGTGAAGGGATTTGGCATGGCTCGTAGGGAAGCATGCTGCCTTCCTCAGGCTGTCAGGGAGGCAGGGAAGGGGAGTCCAAAGGCCTCTGGGACTCTACTGAGCCTGGAACTGGTTGCCCAGTATAAAGGATGAGTGTCCTTGTCGTGGAAGGGGACCCTCACCCCCAGGCCATGCCTTGCCTTTCCAGAGAACCTGGGCCTATGCTCAGATGGATACAGCTCAGGGTAGACATTGGCCAGAAACCAGTGGAACGTCCGGCATCCCAGCCTCCTTTGCAGCTTCAGGCGCTCTGTGCAGTCTGGCTTTGCAACCTGCGGGTTGGAGAAGGGCATGGGGAGTAAGGCCAGGAAAGCTTGTTTCGCCCCCCAAATTCACACAGTGGCAGGGAGGGGAATAGGGGCGGATGTGAAGAAGTGGAAGGCTTGCGACAGAGCACATGTCTCAGGATTGCAAACAGGAGGAAGGGTCCTATGCGAGAGAGGTTTAGAAGGTGGAGTCAGTTTTCTTCTCTGGAGAGAGGTGTGGGGCCAGCAAGATTGGAGGCAGCCCGACTCCTTCTCACAGACCCTTAAATCTTTAGCCTACAAAGACCATGGTGTCCAGTCCATAAAGACTTTCCTCTGCTATAGGAAGGAATGATGGCCTCTGTACTGGGTTGCACATGGGTCTCACAGAGGCAAAAGCTGGCCCAGAGGCAACAGAGGTGAAGTCAGACGGGAAATGGGAGGGTGGGGGGCGAGGAGAGGCAAGCTGGTTTTTCTCTCTCCTGCGTCTCAGTTTTCTCCATGGATGAACCATTCTTTTAGGCCACACTGGCCCCTCTTTTTGATGCTCTCCTTTATAACACAACAGTAGGAAGATGAACGCCAGCCCTTGACACTAGTTAAATGTTTTAGGCTGCATCGGTAAGATAGGAGGAAACCCTTAGTATAACTTTCCTGGGAGAGAGAGGCTTTGAGAAGCGGCTGGAGGCTGGAGAGATGGCTCAGAGGTTAAGAGCACTGGATGCTCTTCCAGAGGGTACGGGTTCCACTCCCAGCACCCACATGACAGCCCACAGCTGTCTGTAACTCCAGTCCCAGGGGATCTGATGCCCTCTTCTGACCTCTGCAGGCACCAGTCACACATGTGGTACATGCAAGCAAAACACTGATACACATAAAATAAAATAAATATAACTAATTTTTTTTAAAAAGAAGGAAGGGTTTGGAATAACCAAATGTGGAGAAAGGTGCGTGGGAAAGGAGGGAGAAGGGAATGGGAAAGGGACAGAAAGCAAGACGGCAGGAGGGCGCTATCCATGTCAGAGTTCCACCTTGGTGGTCTCTGGTTTTTAGTCAGACTCAGAGGGGCCCAGCGGGCTGTAAATACTTTATGTGCTGTGATGGGCTGACTACATCCAACATTGCTGTGTTCTAATGAGCCTGTCTAGTGGAAGGCTGGCCCGGGTACATCAGAAGCCTGGATATACTTAATTCTTTTTTATGGGTTCTTTATAAATGAAATCCGTACTGACATTTAAAAAAAAAAAAAGGTCCTCTGAAAGCAAAGAAAAATAGTAACTTGGCATCCATTATGAGAAAGGTGGAAGGGAAAGGGGGGAGGAGAAAGGAGAGAGGGGGGCGGTTCCAGCCTAAAGAAAGTTCAGAGGTTAAGAGCCACAGCAGCTCTTTGGTGCTCTATAGGACTCTGGAGAAGAGGGCCCTACTCCCCACTGTCAACTGGTTAAAGTCTAAAACTTTGAGCTCAACCCTCAGAGGCTTCAGGCTCTTCCTCCAGCGCCTCCTCTGGTGGCTGAGTGGTCCCCTGCTGCCATTGTTGAAGCATACTTCTGGGGTGTCTAGACTTAGGATTAAACTAGGATCCTGAGACTTGCCCTTTGATCTCCAGTTCCCCTCTACAAACCCAAGCCAGAAGCTGCAGTGGTGGGGTCCCTCCTGTGTGCAAAAGACAATGCTTGGACTCACTCAGGGGGACCCAGAGGGAATTCTAGCTACCTAAACATTGGGACTGATTGAATATTTTGTGTCATCTCCCATTAAAGAGACAACTGATAGAAGTCCAAGGAGCTCTGAGACTTGTTTTGGGGGCTGATCTTCTGTAGGGAAGTGGGTGGATCTGGATAAAAAGGAACAAAATCCTGAGGGCCTCAAGAAAAGGGGGTGTTGGGGCTCCTGCCTGGCTCACTCTCATCTGACTTTCCCTGCATGCAGTGGGCATGGGTGTGTCTTTCTGAGGACCCTGCTTTTGCCTATGCTATCCAGCAGTGAGCTGGTGAGGGACTAGTGGGAGCAGTTGCCTGACCATACTGGTCCTTTGGGACCCTACATGGAGTGTAGCAAGTGAAATGTCAGCCTGTGGCTCACAGCAGATAGCGTGTGTGTGTGTGTGTGTGTGTGTGTGTGTGTGTGTGTGTGTGTACGTGCATGTGTGTGTGTGTGTCTCCACAGGAAGTGACCAACAGTGAACCGAGAGACATTTAATTAGGCGTTAAAAATTCTCAGCTTTTCTGTGGCTTTTTGATTCTTCATATTTATTTTTGTACTCAGATCCACTCTTTGTCTTGGGTAGTCCTTAACCCTTGGTCACCACTCAGGATGAAAGGACCCTCAGAGACACAGCTCGTCCTTTATCTGGGCCTACCTCCCCTTGGGCCCTGCCTGTGGTGGAAGGTTTTGTCTGGTTCATAGCTTCCTATAGCAGTCTGAGAATTCCAGGCTAAAGTCAGCTTTGATGCTCCAGGGAGGTGCTGGCAGGGACAAAGGACAGCCCCACCAGGAGAAGGGTCACTCCAGAGGGCCAACTCTTGGAAACTCAAGCCACATATAAGAGAGTCCCCCTTGGCTGACTTGAAGCAGGTAACCTTATGTTGGCCAAAGACCTCTACCAGCCTTTCCTTACCTTGCTCAGGGCAAAAGCCTCTGGGATGTGTCTGTAGAAGGTTTCTTTGAAGGGCCCTAGCCAAGTCTCAGCAATGCGGACCTTGTTCCTCAAGATGACCTCAGGGTCAGTCCTGGAGCTGGCATCTTGGCTTTGGTAGATGTGTCCCACCCGAGAGCAGGGGAGGATCTCAACAGAGCCACCACAGAGCCAGGCCTGTCACAGAAGGAGAAGGTGAGTGACTCTCTGTCTGTGCATAGCTGGCAGAGCACCAGGAAGTCCTAAGTCAGAGCGAGCAGTTCAAATCCTCAGAGTGCAGGTCCCAGATCCGAGAGTGTGGGCAGCAGGGCAGCAAGGCGGGACGGGTAGAGGGCAGTTGCAATGGCTGGCACCCATGCTCCTGCCTGAACATGCCACCTGGGAACACGTGCAGAGTCAGTGTACAAAGCAATTCAGGGTCAGCACACCCACCTACCAGAGAATGCTTTTCTAGGGAAAATATGTCTGCAGTGGCTAGGAAATTTCTAAAAGCCAGTGCTGTTTTTTGCTGCAAAGACAGCAGATATGAAACCACACCCCCCCCATTACTCTTCTTTATTCCTTCCAGAAGCTTCTCCCAGCTTCCCACTGCTCACTGGACAAGAAGCCTTTATACTATACTTGGTGACAGAAATTACAGTTGAAAATAGTGCTGGGACAGGCCATGGATGAAGAACTAAAACCACACGAGGCAAGGGGTTGTCAAACAGCTGTGCCCCAAGATACCTCAGAGACCCCAAAGGGCACCGCAGACATTTTTCATTTGCTATGTCAGAGAAAGAGCAAACTTGGACATTGTGCAAACCACGAGGATGCTATAATTCTCACGTCCACATTAGATTGGTCTGTCCATGTTAGATGGTGGACATCTTTGCTGGGTTGGGTTTTGGGCAGTTGGTATGACTGGAAGACACGACAGTGGCTGTCCAGCATGGCTCCCAGGACAGAGAGGCTGAGATATGCCCAGAAGGCCCTAAGTCAAGAGACTACCAAGTTGTTTGGACGGGACCAGTCAGTGCCAAGGGTGGTTTCACATTTGGCTGTTGCATGCCATAAAAGATCCCCAAGACCAGTGGTTTTCAACCTCCCTAATGCTGCGACCCTTTAATATGGTTCCTCATGCTGTGGTGACCGCCCCCCCCCTCAACCATAACATTATCCTGCTGCTACTTCGTAAGAGTAAGTTTTGCTGCTATTATGAATGTTAAGGTAAGTATCATATTTTTTCTGATGGTCTTAGGCAACCCCTGTGAAAAGGTCATTTGCCCCCCCCCCAAGGGAATCACAACACAACAGGTTAAGGACCGCTGCCCTAGATGCTAAGGGTGCCATGAACATAGAATGTACCAGAAACTCTTGAGTTCACTGCACGGAGATGTGAATAACTGAGAGCACGTTCACTCCTGATGAGGGTTTTGAAAGTCAAGTTCACAGAGGAGGCTGAGAGCAAAACCAAGGTAGGTTACAAGAGACATGGCCTGGGGGAGGAGGGGCAGGGAGGTTTGACATACCTTGTTGCAGTGACCTTGTAAAAGTTGCATACAACTTTATTCCCAACACCTGCCCCCCGCCCCCACCGTCTGCACCAACCAAGCTGACTACATAAAGGGCTCCAGAGATACCACCCATGCTCACCGTGGGCATAGGACCTACCTTGAAGGACATCTCAAGATCTTCACTACCCTGCAGTGACAGGAGAGGGTCATAAGCTCCGGTGTTTTGGAAGTAATGTCTGTCCACAGCCATCACCTCTCGGGGTACCACAGGGCTCCTGCACAGAGAAGCCAGAAAGGAGATTGCAGTTTGACCCCAAGTATAGAAACAGGGCCTGGGTGGGGCTTCCTGGAGGCAGGTCCAGTGAGGGAGACAGCCAACTCTGGGCTCTGGTGAAGCTCAGCATTTGCAACTGCAAGACTGGAGCAGAACAAAAGTATTTGAGATCTAGACATTTTACAAAGAGATGGCTCAGTGGTTAAGAGTGCTCTCTCCTCTTCCAGAGGACCCAAGTTTGGTCAAGCACCCATGTCAGGCTGTTCACAACTGTCAGTGACTCCAGCTCTGGGCAACCTGATGCCAGAAGGACGTCACACACACAACATGCCCTCACACAGACACATACATAAAAACAAGACCAAGGATTAAGGAGAACTAGGCTTACTGGGGGGCCTTTATATCTTGTCCTCAGGTCTTTTTCTATAGAAAGGACCAGTGATTCACTTGAGTCCCCCTAGAGAGATGTCTGAGAAAAAGACTTTAGTTAAAGTAAGACACCCCAAGGGAGGCACTTGCCAGGCTCAAAGCAAAAGCTATATAGTCAGGCTCTTTTATGGCTTGAGTCTGAAACGGCTGCCATGGATTCATGTTTTGAACACTCTGTCCCCAAATTGTGGTACTGTCCTGAAGGCTTGGAGCCCTCAGGAAGTGGGGCCTTGCTGGGAGAAGAAGATTACTGGAGTGGGCCTTTGAAGGCTACACTCATCCTTGGCTCTGGCCTAGCTTCCTGCCTGACCAACGTGACCAGGCCACCACCACCACCACAGGCACCTGCGGAACTGAGTGCACCATTCCTGCTGTCATGCCTTCCTGCAGGACAGGCTGAGCCCTCTGAAACCGGAGCCAAAGCAGACTGGTCCTCCCTTCATCAAAAGGAGGACAAAAGCAACGGATACAGGCTCCTCCCTCTTCTCCTCCACTCCCCCTCCTACTTTTCTTTTCTCTTGTCATCTATTCTCTCCGCAACATTAAGATGAATCTAAAAGGAATTCTGGAAGTAGGTAGGCCCCTTCTTCCGGGGGAGAAGGGAAATGTACATGGCTTATACATGCAGAGAATAAGAAACTCCAAGCAAGGAAATTGGGGTTGAAGTAGCAGTCCTCAAAATGGTACCACAACAAATGAGGCATGGTGGCGCACGCCTTTAATCCCAGCACTCAGGAGGCAGAGGCAGGTAAGTCTCTGAGTTCAAGGCCAGCCTGGTCTACAGAGTGAGTTCTGGAACAGCCAGAGCTACATAGTGAGACCCTGTCTCAACAAAACAACAACAACAACAACAAGAGGGTTGCATAGAGCAGGTCATAGCTAGAGAGCCTTCGCACAAGGACTCTTTCACTCAAAACAGATGTTAATGCAGCCGAACTCTGGCCGTGCTTCTGGATTTAAGTGGCTCAGACTTCGGGCTGTCTAATGGGCAAGGAAGTGATCATAAGATCACCAGCTTCAAGGTATTAAAAATGCTAATTCATACAAAAAATGCTGCAAATCAGAATTGCAATGATTAGCCACTTAATTATCTGTGGGGTTTTGATGAGGCGTGTTACCTTTCCAAGTCTGATTTCCTCACTTTTAATTGGGATAAAATGACCATTCACAAAACAACGGAAAACCAAACCCCCAAAACAGGTCACAACTGAACCTGTGGGAATTAAACTAAAAGGTTGCATACAGTGCCAGGCACTGCACACACTGTATTTTAGATACTAGACTGTGCTGTTCTGAGCTCATTATTCTGCTCTGGAATGTGTAGAGCTGTTGCTTTTTCTCTGTTGTTTGCTCGTTTGCCTTTGTTTTGTTTTTTTTTGAGACAAGGTCTCACTGTGCAGCACAGGCTGGCCTCGAACTCATGATCTTCCCATGGGATGACAGGTATAAGCACCGCCAGCTCCTGGCTCAGAGCTTTTGGATTTTAGAAAGGGCCACGCACACCTGACACATTGCCTTTCAGCTTTGGTGGTGCTCTGTGAAGTGCACTGATATTTCTTTAGTCGGTGCAGAACTACTCTCAGAGCAGGCTCTGCCAGCATGTCAGTCCTGGGATACTCCTGCTGCCCGGTGCATTATAACGTCCTTTCAGAGGGCTTTGGATTCGTGGTTATCGATAGCGGACTGTGGATTTGTGCCAGGCACCCAGATTAGTATATTAGGGAAGTCCCTGGGTTTAGGAGCTCCCTGCCCTGGATTTATGTCATTGCGATATTGGGAGTTTAATGGGTTTGTGTCCTGGGCACAGTGAAGTAGACAGCCAGCCTGGCAGGGATCGTCCAGAGGTCACGACCCACAGAGCTCAGAGAATAGCTGTTGCTTTACACACTAAATTTGAAGTGGTTTTTTCCCTCATCAGAAAAATTCTTTTAATCTACTCAAAAGAATTGTTGAGAAAACAAACAAAAAAAAAATCAAATCAACAACACAGGAGTGGCAACTGTCAAAGCTGGATCTATCTCAAGATGTATGATGTCACAGCGTTCAGCCAGCTAAGTCTTTCCTTTTCACTGAGCCAGGTCCTGTGACCAAGGAATTTTCTGTGTTACCTGGGGTCAAGACCAGCTCAGGTTCTTCCATGTTCTCGCCCTGGGCACCCATGGAGGCTTCTGGACGAGCTCACAGGACTCCATTGATAGCACAATGGTAGCAGCATTGTGGCTGGCTGGCTGCTTTGGTTTCACGCTATCGGCTTGCGTGGTTTTCACAAGCACCTCATGTGCTAGGCCCTGCCATCAGGAAGCTGGGTCACAGGTAAAATGGCTTGCTGTCCAAGCGTGGAGGGGCTCAGGGAAAGGAAGGCTGTGGCAGGGCCTCACCTGACAGGGCTGATGGGGGATGGCAGGGCCTTCTGCTCCTGCTCCCCCAGGGGCTCCCATCGGAAATCCAGCTTCCAGTCCAGCGCCCCTCGCTGCAGCTCCTTGGACGCAGAGTACTGATGCGTCTTCCAGTCACTCACGTCTATGACAGGAGACACCACTCGGCTCCTGGAAAGAACTGAGGGTCAAACAACGAAGCCACTCACTAGCTGGGGGCAGAACCGAGATCTGTGTCATGTGTGGCCCCATGCAGCAGCCGCAGGCCACTCACACCTGCCGTCCTTGAAGCTGCTTTGTTCTAGGTAAGACTATCCATTTAGAAGAATTAATATGAAAAAGAAAAGATGCAAAAACTTTTACTATTTTTTGTGTTGATTACATACTGATATTATACTTGGCTTACTAAGATACATTATTAGAATTAATTTCATCTGCTTTTGTTTTTGGTTTTTCAAGACAGGGTTTTTCTGTGTAGCCTTGGCTGTCCTGGACTCACTTTGTAGACCAGGCTGGCCTCGAACTCATCACGATCTTCCTGCCTCTGCCTCCTGAGCGCTGGGATTAAAGGCGTGCACCACCACACCTGGCTGTTTTTGCTTTATAACATGACTGTTTTAATTAAACTCATAGTCCAGGTTGTATGGCTCTGTGCCATATCTGGACTCGTGGTGCCTCAGGCAGGGCCCAGGGCAGCTGGTAAGTGGGAAATAACCTGGGATGGTACAGTCTTTTGCTCCTTCCTAGAGACTGCCTTTCTTCTAGAGGCCTTCTTATTTAGCGGTATCAGGCATTAGAGTGGGCAGACAGCATAGAGCAGCTGGAAGCTGGCTATGGTGGACACCCTTGGCCTTCTACATTGATAATTTATCGGTAGGCTGTCGTCACCAGCATCTCAGGACCACCCTAAACCATTTGGTTTTTGTCTAGAGTTGCTTTGTACAGTTACAGGGACTGTACACCCCTCAGCCCCAGAGAACACCTCACATGCTATACATATCATAAAACTGCACATTTACTTTTATAATTTTTTAAAATAAAATAAGACACTAAAATGTCTTACTCTAAGCCTGGAGATGGCTCAGCTATTAAGAGCGCACTTGCTACTCTTTCAGAGGATCCAGGTTCAGTTTCCAACACTCATGTCAGGCAGCTCACAGCGGCCTTAACTTCAACCCCAGAGGATCTGACATTCTGCTCTGTCCTCTGTGGTTACTGCGCACTTGTCTCTGTCTGTCTGTCTGTCTGTCTCACTGTCTGTCTGTCTGTCTGTCTCTCTCTCTCACACACACATACACATACCTGCGCGTGCACGTGCACTTGAGGAATGTAAAGGATGGCGAGGAATAAACAATTCAAACAAAGTTGCCATATGGCTAGGGCCAGGCCTAGTTCATTGTCAGGATCAGAGAACCAGGGCTGATAAAGGATTCCAGACCCTTTGGCTGAGGCATGGCGGAAGCTATGTCTCTTCAGAGCAGCTGGCTGGTTGCCACCCTGTCCCCTCTATACTCCCACTGCACCTGGGTAATGAAAGCTCCTGGAGACTTTTCCTCCTTTGGCGACACTGGGTCCTCATCTGATGACAGAATGTTCAGGCCAGAGAAGCTTTGCTTTCACTGAGCTGTGGTGTGATGTGGTGCTGTGTGGTGTGATGCGTGGTTGTGTGGTGTGGTGTGGTGTGACATGACATAATGTGGTGTGGTGTGGCATGGCATGGTGTGGGCCATGCCAGGCATCTCAGAAGAGCTGGTGGGACTGAGTCCTACACAAACTAGGAAAGGGGAGCCTAGACTTGCCGAGCGCCACTGGGCAGCGTGTCCAGGGAAGGGAACTCAGATGGCGGAAAGGGGGTTTTCTTTCAGGTTCCAGATAAGCCGGAGAAGTGGGCCCAAGGAAAGAGGGTGGGGCGAAAGCCATGAAGAGGCTGTGGGAGGATAACAAGATGGTGGAATCTCAGAGAGCAGTGGGTACGTGAGGAGAAGGCCCCAAAGATAGCAAAGCCCCGAGATCAGAGGCTCTGGGGGAGGCGTAGGATAGACGAAGACAGATAGGAAGGGATGGGAACAGATGCTACATGTTACAGTGGAGGATTGTGGGGGCCCTGCTGTTCCCCCCTCTCTCTCCCAGCCCACAGTAAGGACTATGGCGCTCTGGGATGGCACTATGTGAGAAACTGACATGAAGGAGGACATACGTGTTTAACATGTCTCAGCACTAAGGCAGGAGAGGATCCTCTCTGACTGACTTCAGTGGGTCGTAAGAAGAAACCACACTCAGCCTGACCAAACACCTGTCCTCCACACCTTTTGTACACAGCATCACCTCTATGAGCCCCAGCTGTCCTCTTCAAGAAACAGAAGCAGGAGCACCTGCCTGAACCACTCATTGGGGAGGGGAGGGGCGTCTCGGAAGAATGGGGCACGAGACAACAACACTACTTAGTCCCCAAATATCTACAAGTGTGTTCTTCAACATGAAACCACAAGGCAGGGCAAAGTGATCTCCAAGGTGCCCCCGAGTCACCCATCTGTTACACCACGGTAGGGATCAGACAAGGAATGGTCCAGAAAACTTAGGATCGACAAGGGTTCCAGGATTTTAGGCGAGCTGGCACAGGGAACCGAATCAAAGATGGCCTCTTTGGAGGCCTGGTGAACTTTTCTTGTGCTCAGTGTGGTGCTAAATTTAGCACACTTCTCCTTTCCTTATTGGGATGTGGACCAAGAGCAGGTAGAGGTGTTCATCATGCAATTGGGCCAAAGAGATCTGTCTTGGTTCAGGATTTTTTTTTTTCCTTCTGTGTGATCATCCCCAACTTCAAACAAGGCCAAACACAGAGTGCAAGAGTAGGAGCCATGAGGTCTGTTTCTCACAGCTCCATCTGGCTGGGAGCCAGGAGGTGCTACTGTGTCTCAGGCCTGATTGAGTGGCAGGGGTGGGGAGTGACGGAGGCCCCTCCCCACACTCCTAGGTGAGCTCCTTACCAAGGTTAGGTTCCCTGAAAAGGATATTTATATTGGGGGAAGTGACTGCTAGGCCTGGCTTAGGGAGTGCTGGAGATGAGAAGGAGTGGGGAAGGCAGCATGACAGCGGTCAAAGCAATGCTTTGGGTTGCAGTTAGGCCCCCTCAACTCCCACATTTTTCTTTCTTAATGGCCTGGCTTAGAACATTACCCTGTCTATAATGCAGAGGAGCCAGGAAGTTGTCAAGAAAACTAGTGATGGGGTAATCTAGTGTCTTCTCCCTGGGCATGGGTGACCTGTGGTCTAGGCTGGTTTAGAAATTTGTTCCGCCATGGTGTGTTACAATCTCAATAGAAACTGTGTCAGAATCAGAGGTAATGACAGGCACGGTGTGTGCAGCTCTTGCTGGGCAGCCTGACGGGACTGGCTGCAGTTGAACGTGGACAGAAGCTCTTCTCAAGGCTAGAAACCCTCTGGCCTCCCTTCCAACAGGAACTCCCCACATTGCTTACAAGGCTCAAGCATCAGTAAGCCCCAAGGAATAGACAGTGGATAGTGGAGACCAACGTGCTTCTCAAGTGGTGGGTGGGCACTCTGGTCTCAGAGTGACTGCACCTGTGCACTGCCTTGTCCAGCTTCACCCCTTGCTGTGCACACCCCAGGGGGGAATGAATTACCTGTCATCGGCTATTCTGCTGAGGAGGGGCTCCAGCCATCCAGGGTGGCACTCACACTGGGCATCCATGAAGACCAGCACATCCCCTGTGGCTCTGGTGGCCCCCAGCATCCGGGCCCCGATGGTACCAAGCCTCTTGTTGCTCCTGAGCAGCTTCACGGCCTCCAGCTTGGCCACATATTCACTGAGAGCAGACTTCAGTTGTTCTAGAATTGACAGGGCCCTGTCAATGGGGCGGGGAGGGGGGAGGGGGGTCACAGATGCCAGAGCAAACAAGACTGTGATGAGCGTTACAAAGATCACTCCCTTAGAGCCCACCGTGAGCACTGGATTCCGAGCCTCCGTGCGATATTGAACGGTGGTCATTTCTAAGGTTTGGGATGGCTTACGGTTCCATCTATTAACTGGAGGGATGGAGTGGAAAACCAGACAAGGAGAAGCTTTGCAAATGATCTCCAGATGAGAGTATACACCTCAAGAAAACCTCCTCTTACATTCCAGCTTCAGACTCTCTCATT
Source organism: Acomys minous (assembly GCF_964271855.1). Taxonomy (NCBI): domain Eukaryota; kingdom Metazoa; phylum Chordata; class Mammalia; order Rodentia; family Muridae; genus Acomys; species Acomys minous. The sequence continues at coordinate 17,468,938 of NC_140490.1, forward strand.
GACAGAACCCGGCCTAAGACGGTGGACAATGGGGTTGAGAACAGAGGGGTCATGACACTCTGCACCTGGGGGACCACTGAGGTATTTGTTGTCTCAGAGGGCATCCTCCCAGTGGCAGTGTGAGTCTGAAGAAAAGAGGGAGAAAAGAACCCAGGCCTGCTTCTAGCTGTGTGCTTTGGGAAGATGCGAAGGCTGTGGTGAAGCTGCCAGGCAAGGATGCAGATGCCCTCGGGTAGCAAGGGCTGAAGCTGAGGACTTGCGAGGTAGCCTGTCTCAGTTAGGTTTCTGTTGTGGTAGAACATAGTGACCAAAAGCGGCTTGGGAAGGGAAGGGTTTGTTTCATCTTAGAACGCTCAGGTCATAATCCACTGCTGGGGGAAATAAGGGCACGAGTTCACGAGTTCACGGCAGGAACGGAAGCAGCCCAGGAGCTGACAGGAAGGGACCCCGGGGCTGCTCTCTGGAGGACTCTGCCTCAGCCGGGACCCTAAGAGTCTTTACGCACTTTTTTGCCCAGCCCACTGCCTCCCCATCAACCTCAGCAAATGCTGCCCAAATGTGCCCTGCGAACCCCACACAATTTCAGTGCCTCCAGCTGCTCTGACCCTCTGCCGTGGCCAGGCTGGCAAATTCAATATGGAAGAACCCCAAAAATCACACCAGACGTTCAGCCCCTCCGTGCCACCCTCCCTTATTAGAGAGGTGCTGCGGAGACCTCAGCAAGGGCTCGGCCTTCCGCCCAGGCCCGCATGCTTTCCCTTGAAACCAAAGGGGGCTGCTAAATGTCATTGACTTGAGCAGGAGTGGAGAGCTTTGATCCCCAAGGGGCTCATGCAAATGTAGGCGCTCAGCCATCGCTGCACCTGAGTGCTCATCATAGCTACAGATACCTGGGCACCACCAAGGCCTAGAGACCCTGGGGTGATCCGCTGAAGGCACTGGCCGTGGAACCTGGGCTCTACACGGGGTGGGCTCTACTCCTAAACCATAGCCCAGCCCTTTGTTTGCATCTTTGTTTTCTTTTTGAGATTATAAATTACAACATTTCTCTTTTTCCTTTTCTCCCCCTAAACACTCCCATATACCCCTTCCCACTCTCCTTCAAGTTCATGGCCTTTCCCCCCCCCCCACTATTTATTCTCGCATATCTATCTGTCTGTCTGCTTGCCTGCCTGCCTGTCTGTCTACCCATTTCAAAATATAACCTGTTGAGTACGTACAATGTTATTTGTCTGTATGTTTTCTGGGCTGGCTCTCAAGTATTGAACAACCAATTGGTAAATTCTCCCCTGGGGAGGACCACCTCTCCTGCTCCCAGCTTTTCTGTTACCCACAGCTTTTTTTGTGGAGCGTTGGGGCTTCTTGGGCTTTCCCCCCCCCCCCACCCTGTTTGGCAAGTTCATTATTTATTTTCTTTGAGACTCAATATGTAGCCCAGGCTGGCCCTGAACTCACAGACATCTGATTGCCACTGCCTCCAGAGTACTGGGATTAAAGTTATGTGCCACCACGTCTAGCTCATATTTTAAAAAATTTTCATACAAGTTCTCCTTACATCGTCCAACCTGGCCTTGAACTCCATCTGTAGTACAGGCTGACCTTCTCAAACTTGTGAATCCCCTGCCTCAGCTTCCTCAGTAGCTGGGATTATAGCCTCCCACTTATACCCCACAGCCACAGTCTGGGTTTTAACAAGTCTGTCTCGGGAGCTCAGGAAATCAAAGGCTGAGACCCACTCGCTTGGAGGTCGCCAGGCCCTTCTCTGCTTCTTCTTTTTATGCTGCTCTTGACCTGAGCGCCCTGCCAGGTGAAGCATCCGAGCACATCCTAGTCTGGGCTCTGGGCCCAGCTCTGCCCTGCATAGCCTGACTCAGCTCTGGTCCTTTCTCATCTTTGGTCTTCAGTTTTCCCCTCTGGACAGGAGGCAGGTTTGCCCAGCACCGAGGGGGCATTGAGCACCCGTGTAATTTAGATACTACATCTTGGGGCAAAGCTAATAGGGTGTGTGGGGGGGGGTCAAAGCCTGAGGAAAGAGCCCTGGCAGAATCAGACTGAGGTGACCCTTGCCAGTGGCCTCCTGAGTCTAACTGCTCTTTGGAGTTCCCTATACCAGGACTCTTCCTTGCTTAAAATATTCCTTTCCTGCCCTTCCTTGTTGCCTGGGGTCCTTCAGCCATAAGTTGCTCACATTGGAATATGCAATCCTTCTTCACTTGCATCCGGGGAACCTTGACTGTGGCCTTCAACTTCCTCTTTTACAAGGAGACCCCCTTCCCTCTGCCCTTCCCTCCCCCCTTCTGGCCCATGGCCAGCCCCTCCCAGTGACCCAGAAGCCAACTTCAGTTGTTACCTTGCTGGCTGAGGTCATCTACCAGGATGATTTCCTGCAGCAAGGCCCTAGGTGCTGTGTCCAGGATGCTGTGCACGGTTCTCAGGAGCGTGGGCCAGGCCTCGTTGTGGAAACAGAGGACGACGCTGGCTGTGGGCAGGTCACTTGTGAAGTGCTGCTGCAGGCACCTGCAGGGGAAGGGTGTCATGGAGCCTTCAGGAGGAGACTGCAGAGAAGCCAGATGCCCCTCACTCTTGGAGCCTGGTTGAGCCTCTGCAGCCCATGGCTTCCTCCCAGTTCAGTGGCCACACAAAAATCCCAGCACACAGCACAGCAGCGCTTTCTGGTTCTCAACCTTCAGATCACAAGAACCCTGCTGAAGCCAGCCCGTCCTTTGTACTTGAGGGGAGCTGGTCCCGTTCTTTGAGATGGTGGCCCTCAGCTGTACAGTGGGAACGGATGACAGTGTCCCCATCTCAGATAACGGAACTGAAATGCAGCAAGCGGGCCAGGCTCCTCTAGGCAATGTCAGTGGTATCCAGCTTCAGAATTGCTGGGTGATTTCTGCTTCAGCCATTCCTGCCTGGATTCCCTAACTCACTGTGTTGCCTACACCCTAGGGACTATGTGAGGCCCTCTGCCTGACTTGCTGTCATGGAGGGAACTGTGATTAACAGCCTGACTCACAGAGCAGCAGGGCACGCCTAAAGTGAAACTTCTTTTGGGGTCCCTCCTCGGAGGGAAATCAGAGCCACCAGTCTGGGCCTGGACCCATCTGAGGGACACAGTCCCCACCCCACCCCACCCCCAACGCTGTTGAGTGTCCCTCTGCCTGGTCTGTTCCTCACCAGGGTGGGCACTTTTAGTGAGCAGTAGTGACACTTAAGACAAAGACTGGTGGAGGGACAGCTGGCTCTAGGTAAGTGCTTAAGGCATCATAAACTAGCATGGGATGGGGTGGGGGTGGGGCAGGAGTGGCCATAAGATGGCTCAGCAGGTCAAAGCTAGTCACTAAGGATCCACGTTTGATCAGGGCCTGAGCTCCATCCCCAAGGTCTACATGAGGGAAGGAGAGGCCTGACTCCCCCCCACTGTTTTCTGACTTTGACGTGTGTGTCTTGTGGCACGCCCCTGCACCCCACAGTAAATAAAAAAGTGTAACTAAAAAAAAAAAAAAATTAAACAGTGGGATATTTTGTTAGTTAATGAATTTCTTTCCACAAAGGATTTTACGTATTTAATTACAAGAAATACATACAGCTGGGTTGGAGATGTAGTTCGGTTTAGAGTTCTCACCTGATGTGTGTGAGGCCTTGAATTCCAACACCCCAGGACTGAAAACGGAGTACAGTGAAATGGCATGAAGGAGGGGGGGGGAGAATCCAGGGAAACAGAAGAATGTATGCGCGTAAGCCATATGGTTTCCTAGAGTGAATGTGAAATTTGATTTTGAGATTCCTGACAACTGAGGTTAAAAAAAAAAAAAGGCGTATGCCTGATGGGAGGACATCTGTCTGAGAAGTCATATGTGCTTTAGTTTGTAACTTTTTATTTTGCGATAATTTAAGACACCCCCCCCCCCACAAGAAGTTGCAAGCATTGTACAGACGGCTGTGCTTCTGTCTGGGTCATGACCCCTTACACAGCTCCACAATGATCAGAGCACTGTGGGCTCTGACCTTGCTCAAGACGTGACCCCACAGACGTTATTTGGATTTTTACCAGCATTTACACATCACACTAATTTCTAAAAGAAACTCCTAAGGGCTTCAGAAAGTCCATAAATGGATGGTAATGTCCTTGAAATCATCTCCACGATAAACAAAATAATGTTAAGACAACATATCTAGAGGTACCAGTCTTCCCTGTGAGGTTTTGGGAGATACAGGAGTCATTTGTGTAGCTGGTGAGTGGCAGGGCTCCAGGACTTGGCAGGAGAGGCAGTGGCTCGCTAGGGATGGGACTGAGAATTATACATCTCTCCATCACCTGCGTTCTTATTCCTAGTTGGTACCACGTGGGAAGCCAGTGCTGTGTGGGGACTGTGGACCAGGCTGAGTCAGCCAGCATGCCTTTCCAGCCAAGACAGACTTCATCCCATGAGCAGGAGAATATGTAAATGTGTGTGTCTCTCTGTGTGAGTATGTGTATCTATGTATGTGAGTATGAGTGTGTGTGTGTGTGTGTGTGTGTGTGTGTGTGTGTGTGTGTGTGTGTGCATATGGGGAGGCCTGCAGAGGCCAGAAGAGGGCATTAGATCCTCTGGAGCTGGGTTTATAGGCAGCTGTGAACTACATGGCATGGGTGCTGGGAACCAGACTCGGCCTGTCTGAAGGGGCAGTGTGGGCTCTAACAGCTGAGCTCTCTCTCCAGTCCCCTTTATCCCCACCCCTAGGACTGGGGATTGATTCTTGGACCTTGCATGGGTTAGGCAAGTGCCCTTCCACTGAGCTATGCCCCAAGCAGCAGATTTTCACAGGAGTGTACATGCTGCAGGAACATTTGAAGTCGAGATCAACACTGGTCTGCAGTGTTGATGCTGCAGGTCTGTGGACCCCGCTTGGGTGGGACCAGGTAACTAACACTGGTATAAATTCTCTCTCTTTGAAATAAGCAGACACCATGCAGGCCTTGCTCAGACCCCTAAAGCCAGCTGGGATCATGGAAGCATAGAGCAAGCCCTGCTCGTGCTGGTATCCTTATGTACTTTGGACCTATGGCTTATACTCAGCTGTTTCTGCCACAGCCCTGTGTGGCACAGGAGGTATCAGAGGAGACATTGTCCCCGTGACTACACCACATGGGTCTCATGGGCTAGAAGCATGGTGTTTGTTACTTGCCTTCATGACATGGCCAGCTAGGGCCAGGTACAAAAATTTACTAACAACGTTGAGTTTTGCCTTTTTGGTTTTTTTTGTTTTTGTTTTTGAATGGGGAAGCTGATTCCCTGCCTTGTCCTATTTTTCTCCTCCCTCTGTTTTTCAGGGTGCTCTCTAGCTGATGCCATGTTGGGCACAGCTCCATTGTCTCTTACAAGAGGGACAGAGTCATCAGGCAGCTCAGGGAACTGAATGGATCCCTGTAAATCAAAGTGCTTCCCTTCCCTGCTCTGATCCTGGCTAGGAAGAAGAGAGCCCCTCCCCCACACCCCACTGGCTTTCAAGGCTGGGGACCAATAGTGCAACTAAACCCTGGTTCTCACCTGCCTGGCTGCCTGCTAGAGCCACCTCACTCACTTGGATGAAATATGAGGTGGGGCACAGAGCCCAAATGCCTGTGTTTTAATACACACGGTGGGTGAGCCGGCCCTGCATGTACACAGGACTTGCTGGTGTAGCCCCAGGCTATTGCAAGTATCGCTGCAGACCAGGCTTAGTGTCTCAGGCTGCAGCCCAGGCCTCCTGAGTGCTGCTTTGCCTGTTTGTCCATGGCTGCATGCTCACAGGCACGCTGAAGTCTGAGGATCCCTGTTCTGGTGTAGAAAACTGATTTTGCCCGGGGTTTCCATAGCATTTCAGAGTGCCTGTAGTACCCAGGAGCACATGGAGGATGCCTGAACCTCTACTTCAACAAGCCTTCTGGGTGCTGGGATGATGCCGTAAGTAGTAAATACTAAGCACATGGGCACTTTGTAGGTTGCATCCGGCCTTCCAGCATCCCAGGATGAGACACGGAGCACCTTCACCTCCTCCCTCCTACTGAGGACGCCATGGTAGGCATCCACCCACATGCTTTCAGGGGCATGGGAGGTGGCTGGCTTCAAAGCCAGCAAACTTTAAATGCTTGACACCTAGGTAACATCCCCAGGTCTTGTCTGGAAACTGGCACACTCAGAGTCTGTCATGATGGTTATGAGCTTGATGTTGGCGTCATACGGGCTGTTGGGTCACATGGCACAAACCCGTTCACCTTTCTACACCTTGACCTTTCTCATTCATCAAATGAAGTCTGCAGAACAGATCTGTGGAGCAGATTAAGGAAGTAAGAACCACTTACTTGGGTCTCTGGTGCATATTACACGCTCACTAGAGTTTTGCCTTTCTATCTGAAGACATTTGTTCTGAGACAGGATCTCACTGTGTAGCCCAGGATGTCCCCAAACTCACAATCCTTCTTCCCCAGCCTCCGTCACCAAGTGCTGGAGTCCCAGGCATGTACCATCATGTCTGGCTCCAGAGTCTGTCTTTTGGCTTTTTTCACTCTTGCATTTTTCTCTTTTAGTCCTTAATTATCAGTAGCTTCCTTGAATGTCCCCTGTGCAAAACTGACCTCCAGCCGGGATCCTAGGGGAGATCTGGGATCTAGTGAAGGGACTGACAAGAGCCAGGGTGGTGTGGGGTCTGGTGAAGGTCAGAAGAACATGTCTGGGTTAGGAGTTGAGGAGCTTGCAGGAAGCTGGGCGACTAGAGGTGTGTGGCACAGAGGGCACCAGGGGGAGATCTCTCAGCCCTGGTAGGAAAGCTCAGGTCTCCACACAGCAGACAGATGGTCAATGTGTGGCCTCTCTTGTCTTTCCGCCTAGTAGAAGAGGAGAGAGGAGAGCACTGCCGCCTTGGTAGAGGACAGGGGCTGTGCCTGGCTTTGCAGGGCCTCTTGGGCATCCAAGAGCCTTCAGGAAGGCTGGGGAGGCTGGGCCTGGGAGTCTGATGGCAAGCTAAGGCTGCACCGACTGCACTCACTTGTAGGGGCCAGCAGAGGGCGCTGTCCACCTCCACATGGGCCTGGTAACTGCAAGAACCCTGGGATGGAAAGCCCAATTCTACTGCCAGAGACTTTTCAGCATTGAAATAGGGCAGGTCCCAGACAACTGAGACGCACTGGTTACTATGGAGGGAAGGAACAGTCAACGAAGTGGTCTGCCTAACATATATGCAAGTGTACAAGTTTGTTTACATCAAACACAACTGGTATATATCTGTGTCCCTTTGTACCACCCACTCACCTTGCACACATGCACATCACACCACAAGTATAACAAATGAAACACACTTGCACACAAGCACATGACCACTGCAAGAAACATTTACAACAACACATGTATTACACACATATAAGATATATAACATACACATGCCCCATACAACACGGAAAATAAACACGTGTGCACATCACATCAAACACACGCTATACACATTATATTCATGCATGCCCTACATAGTACATCTAAACCTGTGTGCAGCACTCATACTACAAAATGCACCCACCTGTATTGCACACACAACATACCCATGTATGTGTCTTACATACAGTGCACATGTAACACATACAATAATTACAACACTATATATATATATATATATATATATATATATATATATATATATATACTTTTACTATATGGGCAAAGCACATAATACATATGAAACAGTCACAGCACATTACACATACACACAAACACATACAAGACAAACACACACAGTTCCATATAATATATGTCCCAACGCACAGTAGATACACAAAATATATGTATGTAGCATATACATCCACCACATGCATACACACATGACACCATGCCAAGCACACCTGTGCCCATCATTACCACACACACAACCTGCCTATACCAAACCTCAAACTACTATTCACATGCACTACATACGACACACGTCTGTTTAATATACACAGCGTAATGTGCACTCCACACACAGTGCATGCACAGTGCATGCTTGTGCACATATGCAATTCACCCTCAAGCGTGCATATGTAGAGCGTTCTGGAAACAGAATCACACACACATCCCCCAAACCAGCGTCAATGCTTCTTGTTTACAGAATGGAGATGCTCACTCTTGCTCTCAGCCAATGAGAAAATGCTTGGGAAGAACTGAGAAGTTGTTCCTTCAACCAGCAGCCATTTCTGTACAGGGTGGTTGTGCTGGATGCTGGGACGTGCAGTGCGCAACCGGTCCTGACCTTCAGCCGGGGAAGCAGGCACCGCATGGACGAGCACACTGATGGCCATTTAGCGCCTGCTCTACGAGGTGCTGTGAGTTCAGAGGGAGGCTGAAACTGGAGTGGGGTAGGAGTTCCTGGGCAGAACTTTTAAAGCCAAGGTATGGAGTCAGCGTAGCAAAGCTGGGACTATGGGCAGGTGAGTGCTCCAGGACAAACAACCTCAGGAGCTCTGTGCTCCCCAGTGATCGCCTCACCCGTGCATGTGAGTGGCTGAGCAGCCAGGCTGAGAGGGATCAGGGGTCCAAAGAGTCATAGCCCTGCTACCAGCCATGTGTCCTTTGGCTACTAGGGATAGAAGATGTGTTTGCTTTCCAGAAAGCTCAGTGGGTTGTGGAAAGAGCCGTGGCTTCTAAGGCAGGGCGCTAGACTGCTCTAGCTAGCCAGCCACATTGCTTCTGGATTTGGATTTAGACAAGCAATCTTTTGGCTGTCGCTGTGGTTGTCCATGGCGGGAGGGGACCAGGGGCTAGAGAAGGAGCCACCATCTCCCTGGCACAGGTCTGCCTGTCACACACACCTCCCAGCTTGCCTCCTGGGGTGGAGCACCACCCTGCAGCTGAGTTGTATAGTCAGTGCACTATGAACTCCTGGGCATTGGAACTGTTCCTTTTTTATTAGGGACTGAGGACGGTGGCAGAAAGTGGCGCTTAAATGCCTGAATTCAAATTCCTACTTTGACACTTATTAGCTGTGTCACAGTGGACAAGCCACAAGGCCTCTCTGTGCCTTTCAACAGTATAAACCAGGCATGAGGCTAAGACAGCATAAACGCAAGAGGACTTTCTAGAGCGTTATGGGTTGTATGAGGAAAGCCCTTAGATTAAAACCAGGCGCGTGGCAAGAAGTACATAAGCATTTCCTGCAATTTTTGTAGCTGCTTTCCTTGAGCCCAGATAAAGGTAAACACTAATAATAAACAAATGTGAGAAACGCATTGGAGTTAGCCTGAGGGACATAAGGTGCCTTGAAGAACTTCTGCTCCCATCTCCCTATTAAAGCTGTGTGACATAGCAGAATTAGCAGCAGGACTAGAACCCAGGACCGGGAAGAGAATGAACAGGTGAGCTCTTCTCTCCCGTGGGACTGTTAAGTGGCAGACCCATGGACTAAGCAGGTCTGAGATGCGATTTGAGAATGGCTCCAGGGACCACATCTCAAGGAGCACTGTCCCAAGGATAGGAGAGGCAGACTACAGAGAGTCAGATCTGGGACTTTGCTGTCACTGAATCACACACTTAGATCACAGAAGGGAACGCAGGGCTACTTACAGTGGGTGCCGCACCTCAGGCAGGACTCTCCTCAGGGGCAGGCGGGCACTGAGCACCCTGTTGAGGCCATCTGCATCCAAGCCGAGTGGGGTCAGCCCCTCTTCTGATTCCTCCCCATCTTCCTCAGTCCTCCAATCCCTCTCAGAGGCTCCCTCATCCCGCCTCCTGCTCAAGGGTTTGATGAACTGGTAGCTGCTGTGTCTCCTGCCCTGGCTCTGGTTCCTCCTAGCTCTGGGTGAGGCCACAGCCACCAGCAATTGATCTTCCTGTAGGGAGATGAAGGGTGGCAGACCGTCCAAGAAACTGTACTCCTCACCCTCATCCTCCAGGACCCACTCCCGAGAGTCCCCAAAGTCCATGTGGTACCCAGTGTCAGGACTATGTTTGCTGGGCTGGGCTGTGACAGCCTGGTGGGGGGTGGGTGGGGGAGGGGGCAGCAGGGTCACCATCATTAGGATACATCCCAGCATCAGGAAAAGCAGGAGGAACTGAAGCCTGCACCGTCCGTTCCTGGGTCGCTTCCTCAGGATCATGTCGCAGCAGCCACTCGCCCGAAGAAGCAACAGGTCCCGACCGAGTTTGCTTCCTCCTTAAACGTTCCAGCTACCTTCAAGCTTGTAATCGAACCTGGGCTGTTCATCCCAGCTGAAAGGCCTTTTGCCAATCACCTGCTCCTTCTATGCCACCTGGCATTTGCTAACAGTGTTCAGAAAGACCCACTGTCCCTTGGGATCGGAAAGCCACAGGAGCCTGGGGCCCCCGTGGGGCCTCCCTTGAGTGGGTTTTGTTAGTTGTCTTCTGGAAAGGTTCTCTCCGGTTCTGCTCTTTTGCTTCCTTCCCTCTCACCCCGCTCTTGTCCGTTCTGTTCTGGTGCTTAGTCCCATCTTTCTTCCCCTTCTGCATGAATGGTCGGGTTCTACAGGATGTCTGGGGCGAGCTGCTGCTGGGGCGTGGGGGGTTCAGTCAAGCCGAGATGACAGACATCGTCCTTTGGATGCCTTGAGTCAGGTCAGATCAACAGATGTAAAGCCGGCAGGCACTGCCCAGTTTCCTTTCAAACAGCCCCAGCTCTGTGCGAACCCTTTGCCAGACACGACAGGAGCCAAGCATGCATCTCACTCTTGGTCCTAACGCCCTCACTGTTCCAGGCTTTGCACAACCACACAGTGTCACCCCAGGAGCCAGTTCAAAACAACAGCCTCCCAGGAGTTTAGACTTGAACCTCATTCCTAGGGAGGCATCTCCTCCCCACGCAGAGGATCAGGAAGGAGAATTCCCTCCTGGGTCAGACAAGCTGCCAAGGTGACGCAGATGCCAGGAGCCAGCTGTCTGTCAGCACCTTCAATCTCCCAAGGCAGTCTGCCCTGCTCTGGCTCTGCTCCTTGCTGGGACCCAGTAACCTTTCCTTTCTAAAAGTGAGGGGCTGGGGGAGCCCTTGTAAGTCTGGCCCCCTGTCTCCCACAGAAGCACCCGCAGGTAAATGGAGGAGAGGCGTGCTTCAAATTCTTCCAAAGTCTTCAGACTCCATTCAGCGCCGTGTGCCCCAGACTGTCCCCTGGATTAGGAGTGCCACAGAGAATAAAGTCAAGCTGGGACCTCATGGTGCTTACATGACAGTGAAGGAGATGGAGAGGTGGTCCTTGAGCATATGCAGAGGGTCGGAACACATCCTGGGTCAAGGGGTGAAGCAGAGACAGGAGCTGGGGGACACGGGCTGGCAGCTAACAGGCAATCTTGAGGGACACTGCACTTTCCCTAGAAGAGCCAGCATCTGTGTAAGGAGGAGACCAGGAGAAAGGAATAACACAGGCGAGGTTCTGAAAGGAAGAGGCCCAGTGGGTGGGGCAGCAAAGAGCCAGGGTGGCCAGAACCGAGCAGGCTCAGAGCACCATGATGGAGAAGCATGGCAGGAGGCACGGCCTGGTTGGTGCTGAAGCAGTGGGAGAGGCAGAGCCCACCGGGAGGCAGAGCATGATGGGAGGTGGGATAAGGAGAAGTAAGGCATGCTGGGAGATGGAGCAGGATGGGAAGTGTGGTACAATGGGAAATGGAGCATAACTGGAGGCGAAACAATGGGAGAGGGCACACGACAGGAGGTGAAGCATGATGGGAGATGCCACGTGACCAGAGGTGAAGCATGATGGGAGATGCCACATGACCGGAGGTGATGCGTGATGGGAGACGGCACACGACAGGAAGTGAAGCATGATGGGAGACGGCGCAAGACTGGAGGTGAAGCATGATGGGAGGCGGCACGCGACAGGAGATGAAGCATGATGGGAGACGGCACGCGACAGGAGGTGATGCATGATGGGAGACGGCGCAAGACTGGAGGTGAAGCATGATGGGAGATGATGCAAGACTGGAGGTGATGCGTGATGAGAGATGCCACGCGACCGGAGGTGAAGCATGATGGGAGATGATGCAAGACTGGAGGTGATGCGTGATGAGAGATGCCACGCGACCGGAGGTGGTGCGTGATGGGAGACGGCACGCGACCGGAGGTGAAGCGTGATGGGAGATGGCACGCGACCGGAGGTGATGCATGAAGGGAGACGGCACGCGACAGGAGGTGAAGCGTGATGGAACAGGTGAAGCGTGATGGGAGATGGCACGCGACAGGAGGTGAAGCATGATGGGAGACGGCACGTGACAGGAGGTGATGCGTGATGGGAGACGGCACGCGACAGGAGGCGAAGCATGATGGGAGGTGGAGTGCAGTCAGAGCTGAGGCAACAACAACGAGAACAAGAGCAACACAAAATGGGAGACGGAACGTGGCTGTGTGACACCTGTCTTACCTCAGAAGAGGAACCCACAGCAGACCATAGTAATGGTCACGCCACAGTCCACTTTGGTGGGTCAATGAGTTTTTATTGGGGTTACTATCAGGAGTGTAGGTCAAGGGTTGCAGGAGGAGGGGATGATGCAGAAAAGCAACTGCACCCCTGAAAAGCCCACACCAACACAGGTGATGGCTCATGAAAGCTACAACCCCGCGCTCTCTGCACAACTGCAGGCAGCTGTCAGGTCCGACAGATCTCTGCAGCTCTGGGATCTGCCTTCTTCTCAGGGTGAGGCGGAGGGGCCTCTGAGACTCTTCCCAGACATGTGACCTTTTGCTTACCTCCTCCCCTGGGGAATGTTCCAGTCGTTAATGAGAAGTGGATATGGCAGCACGCAGAGAGCCATGGGAGTTGAAGCACAAGGAGGTAAAGCAGGGTGGCAAGAGTGACGGGAGGCGAGTCACTGGAGATGACAGTGTAGAGACAGGGCACGATGAAGGGCATCTCAACATGGCAGGAGAGGGACCTCGGCTTTTCCTCTCCGTGGTATGAGAGCCTTTGGAGACCTGTGGGCAGAAGAGGGACCTCTGACTTGGGGTTTAACTAAATTCCTCTGCCCGTTGAGACTACAAGGGGCAGGCGCAACGAAACTGATCATTGGTGAAGCTCAAAGTGACACCAGCAGAAATCGTCATCTCATCAGAGGTGACAAGAGCTGAGTGGCATCGGATGGGTTTTAAGCTCATAAAAGCTGGTCTGTGTGAGAGAAAAGAGTCACGGACGGGTTCTACGAGAAGTGCTAAGCCTGAATTTGCCATCAGTTGAGTGAGGAGGGCAGGGAGCAGATGGAAGGAGGTAAGTAGCAATAGCTTACCTGGGCACCTGTGACATTGGCTGTGGCCTATATACCCACTCAGTTTCCTGGATGGTAGCAGAGAGGCCTGGCTTGCTGCTGTGATGCTGCACCCAGCCAGGTGTGCAGGGACTGAGTCTGAGATCTGAGGTCACCGATAGCATGTGCGGACAACACGGAGAAGGGATTGCTCCTATCCCATTTCTATTCCTGTAACGAAATAGGTTGGTAGCTGAGGGGAGAAAGGAGTTTTTGTTGTTGTTGTTGTTGTTGTTGTTGTTGTTGTTGTTTTAATGTACAGTTTCAGGTTACATGGAAGTCAGGGCAAGAACTTCAAATAGTCCCATCACATCCACACTCAAGAAGAGGGAAGTGAATACACACATGTTCGCTTGCCTGTGCTAAGTTAGGTTTCTTCACACTTAAAAAGTTCAGCACCCCCTGACTAGGGAATAGTGCTGCCCACAGTGGGCTGGGGCTTCCAACATCAATTAATTAAGACAGTCTCCCAGAGACATGTCCCCAGGACAACTCAACATAGACACTCTCTCACTAAGATTCTCTCTTCAGATGAGTCCAGATTAGGTCACAATGACAGTTAACGTCAGCCACCACAGGGATGGAGAACACTGAGAGATCTTGGGTTCTGGCTCCAATGTTTGGTGATTGGTAGCAGACCATTGCTCTGAGCAGCACATCTTCTGGTGGGTGTAGGAATGATGTGGGTAAAATTGCCACTGGGGAATCCCTAAAGTGAATTTGATCACTGTTTTCTGTTTTGATTTTGATCTTAGAATGTGAGCTTTAAATTTTCATGTAAAAATGTTCCTACTTTTGACTCAGTTGCCCCCCGCCTCATTCCTTCTCTCTGACACAATAGGATATATGTAGATGTTTCCTCAATAGCATAATGCTGACCCAGTGCCCAGACTTCAGAACGTGTGGTGTGATTTTGGTCTCTATGTGTCAGAGTTGAGTGGGGGTGGTGATGTCTCTCAAGTTTAAGAGGTCAGGACCCTGGGGCACGTAATATGGAATTTCTGAGACATGTTGAAGTCCACAAGGGTGTTGCAACCAAAGGTTTCAAAGTAGAAAGGTCAGAGGGCCGCGTCACCATGTTCTGGGACAGTGCCTTCAACCACCCCTCTCCGGCGATGCTCACTTCAAACTCATTAGAATTCTCGGCTGAGGGCTTATCTGCCTCCTTAGCCAAACTGCTACATAGGCTCTTTCCTTGGAAACCCACCTGTGTGGCTCACCATTTCACCTCCTCGTTTCCTGTTATTTAGATACCAGAGTTTCCCAGAACCATCCTTTCTGCCTGCAGAGCCCATCTGCCCATGCATGGAATTCTCCAGCCCCCTTCCTGCTCTCTTTGGGGATGTAGCACTCTCAACCCCTGACAACTTAAATAGTCAGGCCTTTGGAATGTCTGGTGTTTTCACCACCTGTATACGATATACGCTCATCAAAACCAGCAGTTGGTTTGTTCTCAGCTGTTTTTCCAGTGACCAAACCTACATTCATATAGAAAAATTGGTTTTCCACCTGCATGGTGGGCTCCTGAGAAGGACAGGTGAGTTACAGTGGAGATACCTACAAGGCCAAAGTAGCGCCCCATGAAAGTAGACTAAGTTCACGTTAACTCCAGTTGCCTCTGGCAGTTGGAACAGGCATCCTGGAGAAGGTGAGACACATGGCCATGGAGCTAGTCACAGGCCCATGATTGCCGGAGGAGAGTGCTGGAGGAACATCCTGGAAGACAGAGCAACCTCAGCCCTGCCAGCCAGTGCTTCCTGCCAGTGAGGTGATCGCCAGATTGGCAACACACGTGAGCTACAATGGCCATCACCTCCTCTGCCCGCCTGCTTCTGAGCACCTCCTGCATCTGACCTCAAAGGCTGGCAGAGCTCTCTTACCCCTAGCGTGCCTGCGTGTCTGCGTTTTGACTCATCCTAAGACAAGCATGGTGCAATCCATAGGTTAGAACCCAAAGTTGACTGCCATCCCCAGTGCAGCTTTCCTCAGTGAGGTTTGCAGCCACCTGGCCACTGTGACAGTTTGGGCTTGCCCGTACAAGAATCACCTAGCCCTTTGCAGTGAGTTCCTGGAAGCCAGGGTTCCTGGCACAAAGTTGCCTTGAACTTGGCTCTGTGGTTGAGGGTGACATTTGGATTTCAGGCATGAAGCACCATGCAGTCCTGGTGGTGGAACTTAGGGCATGTTAAACAAGCGCTCTACCAACTGAGCTACATCCACGGAGCCTGGGCTGCATCGTTTCGGTTTTGTTTGTTTCTTCGTTTGCTTGCTTGTTTCCTTGTGTCTTCTGAGATAGTGTCTTGTGTAAACTAAGTTGGTCTCAAACTTGGTCTTCCTGGCTCTGTCTGCTATGAGCTGGGTCAAGGGTGCACCCTACTGTACCCACATGCAGCCTCTGCTTTTAGCTTTATTTGACAGAATATCAGAAGTCTCTGGGAAGTCCTTTTGTGCTGGCTGGTTTTATGTCAAGTTGACACAAGCTAGAGTCATCAGAGAAATGGGAATTTCAGCTTCCTCGGCTGTAGGGCATTTTCTCGATTAGTGATTAATGGGGGAGGGCCCATGCTACTGTGAGTGGTGCCATCCCTGGGCTGGTGGTCCTGGGTTCTATAAGAAAGCAGGCTGAGCAAGCCAAGAGGAGCAAACTGGTAAGCAGCACCCTCCATGGCCTCTGCCTCAGCTCTGCCTCCAGGTTCCTGCCTGTTTAAGTTCCTGTCCTGACTTCTTTTGATGATGCACAGTGCTGTGGATGCGTAAGCCGAATAAACCCTTTCCTTCCCAACTTGCTTTTGGTCATGATGTTTCATCGCAGCAATGGGAACTCTAAGACACCTTTCAAATATCAGAAACTGTGAAAACGGTCCTCACTCCACACCCAAAGGAAAAAAGTAAGGAAACATTCCTGAAACTCTGCCCGGCTGATTACAGAGTTGGCCCACTGCGCATGGGTCTTGGTGCTCTGTGGCTGATGTATTGGTACAGGAAGGTCTGTTTATGATTTGTCATTGTTGTGACAAAACACCCAACAAGCTACTTAGGGAAGGAGGGATTGTTGTGGCTCACAGTTTGAGGGTGCAGTCCATTACAATCCGGAAGGTGGCAGAAGTGGGAGGCCGCTGGCCACTCTGCACCTAGGCTCAGGAAGCAGAGAGGTCAGTTTGGTGCTCTGCTCAGGTCCTCCTCGTATGTTGGTCTGAGACCCTACCCCATGGAACGGTGCAGCCTACTCAACCTAGACGCCCCCTAGTGGAGTTTTGTCTTCTGGGTGATTCTAGGTCCTATCACGTTTACACTGGACATTAACTATAATGACGGCATAAGGAGCGGGTATCCCAGACCCGGGAACTTCCAAACAAACCAGTCCATAGGTGTGCGGGAAACCAGAGCAGATGTGTGTGGGAAATAAAAACTAGTTGATTTCTTAAAACCACCTCCTCCTTGTGATGCTACACTGTTTGGTTCTGGGGTTGCAGGCAGCTGGGTTGTTTATTGGTTACAAATGATTATTGTATCAGATGCTTGAGAGTCAGACCTAGGGTAGAAAGCAAGCTGGTTGTGTGAGATTCCTCAGCCCTAAGTTGCTGCTCTAAATGGCTCTCCCACCCTGTGGTCCCTGCATAGACCCACCAACCTAATTCCTTGACCCAGAATGGCCTCGGCTTCTGTCACCACCGAGACTATTTTCTTGGCTGGGCTGTGGAAAGCTCTGAGCTCATTACTTACATCACCTTAGAAAGCCTCACCTCCCTGCTGCTGAAAGGCTGGCTGAGAGTGGGAGTCAGCAGGGAGTGTGTGTGTGTGTGTGTGTGTGTGTGTGTGTGTGTGTGTGTGTGTGTGTGTGTAATGAACTCCAGCCAAACTAGAATCCTAAACACCAAACAAACAGTCCCATGCCTACAGCTTGTGACTTCTTAGAAGCATGGCTGGGCCTGAGCTCCTCCGTTGTCAGCTGCCATCTGAGGCCCACAGGCAGAGAATCTGAGAATCCAAGTTGATGGGAAGGAAACGAATTTGTGAGCTCTCGAAGCTTAGTGCCCCTCTGGGGGAGGGGTGAGAGAAGAGACTGCCCTTCCTGTCCTCCTCACCCTTTCACCTGTGCCATTCACACAGTGTTCTCTCGAAATACCTGGAGTGGGGGGGGCGGGATTTCAGGCTCAGCAAGGCAGAGCACCCTCCCTCCCACCCCCGGATGGTGGATGGACTGGGCCATGTCTTGGTATGTCATTTGCAATGTGTACCCCCTTTGCAAGGTCAGGCTGTCTCTGAAAAAAAGGGAAAGTTTCTTTCTTTCTTTCTTTCTTTCTTTCTTTTTTTTCTTGGTTCTGGATAGAGTATACAAGTGGGAGGTGATGCTGGTGATGGGGAGGTCGGCTAATAAGCTGGGGTAAGGCAGGCAAGGAGGAGGGGTTCTCTGACTACAGAGGAGACAGAAGGGCTGTGTGGAGAAGTCCGCTTGCCTCTGAGAGCCCCAGATTGTATACAGATGATGGGTCCCGATGGGTGACACACAGAGGCATTGTGGGAACATCTTGAACACAATGAATGAGTTGGAGACGCATGGGGGCTGGAGACAATCTCTGAGGAAATTGGCATGGAATGCTAGATGATTGCAACGGGTTCTGACTTGGTTGGCAACGCTGTGAGGACTGGCTCCTAGTCTAAATGCTGTGTGATCCTGGACGAGCCTCTTGATCTTTTATTCACAAGAGGAATCGCTCAGCACTGATGCCATGCACAGTGCTTGTACTGTTAGAGATTTTGCTTGAGAAGTTACATTTTATATTCTCTCTCTCTCTCTCTCTCTCTCTCTCTCTCTCTCTCTCTCTCTCTCTCTCTCTCTCTCACACACACACACACACACACACACACACAGATTTTGTCCTGGGGATTGAACTTGGATTGCCAGACTTGGTACCAAGTCATTTGCTGCGCCATCTCAACAGCCCGTGCCTGAGCAGCTCATACAGAACTCCTAAATTAGGCAGCTGGAAACCAGCGAGAAGAATTTGCTCATCTGTATTAGTTACTGTCTCATTATTGTTATTGTAACAAACACCCAAGGAAACAGACTGAGGAAGGAAGGGTGCCTTTGGGGCTATAGTTTGAGTGTGCCAGTCTTCTGAGAGCAGAAAGCCATGGAGGCAGGAGCCTGAGGCAGTTGATCGCGTTGCATCTGCACTCCGGAAGCAGAGAGAGACGGATGCTGGTGGTTGGATGCCTAGGGAATCTCAGCTGTGGAATGGTGCTGCCCACATTTAAGATGGTTTGCTCCGCTTACATTAGGGCAATCTGGATAACCCTTCATAGACCCACCTAGAGACTTGTTACTATTTTTGTTTTCTGTTTGTTTGTTTTGAGACAGTGTTTCTCTATGTAGCCTTGGCTGTCCTGGAATCACTTTGTAGACCAGGCTGGCCTCGAACTCACAGAGATCCACCTTCCCAAGTGCAGGGAATTACAGGCGTGAGCCACTACTGCCCATCTGAGACTTGCTTCTATGGTGGTTCTTCTGTCAAGCTGACAATTGGGCTTGTCTGAGGTCACAGCGTCTGACACCACCTCCTTGCTCCCTGAGTTCCGGGCAGCTGTAAATTTAGAGACCCAGGCTGTCACTCAGGGAAAACTACTCCTTCAAGACTAGCCTGTGTGTCCACGTCCTTGGCTCAAAATAGCCACTTAAAATTTAAGTCACACCCCCACCCTCAGCCACGCACGCCATACATGGTGTAGGCAGGTGGAGGACACGCAGAGACTCACACGCTGCGTGCCCAGCGTGTGGTGGATGGATGGGAGAGAAAGAGAAGTGGAACCTGAGACGCAAGGGTGGAGAGGAATAGCCTGTTGTGAGTAGCCAGCCCCCCCCCCCACCTGAGGCTAAGGTGAAGTCCCCAGCCCATGCTGCCACTGAGGGCCGTGTCTGGTCCGTGGCCATACAGCAGCAACAGGGGTCTGTATCAATGTCCACGTCCCATATCACCACTAAAGACCATGCAGACACCCCCTGATCTGTGGGCAGCCACCTGGGGCAGTGTAGATGTCCAAGGACTGTGCAGAGCTATCCCTGACCCTCACGGACTGTGGCACTTCTCCTGGGCAGCACAGTAGGGCTGACCCTGATGGGGGCGGGGTGAGCTGGCCCTGAGGGTATAAGTGCAGGAGAGCTGGCCCTGCCCCTGTTTGCTGGGAGGAGGAGGTGGCAATGCCCTCCCCCACCCCGACCCTTGCCACCTGTGGTAGTTGGGAAAGCTGGCCCTGAGGTCACTAGAGCAGGAGAGCTATCCTTGTCTCTCACCAGCTGCAGCACTTGGGAGATTGAAACCCCTTGCTTTGACTGGGCAGCATAGCAGAGCTGGCTCTGGTGGTGTGAGTGTAGGTGTGCCAGTCCTGAGGGCATGGGAGTGGGAGAGCTGCCCCTGTCCCCTGCCAACTGCAGCACTGGGTAAGCCAGCTGGGGCAGTGCTGGAGAACTGGCCCTGGTGGTGTGGGTGAGAGAGAGCTGGAGGGCTGACAAACTCAGCTTCTACCCAGGCCCAGATTCCGAGTTTTGAGTTGGTCTACCCCATCATCTACCTTATATATGTACTGCTAGAGCTTATGAAGGGACTGGCCCTGCTGATCCAAAGGTGCAGGATCTCCATGGCACAGGGCAACAACTTGATAACAGAGAGGAATCCCTGTGAGGACCCAATATAGATGGGGCAGCAGAAAGCCAGAGGTCTCCAACCAGACCACTGACTCATTGCAATGAACATTTGTAAGTAATGAAGTGTGGACAAAGGATGTACCGTGGGACACACTGAAGTGTCCACAGCAAGATGTTTTCTTTGTTTTGTTTACCTGCTTCTTTCTTTATTTATTTTTTTAATGGGATAGGCTGCCAGGGCAGAAGGTGGATGTAAAGAAATGGGGAGATGAGTGAGACTGGGGTGCATGATGTGAAACTCACAAAGAATCAATACAAAGTTAAAAATAAAATAAAATAAAATTTAAATCACATTTGTATTTGTATTTGGGCCTTTATCCTAGCCAGCAAGGACTTGGTTGGTGGCTTTCTCTCTGGGGTTGTCCGAGGCAGCTGTGTGCTGGTGGATATTTAGCTGGCTCACAGAGGGGAGCAAAGGCTGTGAAAATGCACCGAGTACAGCATTTCCCCTATCCCATGGTTTAAATGCTGCCACGCAGGCACTGTTGCTAATTTCGGGCCACTGATCTGTGAACACAGGGTTGGGAAAAAAATGTACACTCACCAGTTTATAGACCACTTTATAGTTATATAAAATCATCAACCTCAAGATGATAGATAGTTGTAAAATTAAAAAAAAAAAGAAGAATTTGGGATAGCCATTATTTTTTATATAATTCATTTAAGTATAACCTCACAAATAAACTTTTAATGTGTTTAACAACTGGCCATCAAAACAAGCACACAAACAAACAAATAAACAAACAAAAAAACCCTTGGCTCTCAAGAGTTAGTACCAGCTGGATCAGAACATCATTGATTTCAGAACTGGGCTCAGTGGTGATTGGTGCTGTGATCTATTAATAATGTCTGCTAAGGCACAGAGGTAGAGGTGGGTAAAAGACACATATGCCACACCTAGTGATTCATGAAAACAGGTTGTAAAGTTTGTATGTGTGTGTGTGTGTGTGTGTGTGTGTGTGTGTGTGTGTGTGTGTGTGTGTGCGTGTGGTGTTTGGTGGTGTGTTTTGGGGGGGAAATGTGTGTGTTTTCTAATGTGTGTGTGTTTGATGCCCTTTTACTCCTCGCCTATTTCTAGTCACAAGGCTTCTGTGCTAACTGCGTCTCATCAGTGTTGACAAAGTTCAGGAAAGAAAGGAACACGAGCAAGCTGGGGAAGGGTCCTTACTTTTCTCTCAAGGTGTCAACACTCCCTTAAATGCTGCACATGCAGTAAAGTCTGTGCTGAAGGACAGGACAAGTCATCTTCTGCCTGATTTGCGTGAGTGCGCAGGGTGCCCATAAGTCAGAACCACAGTTTGAAACCTCATTAAGACGTCCGCGCTGGCTTTCCCAGCTCCTTCTGTTTCTCCTTGTGGAACTGGCCAGCAGCTGAACAGATCCAGGTTCTGGCTGGTTTTCGAAGACCCAGGCTGAAGCTGCTTCCATGGAAACGGGAAGGAGTTAATGCTGTTTCCCTAAGTGCCCGAGTCTCCTAATGAGCTGTTAGCACTCGGCACAGCCTGCCTCAGAGGCTGTGATCTGAGAATTTCCAGAAACTGTTTTTGGAGCTGGAAGGTCTCCCGAAGACCCAGGAAGTGGGGCGGCTGGTCCCCAGCCCCAGCTCCCTGTTATCCCTATAGGACCAGCATCTGTGCTGTGCTTGATCAATCTTCCCAAACCCATAGAGAAAGGGGATGGGGGAGGGGGGGCTATGTGCACTCCTTATCCTCACAGGACTTAATTTTCATTCTTTATTGAGGTACAGTTTAAATATATGTGAAATGTGTGCCACTCAGTGCATATTTTTCTGTATTCTGCAAAAGATCCTTCAACCATTGATGGTCTTACCAAGATGCAGGAAATTTCTATCACCCCACACGGTCCCTGTCCAGTCAGTAAACACCTCACCTACCAGCCCTATGCAACCACTCCCTACTGACTGTTCCCCTGCAGGACTTGTGCTTTGAAGCCCTCCGTCTCCAGCTGGATGGTGTCTGAGGAGGGGTCCTCGAGAGTAATTATGTTTAGGAGAGGGATCTCCAAAACATGATTCATGTTCTCCCAAAGAAAGGAAGGAACAAGCGCACATCTTCCAACAAGAGGGCTTTCATCTATAAGCCAGAAGGAGCCGTCATCAGACTAGCAGCTCTAGCATACAGTCAGTCCACTGTGGCGGGGAAGGCGTGGGGACAGGGACACGGAGCAGCTGGTCACATCACACGCAGCTATAGTCAAAAGAAGTAGAGGGAGAGGAACAAATGACGACGTTCAGTTTGCTCTCTCGTTCATATAGTCCAGGATGCAAGCCCGGGGATGACGCCATCCACCGTGGACAGGTCCTCTTATCTCTATTAACCTAATTAAGACATTTCCTCACAGGCGTGTCCCGAGGCCCAGAGAGTCTAGTAGAGTAACCATCGTGTTGGTGAAGTGAAAAGAAGGCGAGTGTGAGCTCTGCAGTGCTTCTTTGAATAAGGCCACTGACCCCATTGCATCAGGGTGCCACCCTTGTGACATCTGTTACTTCAACCACTCCTTTAGAAGCTGTGGGTTTGAGTTTCACTGGGGGCTGGGGCGGGGACTCAACATATGAATTTGGGAGTGAACACGCACCCAGTCCACAACAGGCCTCTAGCACACGGATGAGGATTGGCGGGTTCAAAGCTTTGTGCGAATGGAAGTGTGCAGTCTGTATATGCACTTGCATGTCAGGGCCGATTTGCATGCCCTGCTCCCTTTTTCACTCAATGGAATTATTTTTGAGACTCATCCATGTTGTTGCCTGAATACAATCTCAGAGGTTCGTTCTTGTTTTTGAACTGAGAATTATTGTGGTTGGCAAGCCATGCTTTGTTTATCCGTTCTTCGGCTGCCGACTGTTTGGGGGTTGGTTCCAGGTTGCCAAAAGCCGATTTCTTCCATGGTCAGCACTACGTTAGCAGCCAGAGTATAAAGACATGTAAAATATGACCCATGAGCAATGTGTGACCTTGTAAAACCGCCAAGGCACCGACACACAAAACAGAATACCGACCGACTCGTGGAGCAGAGATGAAGTGATGACGGGAGGAAAGGCATGCTTGTAGGAGCGCCAGTACGGTCTGCTTATAAAAACTTGCACTCAGAAGATAAACAAACAGAGAAACATCAGCTTCCAGAGGAAGGAAAGTGGTGCCAAGAGAGGCTGGAGCCAGCAGGTGCTGCCGGCTGCCCGGGAATCCTCATAAAGGTTTCACCACCTGTGTTTATAGGCCAAGGAGCTGCACGGCATTGGGGAAGGATGAAAACAGTCCTCTTAGATGGAAGCTGGCTCAGCCTTTGTTTTTGTGGTTTCTTCCAAGAGGGTGGGGAGAGAAAGGTCTGTCCTCCTCAAAGCAGCCAGACATCCAGTCCGCCTGCGGGGCTCCTGGGGGGAGAGGCCCTAGGCCAGCTCAGGCAGGAGGATTCTGAGGGCATGGGAGGCAGATGGGCATGGGTTGTGAGCCCAGGGGTCCCAGTTAGGGGGTCTGCTGACTGCGTATTTACCACTCTGGCTCAAGGGTGTGTTGGAGTCAGCTAAATGGGATCTTTGGTACTGGGGTTGGTCCCACGAAGTCAGGAGTGCACAGACCAAGTTCATGGCTGTCCCACTAAAGGGACCCAAGCGCCTGCCCAGGAGCCTTGCACAGCAACACTAACACTCTCATCCCTGATTCTGAGAGTTGAGCTCTCCCATGTCCTCATAAGTCTTTGGAAGGCTCCTGCCCCAAATCACCCATCATGGCAGGATCCAGCGTTTCCTCGCTGCAGCCACACACAAATAGCACCACAGAGCCAGAGTGATGCCTGGGCAGAGGAAGTGTGGGGAGATGTGTCAGGTCACAATGATCATAACTACCCGTAAGTGGTGTCACATTAGAATCATGTGCAGCTTCCTCCAGCTTTGAGCTTTCCTTTTTAATCTTTTTTTTTTCCTCACTGAAATGTTGAGCAATATCATTTGAAAAAAAAATTTTTTTCAAGAAAACTTCCAGACAACCCCTCCTAGCAAATGAGCTCATGTTTATTTATTTCTTTTTGTTTTGCTTGTTTTGTTTTGTTTTTATTTTGAGACAGGGTTTCTATGTGTACCAACCCTGGCAGTCCTGTCTTTGTAGACCAAGCTGGCCTCGAACTCACAGAGATCCGTCTGCCTCTGCCTCTAGAGTGCTGGGATTAAAGGCGTGCGCTATCACACCCAGCTACCGTCTACTTCTCATGGTGTATATGACACTCTTTCCTGAAGCTCCAGCACTGCATTTTCTGTGTTGCTGTAATAGTCCTTATGATGACTGTATCTTCAGTTGCATACTATTAAATGCTACAATATCATAATTGCATTACAATAACACTAAGATGTGCCATCTTTCTCTATTTTTCATTATTAGATCTCATATTGTTCAGAATTTGCTACCATCTGCAATTCCAAGGTTAAGTGCTTTCTTTTTGTCAAAAAAATGGTTAGCTTTTTATGTCAGTCATGCTTGATTTCGGTTGTTGATATGGAGTCTTGCTATGTAGCCAGTACTGGGCCTCAAACTCCCAGTCTTCCTGCCTCTGGCTCCTGAGTGCTGGGATTACAGGGCTGAACCACTCTATCCACCTCAGAGCTACATTTTTGAGAGCCCAACCGAAGCCAAAGTTGGCCAGGTAGAGGGACTGCTGAAGTCTCATTTCCAAAGATGTATAGTTCTCAGATAAATGCACGCATGCATGCTTGAATAAAAAGATGGTCTAAATTTTTTGAAAGAGTAAGTGCTAATTGTACAAGGAAATGCAGTGTCTCTTAGGCGGCATTAACAAGGAAGGTCATGCAATTTTTTAAAAATCTTCTTTCAACTTTTACACTTTTTCTGAAGGTACAGAGGCTTGGAGAGGAGATCCCATCTTAACACCACGTGTGCTCCCTCTGTTCCTGGGATCTTCTGGATTTGAAAACTAGGAATTTAGTATCTCAGGAACACCAGAGCCCCCAGGAAACTGTGACCCTCGGTCAGCGTGGGCCGCTGAGACTGTGAGGAATGAACAAGGGAAACATGTGCTCTTACAGCTCCAGCAGGCAGAAGTCTACCGTCAAGGCGTCAGGATCCTCAGGGTCCAGGGAGCATCTCCCCCTGGCTTGTAGATAGCTGCCTTACCACTGTGTCCTCAATGCTGAGGCGAGGGGTGTAAGGGTGAGAGAGGAGAGATGAGAAATGGGAGGAGGAGGCGCAGGAGGAGGCGGAGGAGGAGGAGGAGGAGGAGGAGGAGGCGGCTGGAGAACACACGTTCTGCCTTCTCTTTTAGGGCCATCCTCACTGTGAGAGCTTGGCAGTCACAGTCTCAGCTAGCCACTGTCTCCCAGAGGCCACCTCCAAGCACAGTCACAATGGGCATCAGGGCCAAAGCCCACAGGGTTTGTTATAGCTCAGTGTACAGCAGCCGGTCGCTCTGTATCCACCCCCCATTTTTTGTTCTCAACAAAAGCGAGAACTATTGTTTGTATCCCTCCTGGCTCCTAGCTAGGACCCTTTTGATGTGTGTTTCTCCAAAACACCCTCTTGATTTGGAAGGCCGGACTCTCACACAGTATTGTGTTTTTCTTTTTATTTTTCTCTTATTCCTTTTTTCTTTTCTTTATTTATTTATTGCTGTTGTTTTCCAAGACAGGGTTTCTCTGTGTATACCAGGCTGGCCTCGAACTCACAGAGACCCACTTGCTTCTGCTTAGTATTGTGTTTTTCCTACGGGCTTCATTCTGGAACAGAAATATAGAGCTTCCACATTTCCATTTTCCAGCAAGGAGATGCTTGTGGGTATCTAAGCAGACAAAGGGAACAGAGTGGGACGTCTGTTTTCCTGGACCAGAAATGAATCACACACATTGCCTTCTTTCGGAATTATAGGCTCAGGAAAGAAATGACAGGAAGAAAACATTTTGTAGCGGAGTGCTGTGAGAGGAAAAATGGCTCTCACATAGAGAGCTGCCTTCAAGACAGACGCTGAGTGTGACTGAGCTCTTGAATACATGCCACACTCATTTGTGCCCTGACATTGTTTCCAAATGATCTCTTTAGCACTCCATGCCATTCTAGGGTCTTCAGAAGGCCAGGCTGATGGCCAGCCGGAGAGAAGGGCGGAAAGAGGCCATGTCTGAACTGCCCCAGGGCTGCAGGCAAGAGTCCTGAAAGTGAAGCCATCTCTTTCCCTGGAGATGGAATGTATTACGCAAAGAAAAGAAGTACCAAATATTATGCAGTCTGAGGAGAGGGAAAAAAACTTTTTAAAAAATAAACCCATTTTATTTTCTTGTAAAACCCCCCACTTTCTCAGAGTTGAAGGATCCGATTTCAGCTGATGAGTCATTGGTGTTGTGTTTTCTTTTACTCCCCCACTTAGCCAAAAATGAGGTTTTTAAAAAGCATCTCTTCTGGCAAATTCTTCCATTGCTTGGCTTGCCATCCTCGGAGAGATGAGCCCCTCCCATCACACAGCCGCTGCCCCCCCTGCCCCCCCCCCTGCCAATTACAAGGCACACCTCCAGAGCCAGCAGCTGCCTGAGTTCTTATGAAAGACTTCAGGAAGAGAGACTTGTAGCTGTCAAGGTCCTGTGTGAAAAAGCAATCTCATTTTACATATTGATCTGAAAGCAAAAAGATGGGAAATGAAATTTGAAACACAAATTTCAGTGACCACTGGGTGTGTTTGAAAGCGACACACACACAGGGCTGGGCTGGGAGGTGCTGACACTGTAAAGTGCTTGCCTGACAAATATGAGGGCCTGCATTTGATGCTTGGAAGCCATGTGGAGAACAAAGCTGCCCATGTTTGTACGCGCTTGCAGTCCAGCAGTGAGGACGTGGGGACAAGAGGACGGCTGGAGCTCACTGGACACCCAGACTAAACTATTTGTCAAGTTCCAGGCCAATGAGAGAGTCAGTCTAAACAAACAAACAAACAAACAAACAACTGAAAAGGCGAACAGTGCCTGAGAAAGTCCCCAAATGTTATCCTCCGGGCTCTACATGTGCAAGCACAAATGAACCCCATGTCCCAAAAGGCACAGTAAGTTCACGTCTGTAATCCTGGTACTTGGAAAGCTGAGGCAGGAGAGTCTCAGTATGGAAGCCAGCCTGGAATATATAGTGATAACGTGTCTTAAACAAACACGACACAGCAAATGTCAGGAATGAGAGAAGAGAGATTGTGTGGACATTGTAGCAGGGTGACCGTGCACCTTAGATGGCACAGAACACTTCCAGTTCATGCCCAAGAAGTACTCACTTTGACTTTCAAGAGTCCTGCTAGGCACTGTGAGCTATATGGCCACCCTGCTGTGGAGGCCTGAAAACATCTGCAAATACTTTGACACTCCTACTATCAAGAAATCTATGTATCTGTGCATGAAAGTGGGTGGGCTTCTGTGGCTGCCTGGAGGGGCATCATGCCACAGCAAATGCCACAGTGCCAGATTTCTAACTGTTTTATTAGAAAAGGCCATGCAGCCCTTTCTGGTTTGTGTTGGGCAACTCTGTCTGGAAGTCATCAGCCACCTCGCGGCAGTTCTGACCACACAAGAGCTCATGTGCTAGGTGGCTCCACTGAGGGACCATACAATGACAGAGAGCGAGAGAGTCAGAGTGAGAGAGGGAGTGAGAAAGTAGGGAGAGAGAGAGAGAGAGAGAGAGAGAGAGAGAGAGAGAGAGAGAGAGGAGAGAGAGGTCCATGAAGAGGCCAACTATTCTCATCTCAGTTAAGGTACAAAACTTGCAAATGAGGAAGTTTTGAGGTGATGCCACGCCTAGGTACTGCCTCCTTTGAGACCCTAAAGAGCCCAGTCAACCATAGACCCACTTTGAGCTGTTCTACTACACAGCAGAAGGTAACCTACAGACCAAGCGCATGTTGGTTTAGTATACTGTGACATGATAATGCTGTGAGAGTCCCCACTGGACACTCTGACGTTGTTACAAGTTGTTTTTTTTCTTAATTTTGTATTATGAATCTGATCAGTGTTCACAGCTACATGGGCCTCCTTACAAATCTTCCTATAGCCAAGCATTTTCTAAGCCTCGGCCTAGAATGTTCGTTTTTCCTCACCATTTCTTCTCCTGAACTCTTACCCACTCTCTGGGACTCTGTTAGGAAAGCACTATGTGGCTCATTTTCCTTAGGCTCTAACGTTCTCATAGACATTTGTAAGGCACTGCGGTTATGGTTTTTGTTTGTTTGTTTTGTTTTGTTTGTTTTTTGTTTTTTTTTTGATTTTTTTTTTTGAGACAGGGTTTCTCTGTGTAGCCTCGGCTATCCTGGACTCTCTTTGTAGACCAGGCTGGTCTCAAACTCACAGTGATCCACCTGCCTCTGCCTCCCAAAAGGTGTGCAGCACCACCACCTGGCTGACATTGCATTTTCTAAAGATCACCATAGACATACTTTTGATCCTACGTGCTGTTCCCCTTAGCCACTGTCCTATCAACTTGGGGATTTTGTGAGTGCATTTAATTGATAGATTATGGCAGAAGTGACAATGTGTGACTGAGTCTAGCTCACCAAGCAACATGGCTTGTATCTCACTCCTCAGGACACCCACCCTGGGAACTCAGCCACCATATTGTTGGGAAGTTCAGGTTCAGAAAGAGGCCACAGGTGCATCATAAAAAAGCTCCCACAGACCCAGCAGACAGCCATTACCAATTGCCAGACAAATGAGATTGCCTAGTGACTAGCTGTATGACAACCCAGCCATTGTCCTCTAGAGGGATGAGCTGTCCCCCTTGAGTGATTCTCAACATTATATGGTCTTAGTGGCATTGTTTTAAGGCTAATTTTAAGGGGTGCTGGGCAGATGGTTCCGTTGGTAAAGCACCCAGCTACATTGACATGAGGGATTGTGGGTGATGTAATCTTGATAGTGGAGGGTGCAGAATGGTAGTGGAGACAGATTCTTGGAGCTTATTGGTCATCCAGGCTAGCTTCAGGATCAGGAAAAATTCTGTCTAAAATAAATAAACAAATAAAGCAGAAGCAATAGATAATGACACTCAATATTGACCTTTGGTCTCTACACGCATCTGCACACCCAACTGCATGCATACATGTACATACACAAGACTAGTTTACTTAAGATAATAAAATGTAAATTTTATGTAAATAATCATTATACTGTACTTATGGAATAATAACACTGATGTTTCCTCCTGAATTTTAGAAATCATTTTTATCTGTCATCATCTATCTATGTGTACTCATTCTAGAGAGCACATGTAGAGGTTAAGGAACAATTTGAAGGATTAGTTTCTCTCCTTTTACCAAGTAGGTCTGAGGACTGAGCTCAGTGTCTTTGTCAACTGAGCCATCTGGTTGACCCCCTCAAATAGTTTGACCCTGTTTGGTTGAATGCTCAGCCCAGAGGTGGAACTTGTGGGCCTGAATACAAGTAGTACTTTGCTTTGACTTCTTAAAATTGTCCCAGCTGAAACTATGTAAATATTGCTTAGTGATTTCCTTAATGCCTCTTTGCAGTTTGAAGTTATAAGCACCATGAAAGCCAGGTCCCTAAGTGACTTGTCCATGGTATTTCATGCACTTGGCCCTAGTTATTGCACAAAAATGTCGTGTGTGTGTGTGTGTGTGTGTGTGTGTTACATACATATGCATATTTCAGTAGCTTACTCCTCTCTTACCCTATTCAGAGATCCCTTACCCAGGGGAAGTATGCCTTCCACAGTGGGTGGGTTTTCCTGCATATATAAGTATATATATATATATTAAATATATATACATTGAATAATACATATATATATAGAATAGCCTGAAAATAGTACATGGGTATATCATCCAAATGCCTAAAGATAGGAACAAATCATCTTGACTATAGAAGAATGGGGGAAGACACAACTCAGGGTACTGAAACAGAGGGATTAACACCCATTTAAGGGCAGCCTAGTCTACATAGTGAGTTCTAGACTAGCCTGAACTACAATATGAGATCTGATCCATGGGACTTGGAGAGCAGGCTCAGCAGTTAATCACACTTCCAGAAGACCCAGGCTCAATTCCAGCACCCACACAGTGGCTAACATCTGTAGCTCCAATTCCAGGGGGATCTGACGCCCTTTTCTGGCCTCTGTGAGCACTGTATGCACATGGTGTACTTAGACGCAGGCAGACTAAACATTTATAAGGAGAGAGAGAGAGAGAGAGAGAGAGAGAGAGAGAGAGAGAGAGAGAGAGAGACTGAAAGAAAAGGAAACATGAGGAAGAAATTCCACTTGAAAGACATCTGTGGAGTTTTGCAAACTGTGTTGCAGAGAGAGAGACTGAAAGAAAAGGAAACATGAGGAAGAAATTCCACTTGAAAGACATCTGTGGAGTTTTGCAAACTGTGTTGCAGTTTGTTTTGTATTTACCAACCTATGGTGTTATACCTGTTTACCTATATTAGTTTGGCCCCAGCCACTCTTAAGTATTCGCAACAGTGAACAGTGAACGCCTTTTATCTTCTTTTGGCTCCTGTTGGATTCAGAGTAAGTTCTTGGCTCCTGAAACTTTCTTTATTCATATATTTCTAAAGGGTGTAATTTAGAATATAAGTGTACACAAAAGACATCAGCCTCAGGGATTGACTCTTCTGGGAGGGCAGGTTACCTACACAGAGGAAAACATGTTTGGAAAACACGGTATTGTGGGCTCAAGGCGCTGCTGATAAGTGCTATTGCAAAACACTTTTATTTTCAAGAACATGTGAGGGACTGAGGTCCAAGAAATGGGGGAAAAGGCTAGCACAGTGTCCGTCCTCCCAAAGGAAACAAGTTCTGAAGAGAAGAGAAAAACAGAACAAAATAACAATTTATCAATTTGCAAACTCCAGACAGAACTAGGTCCGGAGCAACCAGTTTGGCTGAAAGAGAAAGGGGTTAGGGCCAAGACCAACTAATGCCCTGTGGGGAGGAGGAGGAGGACACAGGCTGAATAAACAACTGCA
Source organism: Acomys minous (assembly GCF_964271855.1). Lineage (NCBI taxonomy): Eukaryota > Metazoa > Chordata > Mammalia > Rodentia > Muridae > Acomys > Acomys minous. Next base: position 17,499,833 of record NC_140490.1, read on the forward strand.
GAGCAATAGATGGCTGCAGTGGGGCTTCAGAGACCTTTCCGTACAGGTTAAATAAATTGAGTACCTATTCTAAGAAACAGGACTGAGTTTGGATCAATAGCTCTTCTATTGCGAGCAAAAGCAGTAAGCCTTGTAAACCGGAGCCTCCCAAAGTCCACAAACCTCCCCAAGTCACTGTTAGGAGCCCCATAAAAACCAACAAACAAACAACAGCACACACACACACAGAGTTTGGTTTCTTCTAAGACTTCACCTTTATCTCAGAGCTGCCCGCTAAGAATCCAGGTCTGCCTTCCTGACCACTTTAAGAGCAGGAAGCCTGGTCTGTTGGTCTCTTCCTCCCTGGCGTTCAGAACTTATGTTCCAATTTCATTTCTGTTGCTGCGATAAATATCCTGACCAAAACACAAGACAGGAAAGCGTTCACTTGGCTTACACCTCCAGGCTACCACCTATGTTGACGAGGTCAAGGCGGGAACTTAAAAGCATCAAATCCACAGTCGAGAGCGGAAAGAGGATAAACACGTGGATCCTTGCTGGTTTCATCTTTCTGTTAGCTTAGTCCTCTCTCACACTGCTCAGAGACCTCTTACCCAGGGGAATGCTGCCTCCCACAGTGGGTGGGTCCTCTGGAATCAATTAACAATCAAGATTGTCCTCACAGTCATGCCCACAGGCCAATCAGACAGTTGCTCTGTTGAGGCTCTCCACCTCAACCTCCCCTCAACTCCTCTCCCCTCAGATGACTCTAGGCTGTGTCAAGGTGATAGTGAGAGATTATCAGGACCCTGGTGCTCAGTAAATATTTGAGGCATTAAATCCTTAGAAACTTTTTGGGAGACAGAGTGTTAAAACAAAACAAGAGTGAGTCAGTCTTATCTTCGTCTCTCGTTGAAAAAGAGTTCAAGGAGAAAAATAAAATCATAGAGATGGTTAAGTAAATAGGACACGAGCCGTGTTTGTTGGCATCACTGAGAACAGACTGTTTTGGGGCCAATGGCCAATTGTCAGGTTAGCTAGTTAGAAGGTGTAAGTGAGGGTTTTTTTTCCCGGATATAATGTGTGTTCTCTGTATTCAAATACTTTAAAATCCACCTTGGGAAACATGACTGTAAGCATCTGAAGAGTCTCTATAGAGCATAGGCCGGCTTCCAAAGGATAAGGAACAGGGAGACATGAGATCAAATTGCCCTGAGAAACACTGGAAAATACTTTAATGAACTGACAAGACAGTCAAGTTTGATCAGCGTTGACAGTGATGATCTGCTAGGCACAGTGGCACAGGGCTGCCATCCCAGCTACTCAAGATGTGAAGACAAGGGGGTTAAAGTACAAGCCTTGTCCATGCCACAGTGAGGCCTCAGCCAGCCTGGGCAGCAGTGAGACCTGCCTCAAAATAAAAGTTAAAAGTGGGACAGGTTGCTGGGGAGATACAAGTGAGTGGTAGAGAGAGCACTTTGCAAGGCCACAAGAGCCCTGGGTTCAATCCCTAGCAAACACACACACGCACGCGCACGCGCACGCGCACGCGCACGCGCACGCGCACACGCACACACACACACACACACACACACACACACACACTGTGTGGAGTGGTACTCTGACCTTGGGGAAAATTGTGCATCTTGCTCCTCAGAACCTTCTCCTCAAACAGGCCCTGGCCTTGGCCTGTAAAACTGTAGCCTCTCAGCAGTTTACGTCATTTCTCTCACTGGCCACCCTAAGAGCCGGGAACTTACAATAGTCTTTAACACTTGGGGCCACATCCCTACCACAACCCCGGCCTCTTGAGCTCCTGCCAAGAAAGCTGAGTGATGTTGAAAGAATTTACTATTCATCCTAAAATCCAGCAGTTCCTGCCCCCCTTGCTTTGAAAAGCTTACTTAATAAACAAAATACTCTATTTGTGTGAATGTTGTGTAACCCTTTGCGGCATGTCTTGTACAACTCAGACATATATTTCCAAGGACCCAGGAGCCATTGTAAACATCAAGAAAGATGGGGCCTCTGTCCCTCTGTCTCCTAGGCTCTGTGGAGGAGTGGAAACCTATCTTCAGTTGGCAAATGCGAGAGACCAAATCACATCAGTTGTCGTTGTCATCTCCCGACCCCCACCCCACACACACACCCTGCAGAACATTTGCTTTAGCTCAAGCATTTTGCTGGTGCACACCCCCTTCTGCTTGTGTGTTGGTAGAGCTAGCCGAGGCTGTCTTCACTACGGCAGTAGTCCTGAGTAAAAATCATCCTTGCCGCCTTTAACCAGTCTCTAGCTTTGTAGCTATTTGATAGCTGTGATTTCAGCACTAGTAGAAGTCTTAAAGAGAAAGGGATGATGAAATTGTTATTGTTGCTGGTGGTGGTTGTTGGTGGTGATGGTGATACACACACACACACACATACACACACACACACACATACACACACACACACATACACACACACATACACACACACATACACACACATACACACACACATACACACACACATACACACACACACACACACACACACACACACACACACACACACACACATCCTGTTAAGAGGCAGGAGGCAAACAATGACCTTTCCAAGGCCTCTCCTGGCCAGTTTGCCCCTTAAGGAGTCCCTTGAATGTAAGAAAAGGTACAGAAGGCCCTTTAGGTATCCAGGGAACAGACAAGTGGCTCTGCCGTCCTTCCTCTGACTCCATGTCTCCCTTACGAGAGAATGTTAAACATTAGCTTTTGGCAGCCTCAGTTTCCCATTTCAGAATTCAAACTCCTCCAAGCCCTGCTGTGGCTCCCAGGGCCCCAGACTTCTGAATGAGGAGCGAGCGTGTCCAGCTAACCCCACAAGTGATGTGAACTGCCTGTGGTCCGTGTGCTCCAGAGCATGAGTGTGCTCCACTGGGCACCCCGAGAGAGCTCTCTATCTGGTCCATGTGCCCAGAATCCCCCAGAAACCGGAGGCACATATGGTTGCCCGAGAGTCTAACTTTGTGACTCAGAGTGTACCATCTGCTAAACAGCTTTTAACAGAAGCTCCAAGAGGCAGAAGCTGGCTGGATTACACCGCGCAAGTCGGTTCAGTAGGATTATCTTTGCTAAAAGAGGGTTTTCTGTGTTTAATTAGTTGGAAGCTGTTTTGTCGCAGGAGGATTATTTGGATGTCGGCTGTTTAGGCTTCCTGCTTGCTCCCTTTCCTCCCGCATTTGAGCCTCGCTGACTTTTTAGTTAATAGCAGCTTCTGGCCGCCCCCTGCCCCCCTCCACCCTAAGCTGCACTGCCCATCTTCTGAGGCATCCAGCAATACTGACACCTTTTCAGCACCCGTCAGGATTCAGGTGAGTGACTTCAGGTGGTGGAGGAGGCAAGTGTAACCTGCTCCCAGGTCAATGACTTAAGACAGGGACAGGCGTGAGCTGGAAAGTTAGCACCAATCAAAGTGAAACGCAGGCATTGGTGTGGTGGTGGTGGTGTGTGTACAGTGGCAGCCCTTTAGTCTGGTACCAGGAGGCTCCTGGGGATTCCAAAAGCTTAGCCATTTGCTTCTGCTGAAGTGGCTGAAGGAGTTAATCTCCAGATAGTAGCCACTTCCTGGCAGGAATTTAGACTGCTGCAATTCCTCATCTGTCCTCAGGGCTCGCAATTTGAGATTTTGGGGTATTTAGTCAGGAAGTGGGCTCAGTGCAAGAACCCAGGTCACATGTGTTTGTAGCAAATGAACACGATGTTCAAGCTGTTTTAAAGGTTCCAACTGAGTGAAATAGTTCAAGAGACACCATTTCACACTTTTTATTTATCAGAAAATACAAAAGCAGCACGAGGCTCTAAAGACCCGCCCCCCTAGACCTATCACCAGCTCCCACAGCCATCAGCTCCAGGCAGTCTGGGTTCCGCACTCTCATGGTCTCTGGTCCTGGATCTGCACACTGTGTCCACACACTTACAGTTGAGAGCACCAAGACCCGAGTGTCAATGGGTCAGTTATTTGATTTGAATCAGTTATTCTCAAAGGACAGAATTTAGCATCAAGCTGAGGAAAGGGACAAAGGTAGTAGACTGCATCCTTTGAGAGCGATGTGTATTCTTTGTGGAACAAGCATGGCCTATTATGCTCTATTTCCTTTTAAATCTTATTTTTTAACTTACTTTTAGTTATAATACAAAATAATATTTCCTATGACATTTCATGTACTCATAACACCGTAACTTGCTAATTTTTGCTCCTCTCCCCATACACTATTAATATATAGTTTTTATTTAGAGCGTGAATACCATAGATACTGTTTTCACGATATAAATGACAGAAGGCAAAGGCAGGAAAGAGTTTTATTAAAACGGAGTCTGAAAAATATGAAGTATCACTCGATGAGACTTCAGTTTATTAGAAAGGAGCTACCAGAGATGCCAGTGCTTTTGTGACCCTGTTTAAGAAACATTACCAGTCGTGGCTCACACCTGTAAATGTGAGCTCTCAGAAGGCTAATGCAGGAGGATTACAAAGTCAAATCCAGCCTCGGTGACAGTACAGGACCCCACTTCCAAAATAACTAAACAAACTAGCCACACATAGAATCAAGGCTCAAAATAACCAAACAAGGCAGCCATGCATAGAGTCAAGGCTCTATGTTTGCACATTTGAATCAAGAGAGTGAAACTTTATACTAATATTCAGCTTTATCCCAAAGTAATTGAACCAGAGAACTCACTGGAGGGTGAGCAAGAAAGATTATTACTTCTCACTTATTTTGAAACAGTTCAGCTCCTCATACAATTAGGGAGTTGAGTGAGGGGTGGGAAAACCCTCAAAGCTCTACATATTGGATTTTTTGTTTGTTTGTTTGTTTGTTTTTTGTTTTTTTGAGACAGGGTTTCTCTGTGTAGCCTTGTCTGTCCTGGACTCACTATGTAGACCAGGCTGGCCTCGAACTCACAGTGATCCGCCTGCTTCTGCCTCCCAATTGCTGGGATTAAAGGCGTGAGCCATATTGGATTCTTATAAACTGCTTATCTTGTTTGCCAGTGAGGAATATCTTCCTAGCCCTGCTCTGTCCTATTACATATGTGCGTACACACACACATATACACATGTGCACACTCACACACTTTAACTAGACTACAGATATTTGACATTTCATCACTAAATAGTCCAACATACTCCTCATACATATGTCATAGAATATAGAATTTTCTCTGATACAACCACATAGCGTTGTCAAGTCTGAGCACATCTGTTTTCTCATGATTAGATTTGGCCAAGTATTTCGAGAAACAAACTCCAACTGATGACTTTGTGTGCTGCCATGTTCCTTTCATTGCAGGAAATCAAGAAGGGAAAACAAACAGGCAACTGTAGATTGACCAACTTCAGCGAGCCCCAGGAGAGCTTGTTAAAACCTCAGTCTCTGGGCCCAACCTCACAGTTTGGGCTTCCGAGGTCTGGAAGGAGATCTGAGGTTTGAACTTGTTGCAAGTTTGGAGATGATGCTGATGTTTGTATGAGGGTCTGCTCCAGGGAAACCCACACATGACCCCAGGCCATCCATCTTTCCACTGTGAACAGGGAGTGGCATTCTTAGCAGCCACACCAGGCACTAGACCTGTGACTAACACTGAGAACCACTGCCCCTCAGGTCTCAGTGCTGAGCAGCACTCAAACCACCGAGGACCCCATGAGGCAGTAGCCTCCCAGGCTACTCTCTGGCCTGTGGAAGTGGAGTCTGCATTTTAAACAAAGCCCCGTGGTGATGTGTGGAGATGTTAACATTTACAGAGCCCTGAGGGATTCCTCCAGCCTCTGCCTGGGCCTTGGCCACGGACTGGCCTTCCTAGAACACCTCTGGCCACGAAGGTTGTAAACATGGTGAATTCACTCGTGTGGCTCTAGAAGGGAGCTGGAGTACCTTCCAGAAACATTAAGTCTTAATTAGAGACACAGTAGAGGTCACCCTGTCTAGGCTGCAGCTTTAGGCCACAGCACTAGCCCTTAGGGAACAGAAGAAACACACAACAGACCAGCTTCCCTCTTAGTGCATTTCCATCCCCAGAGCAGCATGCAAAGGACTTGGGTAGAATAAGCTTCAAGCCTGTCCCTGTGTATGTCCCCCATTTTTCTGGCTTCCAGTTGCTTCTCTCTCCTTAGTTCTGTCTGGCTTGGATGTTTCAGAGTGGGCATAATTTTACTAGCTCCTAAAGATACAAAGGTGAATAAAAGCAATCATTGTCTTGAGAGGCCTGCAGTCTGTGTCCCCTACCGTAGCCTCAGTATCTCGCAATGGCCTGATGTTTTCCATTGTTCCTTGGCTCTGGGTCAGCAGGGATGGGACGGACATAGAACTCACTTGTACTTCTTTCTTTTCTGGGTTTCAACCTACTGTTCAGACACTGGGGCTATTTGAGGCCAGCTGCTGCAAACAGCAAAGCCGTGGGGACCCATGTGAGGGTCCTGAGCTCCTGAGCTCAGATGGCCTTTAACCAGAAGGAGAAACAGGGTACATGTACAGAGAAGAAAACAATAGAAGGTGATTTGGAGACACATACGAATTACATGGTGCTGGAGGTGCTGAGAGTTCTACATCTTGATCTGCAGGCAAGAGACTGCCCTCACAATGGCACAGGAGACCTCAAAGCCCTCCCAGACAGTGACTCACTTCCTCCATCAAGGCCACACCTACTCCAACAAGGCCACACCTCCTAATAACGCCACTCTCTATAGGCTAAGCATTAAGACACAGGAGCCTATTGGGGGGCCGTTCCTATTCAAACCACTGCACTGCTATTGATGATGGAGTGTTATATAGAACTTACAAGGTTAGTAAGGCTTCATCAAGGTGAAATTTGGTGACAGGAGGCATCTTTGGGATCAGATGGTGTAATTGTTCACCGTAACTCTGCTTCAAGATAGCCCAAGGGTTGGTCTGATCCAGACCACAAGTGTACAATCCCACATCCACCCTGTGGCTGTCAAGCTTTACAGGCCTGGGCAATGGGGCATGAATGGTACAGACCAGCCATTGAAATAGCTCACATACATAGATGGGCAGGAGCCAAGAGGGTAATGTGACAGTCGGGGACTAGAAACAGCATCCAGAACAAATCCGTTCCTCTTCCTGGCTGAGAACAAGTCTCAGAACTGTAGATGGTTGGGCTTGTGTCTTAGGGCTACTATTGCTATGATAAAACACCATGACCAAAGGCAATTTGGGGAGTGTGAATAAAAATGGCCCCCATAGGTCCAGAGGGAGTGGCACAATTAGGAGGTGTGGCCTTGTTGGAGGAAGTGCATCAGAGGGTGCGGGCTTTGAAGTTTCAGAGGCTCAAGCCAGGCCTAGTGGCTCATTCTCTCTTCTTGCTGCCTGCGGATCCAAATGAAGAGCTCTCAGTTCCTTCTCCAGCACCATGTCTGCCTGCGTGTCACCATGCATCTCACAACAATGGACTAAACCTCTAAATTGTAAGCCAGCCCCAATTAAATGTTTTCCTTTATAAGAGTCGCCTTGGTCCTGGTGTCTCTTCACAGCAATAGAAACCCTAACTAACAAAGGGAGGAAGGACTTTCTCTCTCTCTCTCTCTCTCTCTCTCTCTCTCTCTCTCTCTCTCTCTCAAAAGCAGTGTGTTGATTTGAATAAGTCTGGCCTGCACAGACTCAAGTGTTTGAATGCTTGACCTATAGGGAGTGGCATTATTAGGAGGCGTGGCCTTGTTGGAAGAAGTGAGTCACTGTCTGGGAGGGCTTTGAAGTTTCATATGCTCAAGCTATGCCCAATGTGAGCGCAGTCTCCTGCTGCAGCCTTCGGATCAGGACGTAGAACTCTCAGCGCCCCCAGCACTACGCCTGCCAGCGTGCTGCCATGCTTCTCACCATGTTGATAATGAACTAAAGCTCTGAAGCTGTAAGCCAGCCCCAGTTAAATGGTTTTATTTATAGGAGTTGCTACGGCCACAGTGCCTCCTCACAGCAGAGAAACCCTAACTAAGACAAACAGTGAGGGCAGGAACCTAGAGGCAGGAGCTGATACAGAGGCCATGGGATGGGCCAACCCAAGTCAATCACTAATTTTAAAAATGCCCTTACAGGCTCACCTACAGCTGGATCTTGTGGAGACAGTTTCTCAGTTGAGGCCTCCTCCTCCTCTCTGATGACTCTAGCTTGAATCAAATGACGTAACTAGCCAGCACAGCCTGGGTATATCAAAAGGACAAACCGAGCTGGGTCCATCGGCGCTTAGGTGAAAGTGAGATGGGGACGATCCAGAGAAGGGGAAAGGCATCAGAGAGGAAGTGGTAAAGGAGACGTCTCCCCACGATTCATCAGTGAGCACCCTAGTCTAGCACCACTGCCATTGCTGGGATGGTCAGGGAGGGTGGCTGGGAACTTTGTGGACCAATGGGTAGGGAAAGAGTCATAAGAAAGTAGAGAAGACCACACAGAAATTGTGGAAGTACAAGGTTGTGTGTCATTTCTTAGGATCATCCTGCCTGGCCAAGTGTCACTGTTTATGTAGGGGCTCCAGACCATTCCAGATAGTCTAAGTTAACAGTGAGATTTACAGTGGGGGGGTGAGGAGGGTGGCTTGGACTATGTGTTATCAGCCTGACCACAGAAGGGGCTTGTCAGTGTTCCATTGTGTGAAGAGACGCCATGACCACGGAAACTCTTACAAAAGAAGGCATTTAATTGGGGCTGGCTTACAGTCTCAGAGGTTTAGTCCACTATGATCATGTGAGGAACATGGCAGCCTGTAGCCAGAAACGGAGCTGTAGAAGTAGCTGATCTGGTGCAGAGACATAGGCTCGGGGCTTGGCACGGGCTTTTAAAACCTTAGAGCGCCTCCCTGGCTGGGGCACCTGGTTCCCACTGCTGATTTAATTCATAACGTTTCTCTTCTGCAAACATAACTGTGAGTCTAACATCTTCGTTGAACTCTGTGAGACCTTTTGGCAAACACCGAGTCCACAGTCACCATGGAAACCACGAACTACAGACAGTCTGCCTTAATTTCCCTGAAATGAAGGACTGTATCTTGCAACTCCCTAAATCAAGCACACCCTTTTTTCACTAAGTTGCTTTTTTTTTTTGCCACAAAAGAAATGAAGTTCGGACACGTCTTGTGTCATGAATGAACCATATCTCCAAACCAGGAGCTAAAATAGCCTGTTCTCTCTCAAGCTGCTTCTGTCAGATTTGGTTACAAGGATGAGAGAAATTCCTAATATGGTTCCATTGTCAAAATGCCTAGAAAGCACCCAAAGCAAAGTGCAGGCGTCTGGGGCTCGCAAACTCTAGGCTCAGGAAATCTACCAGGAAGCGGGGGCCTGGCTATGCTGTTCTTCCACCCTCCGCCCAATGCTGCCTACTCCACCCTGCCTTCTGTACACCTGATGGCATAGAACTTAATTCAGAGCCCGGCTCACAGTGGCACACGCCTGTAATCCCAGCACTGGGGAGGCAAAGGAAGGCAGATCTCTGTGAGTTCGAGGCCAGCCTGGCCTACAAAGGAATTCCAGGATAGCCAGGGCTGTACAGAGAAACCTTGTCTTGAAAGAAAGAAAGAAAGAAAAAAAAGGGAGCCTAACTCAGGGGTCACTTGCATTTCTCAAGCCTTGGAGTGTTCCATGACTGGAGGCATTACCTTCTCACAGGCTCAGAGGGAGAAACCAGTGCCATGGGCTCGGGATCACTTACTAGCTCCCACTCGGGCTTGCTCATCTAAGATCTCCACCCTCCTGGAGGCATTATTTCTTAAGAAAGCACACACACAGAGTATCTCAGCTGTGGTCTGGACTACGTGAGGCCAGGAGGCAGCCTCAGATCAGGATAAACCAAACCTGCAAACACCTTGATTTTAGACCCCATCTGCCTCCAGACCTGTGAAAAACAAGATGAACTCAGAAAGATAGTTTGATGAGTAAAGTGCTTGCTGCACAAATGGGAGGAGCAGACTCCAGATCCCCAGAATCCTTGTAAAGCTGGTGCAGTAGCGCACATCTGTAATCCCTGCACATCTGTAACCATGGTGCTCCTACAGAAAATGGGAACAGGAAAATCTCTGGGGCTCAAGGGCCAGCTAGCGTGAAGTATGCAATGGCAAACAGCAAAAAACACCTGTTTCAGACAATATCATGATCAACCTCCAAGGCTGTACTCTGACTTCTACATGTTTGCCTTAGCACGCATATGCCTTCATACACACACACACACACACACACACACACACACACACACACACACACCCCGCACAGACACATCAAACACACAAAGGATTTAACACATTATTTTAAAAAATTAAGATTTGTATTGTTAAAGTCACTATCCTGTGATATTTTCTTATCAAGGTCGCCCAGAATAAAAACAAGAGCCCACAAAGATTCCTATGCTTCCCCCTGCCTGACTCCGCCATCCTCAAGGTGGGGCAACCAATCTGAGCCAGCTTGAGTGTAATCAGTTAGTGTTCTGGGCAACAGAGGCATGAGGACAAAGGACAAAGGCCCGAACAGCTGGATGCACTGGCCCTAACAGCTGGATGCACTGGCCCTAACAGCTGGACACACTGGCCCTAACAGAGGGACACACTGACCCTAACAGGTGGATGCACTGACCCTAACAACTGGACACACTGACCCTAACAGCTGGACACACTGGTCCTAACAGATGGATGCACTGGCCTTAACAGCTGGACACACTGACCCTAACAACTGGACGCACTGGCCCTAACAGCTGGACACACTGGCCCTAACAGCTGGACGCATTCCCTTGATGACACTTCCCAGTGTTCCTCTTGAAGATTTGTTGTGGTCCCTGGGCTGTAGGGGCTGAAGAGCTGCAGAGAGGGCCCTTTGGAGACCCTGTACAACCTCACTAGGTTCCTCAGCTCTGAGCTGTCACCACCTTTTGGCAATCTGGGCCCCAGTGTTTGGGTAAAGTCAGTGACTTCAGCCCGTGATGTATGTTTATATGAGACATTTCTTTAGCTGAGCTCAGCTGGCTACAGCCTGAGTGGCTTTTCCTGGAAAGATTTGGGGCAGCCGTTCTTAAACTCTGGCATGCCTCACAGTCACCTGGCAGGCTTACACCAGTCCAGATGGCAGGGCCACCCCCATAGTCTCTTTCAGAGGTCTGGGTAGAGCCCAGAAACTTTGCATTTCTAATGAGCTGCCATGTGATACTGATGCCACTAGTCCAGACACTGGTTGGGCCAAGGGAAGCAGGATTCCAGGAAAAGTACCTAAAATGATCCAAATAATGCTGAAGAAGGACTCAGGCAGAGCTGGGATAAAAAGGTGACAGGAGCGTATGATTTAGCCCAAAGTGCTCATCATGTGCCAGTGGTTCCATAAGCCACCAGGGAAAGGGATAGAAATGGGTGCAAAGGACCATCAAAGATCACGCATCAGAGCTTCCATCCAGCAGCACAGGAACGGCCTACAGAGGGCAGCGGATGGATGGAGCCTCATCTTCAAGTCCACAGGCACTGTTGAAGGCTCTGCAGATTCCAGCGCTGTCACTGAGCTAGCAGCAATGCAGGATAGGAGCCATATGGAAAACATAGCTCGGCTGCCTTCATATATGGTCACGTACCCCCTGAGTGTCTGGTACCCATGGAGGGTGGAGGCCAGAGAGGGCATCAGATTGCCTGGACGTGGAGTATGTGTGATTGTGAGCTGCCATGTGGTGCTCTAAACCACTGAGCCATCTTGCCAGCCCATTCTGTCACCAACAACTCCGTTCTGCGGACATTTATTTCTAAGTTCCAGCTTGGGCCACTTTGTTTTCATGGCCATTCAGGATTGCTGCAAGGACCCAGTGTGATTCAGACGGAGAAGCATTTTGAAAGCAAAGAACTTCTACAGACATGCCAATTATTTAGGTACAGGCCGACATAGAAATGAGCTGGCTACCACCTTGCTCACTGCATTAGTTATTTATCTATTGTTTGAACAAGATACCATGACCAAGGCAACTTAGAGAAGAAAGAGTTTATTTGGGGCTTACAGTTTCCGAGGCTTAGAGCCCATGATGCCTGAGCAGAGGTAGCAGGCAACAGGGAGTCCTGAGGCCAGCAACTGAGAGGTCCCACCTTGAAACCCGACCACAAACAGAGAGGACCACTGGTAATGGCAACAGTGTTTTGAAACCTCAAAGACCCTCCCCCATGACACACCTCCTCCAACAAGGCAGCATCTCCTAATTCTTCCCAAACAGTTCCAACAGCTGGGGACACATGAACCTGTGAAGGACATTCTCACTCAAACCCACAAAGTAGGTCCACTTTGATGTAGTAGGTCTGCATACCAAATCCCTCTATTCCAAATAGGGCTCACCTGCCCCTCTGCATCATGTTTAGGTGTGTCTAAGACACTCCATCCTCTCCTTGATGCTCCCCACCCATCCTCGCCAGAACACTGACTAATGTCCTATCCCTTGTAAGCCAGCTCTTGTAATTCAGCAGCACAAGAGATTTTATTTTAAAAATCAGAGAGAGATATAAATAGATTTAGATGGCGTAGGTGCTATAGGTATCTAGGTGGTATACTTCAGTTGGTACAGTGCTTTCTTTGCAAGCATAAGGATCTGAGTTTGATCCACAGAACTCACATAAATAAGAAGAAGCTGGGTGTGGTGGTTAGCATGCTTGTAATTCCAGCACTGAGTGGGGTGGAGCTAGGAGCATCCCCGGGGCTCGCTGGCCAGCCAGTCTAGAGTGACAGACTCTGTTGAAAGGTAGTGCCTGAGGAATGACACTCAAGGTTTACCTTTGCCCTCTACACACCCATACACACACACACACATACACATACAGGCACACACGCACACATGCATGCACTCACATGCGCATGCACATGCACATCTAGTTAGGTTTTTTTAATAGTTTCTTCTTGTCCTCTTAAAGTCATACTCAACCCTGCATCCCCAACGTCAGTTCACCCCATATCCTAGATACTCAGTCTACAAACTCATCTCTGCCTTGGGGCCTTTGCTGGCTCTGTGCCCTTGACAGAGAGGCTCTTTCCTGGTGCTCTTTGTCTGGCTTATGCCTGCTCTTTCATAAGACCTCAACTGAGGCCTGCAGTGACCCGATAATATCTATTAGCACCCCCTATAGTTTTCTCTGGGAGTACCTATATATTTTTCAACAATTTGTAACTGTATAGTTGTTTTGCCTGTTCGTTTAGTGTCTGTCCCAAGCTAATTGCTGAGCTCTGAAGCTGGGATCCTGTCTTGTCTCCTCATCTGTAGTGTTACTTAGGGTATTGTGGGTATCAGCAACAGAAACTGCTGCTTCATGTAAGAACAGGGTGTCTGATAGAAGGGCACGTGGAGCCAAGAGCCCAGCCAGAGGGCAGGGCTTGGAAGCACACAGGAGCAAGACAGCTTTAAAATCCAGGCTAACATGACAGGAAACGTTCTCCTTAAAACAGCCTGATTGGGTGGGGACTCCCTCAAATACCAGCTCATCTTTAGGGTTTTGTTTGTTTGTTTGGTTTGGTTTTTCGAGACAGGCTTTCTTTGAGTAGCCTTGGCTATCCTGGACTCGCTTTGTAGACCAGGCTGGCCTCTGCCTCCAGAGTGCTGGGATTAAAGGTGTGCACCACCATGCCTGGCAAGTTTTTAGTTTTGCAAGACAGGGTTTCTCTGTGTAAGAGAGTCCTGCCTGTCCTAGACTGGCTTTAAAGACCAGGCTGGACTTGAACTCACAGTGATCCACCTGCCTCTGTCTCCTTAGTGCTGGGATTAAAGGGGTGCACCATCACCCCCAGCTCATGTTTTTATGAACCTATTTTGATTTTAAAACAGAGTGGACCGTTTAATTGGCCAACCTCGGTTCATGGATGGCTCCCTCTGTTAAGGGAGGGAGGAAGGCCTCATCAGACTGGACTCTGAGAAAAGAAGTAATCCCTGGATGGAGGAAGAAAGAAAGAAGACATGGAGGAAAAGGGAAGACAAAGGGGAAGGGAGAGGGGGGAGGGGAGAAAATAAAGATTGCTTATTCTGTTCTTCCGAAGCAGGGATGAGGGTGAGCAAGAGGATGAGCTGAGTTGCTAGCTCAAACCCTTTGCAAGCAGCCAGATCCCTTGGTTCCTGAAGGAAGCCCTCAAAGTTCCCATCCCCTAACACTGTTGCATTGAAACTATGTTTCCAATGCGCCCTGTGAGAAGACACATTCAAAACATAGCAGGTGGCAAAAAAGGTTGAAAACCTCTACAGAGATCTTCATGGATGTGGAAGGTCATATGAGTTATGATAGTGACATAGCTTCTGGAAAATTTTCACAGTTAAATATGTTTTGTGCTAGCTGGCTTAAATATCAGAGATGATTTTGTAGCCCTCGGCTGTCTATTCTGTTTAATACCCTTGCGATTGTAGGATTTGTCCACTTCACACAGCCTATAATCACCTTGGAGGAAAGTCTCCATTGGGCTTTGTCTACCTTGGGCTTGCCTAAGGGCTTATGTTGTGTAACAGTTTCTTCTGAGTTTGAAACAATCCATCCCACAGGGATACTCCTTAAGCAGGAAAATAAAGAGCTCAAAATAGCTTCAGGAAGTCCCTGAAACTGACCAAATTCACTATTCCCTCCCTGCCTGCCTAAACAGTAAAAGCTGAGAGTCAATCTCAGATAAGACAGGCTCTGAAGAAGACTCCAAGACAGACTGGCTACTTGGAAGAGGTTTAGACCAACTGTGGGACCTGGAAAGGACACTCTCCAACCTTCTGAACTACCTGCAGGCTGTGCAGTGTGCTCCAGGTTACCCGTTTTGTGGGACTCTGGGGTGGGCTTTGGTGATGCAGCTGACTTTGAGTCATTTCTGCTTCTGTAAGTAACCCCAATAAAACTCATAATTCACTCAGTAGGGCCTTGGTGGTCTCCATACTTGTTTGTTGTGGGCTCCCTATCTGTAGTGAGTAGACGTGTGTGTTGTATCTCCCCAGAAAAGTTCTGTCATACAACAGCATGTCCATGGGGTGATTGTCTTAATTAAGTTAATTAATGTGGGAAGACGCTGCCCATTTTGGTTCTGACACTGGCTCCCTTACCTATGGAGTAAGGGCTATTATGGTCATAATGGCCAAAGGGAAGCCATTGGAGTTGCCAGTACAGGGGAAATAGCGAATCAAAGACAACCTTACATCGCTTGAGGAATGGCAGGAATTAGTGCCGCTATCAAGGACTTGAAAGACGCAGGAATGGTGATTCCCACCACGTCTCCCTTTGACTTTCCTATCCGGCCAGTGCAGAGGACAGATGGATCATGGGGAATGACAGCTGACTACCGAAAACTTAATCAACTACTGATTCCAGTTGCAGCTGCTGTACCAGATGTGCTGTCCCTACTTGAGCAGATTAACACATCTGGTATGCAGATACTGACCTAGCAAATGCCCCTTTCTAGGTACCAGTCCATAAGGACCACCAGGAGTGATCTCATTCTGCCAGTGCTGTTCCTCCAGAGAACCCTGACTAATACAGTCTGCTTTGAAATGTTGCAAAGGATGCCGTGGTGAGAGAGGGAAGTTATTCTCTCAGGTCTCCTGTAATAGATATAATGAGAAAAAGAATCAAGAAAAAATAAGGACATTGTGCATGGTGGCACATGTCTTTAATCCCAGCACTCGGGAGGCAGAGGCAGGCAGATCTCTATGAGTCTGAGGCCAGCCTGGTCTACCAAGTGAGTCCAGGACAGCCAGACTACACGGAGAAACCCTGTCTCAAAAACAAACAAACAAAAAAACAAAAACAAAAACAAAACAAAACAAAAAACAAAGAAGAAGAAGGAGGAGGAGAAGAAGAAGAAAAGAAGAGGAATATGTTTATGTTCATTATAGGAGAAGAATATTCTAGCAAAGAGATACTAATTTATTTATATCTCATAGTTTTTAGACTAGTAGAAGAGATAAAAAGAAATGTTAGAATGTGTTGAATAACGTGCCGTGACAGACACTATTTGGGGGGTTGTGTCTTTCAATCCATTTTTTTCCTTTCAGCTCTGGAGATGTGTAGCTCAGTAAGACCACAACATCCATGTATCTGAAGCTGCCTCAGGCCCCTGCCCTTCAGTTACATTAAGTTATCCCAGTTCCTGGCTTGTTGCTTTCTTCTCTTCCTGAATTTGTCTCCAAATTCAGGATGCCATCCTTCTCTTCAAGTGCTAATTTTCAGGGCTCACTGAGAATTCTGACAACAGAAAAGCTTGGCAGTAGAGTATCCTCTGAATAGCATCCTTGGGATGTTGCTTACCCTCAAGGTTGTGGATTCCGTGATGGCTGGATGGAGAAGCTGGATGAGACGGGGAAAGAAGGCAGCCTCCCACTTTGTCATCTTAGAGACCCTCAAGAAAGCATGCACATCCTTGGCCAGTATGCCTCTGTGGCTGGCCAGTATGCCTGTGGGGGTGGCCAGTATGCCTGTGGGGGTGGCCAGTATGCCTCTGTGGCTGGCCAGTATGCCTGTGGGGGTGGGATGGGGCTCTGGAAGTGACAGGTGTTCACTGTTGGTCCACAGAGGTTTGAGAACTACTGAGGAAAGATACCTTCCTGCTGTATTAGGACTTTCTTCTTTTTAAATATGGGAGCAGGGCAGGGACAACTCACAGGAATCAGTTCTCTCCTTGCGTCATGTCGGCTCCGGGGCTTGAACTCAGATCATCAGGCATGGTGGAAAACGGCTTTCCCACTGCTGAGCCATCTCACCAGCCCAAGAGTTCCTAACTAGAGTCAACTGAATCCTTTTCCATTCCTGTGCACGAGCCATGTTTTTTGTGTCTTTTAGGCATGTCCAATGCCCACGTGCAGTTCAGCTCAGCTGATGGAAGTCTCTGGTGTTGTGATGGTCTATGAAGGGAGCTGCAGACAGAGTTGGAAGAAGGCACGGAGAAAAAGATCCCAAGGCCCCAAGTCTCCTGCAAGCCTGTAGCAAGCTTTAACGTTTCTGGGTACCTGGGTATGTACAGTAAGTGGCAAGAACATCCCATGTGATCTCTGGAAGCTGAAGGACAAGTTCCCAAGTAAGATAAGGACTCGTTTGGACAACACAGAATACACCAGGTTATGACGCCTAAATATGACGTAGGTTTCTTTGTTCACAGTTTGAGTAAAAGTCCAAGATTAAGGTGCCGCTGGGGTAGGTGTCTGGTGAGACCTTTTCCCCCTTACTTATGGCCTTCCATGTTCTTATGGGCCCACACCTGTCCTTTCTTCTGTGTGTGTGGAAGGAGAATTCTCAAGTGTCCCTTCCATTTCTTAGAAGAGCTCCAATCCCATGTAGCTAAGAGGCCTCATGTCCATGGCCTGACTCTCAGCAATCCTGTCCACATCCCAGGGACAGGAGCAGACACTGAGGGCTGGGCTTCATCATGTTGGTGAGAGGCAGAAGCAGATTCAATCTGTAAAGTGGCCCACGTGGATCAAGAAGATTCACTTTCCCTCACTTTGGAACTGGTGTGT
Organism: Acomys minous; assembly: GCF_964271855.1. Lineage (NCBI taxonomy): Eukaryota > Metazoa > Chordata > Mammalia > Rodentia > Muridae > Acomys > Acomys minous. Next base: position 17,517,267 of record NC_140490.1, read on the forward strand.
GTGTGTGTGTGTGTGTGTGTGTGTGTGTGTGTGTGTACGTATACATATATGTATGTATATATGCAGGGGCTGGAGAAATGATTAAGAAAACTGGCTGCTGTTGCAGAGGACCTGGATTCAGTTCCCAGCATCCACATGGAAGCCCACAACCATCTGTGGCTCCAGTTGCGGGGGATTGGATGTCTTCTTCTGGCTTCTGAGGACACCGGGTATGGACGTGGCACACAGATATATATTCAGGCAAAGCTCTCATGCAGATAAAATAAATCTTTAAAATTGTTCTGACTGGGCTGGAGAGGTGGCTCAGCCGTTAAAGGCTAGGCTCACAACCAAAAATATAAAATTGTTCTGACTTCTGGCTGAGCTGTTCTTGATTTGGTCTCAAGATAGAAATGACTAGGAGGTCGAGGTGAAATCATGGTTTCCCTGGGTGGAGCAGAGAGAGGCAGTTCGCATCAAAGTGAAGCAGGCAGGCGGGAAGCAGAGGCAAGGACCAGCACAGTAACACGTGATCCTAGACCTTCATACGAACAGGAATAGTGAAGAGAGGGGAAAACAACAGCCAGTGCTAATAAGGACATGGACCCAGCCCAGAAGATGAGAGTGTTCTGTGCATGACTACTTGGGAATTTGGAGAAACATCATGGCAGTTTGTTATAAAATTAAATATACACTAATGTGACCCAGTTATATATATATAATGTGTGGTACCTGCCCTCATGTTTGCATCAAGAGACAAGTACTGGGTCCAGTTGGGGGGACAGATGAGTTGAAGATGGAGAAGGGGACAAGGATGGGGACGGGCAGGGAATGAGGAAAAGAAAGACTATCGCAGGTGCAGTTGGAAGCGTGCTAGCATGCCAAAAGCGAGCGATGCCCTGTAGTTACCAGCCTGAGCAGAGGAGAGGGCGGGCAGAGAGACCTAAACTGGCTAGAAACCTGGTTGCTGGCCTCCGGAAACCCCTCCTGAATTGAACGCCTACACTGGAAAGTGGAATGTTACATCTCTCCCCATGCCCTGAGAGACTCCACCGGGATCTGCTTGCTCTGGGGGCCACAGGCTTCTGCAGCTGCATGGTACAGTTTTCCTACTCCTCAATTGATGACAGGCGGCGGGGCTAACAATCACCAGGGAGGAGCAGTCGCTGTGCTGTTTCTGTGGAACCTAAGTCTGTCCTCCTTCCCGGCTCCTGCCCGAGAGACAAGATAGCCCCGCACTTGGAAGCTGAGCTGGGCAGGTCTGGCTGTTGAACGCTGTTGCCATGACTCTAGGGAAATAAGGTCATTGCTCATTCCTCTAGATTTCTGCACCCTGTGTTCAACTAGCCCCTCTCAACTTCTGGAACTCAGGCCAACATCCTCAGCAGGCCGAAGCCTGTCTATGTTGTCACCCAACTGGGAGATCAGGGGTGTCAGTACCAGGTCCCGAGGTCCCCAGATGGGTTCCGGCAGAGTCCTGCTGCTTGCTGTTGTGAGCCCAGAGTCAATACTGACCACGCACGCACTTCTACTGGCCTCCTTCCACCCACAAGGCCCACGTGGCCTTGGTCTCGGGTATCTATAAGCTCTCTCGGTCTCCCGGGCTCTGCCTGCTTGCTTGGGGCCATCTGGATTAACCACTCTACCACCCCTCGGTGTCCCCGTCCCAGCCCTCCTCCTCTCGAGGCTGGAATGAGTGGGATGAGCACCACTCTCTGGGGCTCATAAGAAACAAGGAAAATCCAGAAAACAGTGAAGTCACCCCTGAGAATGAAGTCATACATTGAAAGAGGCTTTCCCTTCTTGGAAACACAGGGTTTTCCACCCGGGGCAGCTTTTAACTTCAGTTGCTTCCAACTCACAGGAAGACTTGCCTTTGTGCATGGTGGGTGAAGGCTCAGAATGGCGCACGGCAAGGTCTGTGCAGCCAGATGGTCGAATCATCTCAAGAAACTGAACGTATTGCTGAGAGCACCGAGAAGTGCCCCTAGCAAGGGATACGCTGCACCCATACCTCAAGCGCTGTTGTCTTAGTGTACGTTAAATCACTAACCTGAACCATCTATAATGCAGTCTAATGGCCTCTTCTGTCTGATGCTCTCATCAGCATGCATGCAAGAGAGTGCTGATATACACAAATAAATAAATCTTGAGACAGACAGACAGAGGAAGGACCAGGAAAACAGAACTATCTGCTTAGGATTCTGAATGTAAAATTCCACAATCACACCTGTGTGATACACAGACTTTGTAACCACATCAATGAGCAAAGCATGGCAGAAGCCATGCTGTTTGACTACAGAGGACAGGTGAGAACGTGGCTTCTGCTTTGCCTGCACTGTCACCATCTCCTTTCCTGGTGACCTTAGAGGCTAAAGATTGAAGATGCTGACATCATAAGAGTGAATGGATCTTTGTGTCACTCCTTGGAAAAGAGCCACACAGGCATGAACAGACAATGCAAGAGATAAGTAAATGTTTATTACTTTACTATACCAAAAAGTGGGGCTGTTTGTTACAGCAGTCACCCTGCCATCCTGACCTGGCTCATACACTTGGAGAGGATGGTAAATTATAAAGGGCTTTTCCATCTGTCTTCTCCATTAGAACAAATGCTTCTTGAGGCCCTTTTGACTCGGGTGACTGCTACTGACTCTATTGAGCCTCGTTCTTATACTGAATAGTAACCCTGAACTGCTTGTCTGTGGTTAGTTAGGTTAAGAAAAGAGAATTGTAGCCTAGGAAGATGTCTGTATGAGGGCCTGGGAGATAAGACAGGAGGTAATTGGGGCCTGCTGGAAGCCAATGTAACTGAGTCATCAAGTTTCAGGTTTATTGGAAGACCTTATCTCAAAAATAAGATGAGGAGCAATTAAGAAAGAACTGATATCGATCTGTGATCTATACATACACGGAAGGGGGGGGCAGGGGGTGGAGGGGGAGAGAGAGCGAGCAGTAAAGCTGTAATTTACCAGTTTGATACCTCAATGCTAAATGGGACCAAATAAGTAAGATTTTTCCACTAGAGAGTTTTAAAAATCAGTATATTTTTTTGAGACAGGGTTTCTCTGCATAGCCCTGGCTGTCCTGGCTTCACTTTGTAGACCAGGCTGAACCTCGAACTCACAGCCATCCACCTGCCTCTGCCTCCCAAGTCCTGGAATTAAAGGCAGCACCACGTCTGGCAAAAATCAATATTAATGATTAGAGTTTCTTGAAAGTTCCACAACACTGTTATAAGCTAATTAGATGATTGGCTTACATATTTCTAGATTAGGTTGTCTTAGCCTAGGAAGGACCCTACTGTGCAAACACAAAGGTGGCGGTGAGAACTCTACTGGAAAAAAAATCACACTATTCGCTGCATCAGAGCTGTTTTTACCAATGTAAACAAACATAATCTGCATTTACGTGGCTAATCTGTAATAAGTCAGTGCAGTGTGTTCTCACAGTCCCGAGAGGTAGGACTCATCTCACAGTTATCTTCTCAACACTTGAAACCCCAAGAACTGGGTCTCCCGATTCTCGGCACAAGGGACTTCCTCCACCGAGACCACCCAAGTTGTGTGCATTCAACGTGGTCAGCAGCCCAGTAGGAACAAAATCAAACAGATAAGCTGTGTTTGAGCCCACTCTGGCCAAATACTCATGCTTGGGAGTCTTGTGTGATGAAAAAGAAACAATAATTTATAGAAGAAGAGTTATGAATTTGGGAGGGGGTGGTGGTTACCAGAGGAGTTGTCACAGCCAAAAAAATGTTATGGGTTCAGAAGGAGGGAGGCCGTGCAAGCTCGGACAAGCAAGAGAGTGTGTGGCGAGCTGGGCTTTCAGGAGAAGGGAAAGTCAGGTCACAGAAATTTATATGACGTGTGTGTGTGTGTGTGTGTGTGTGTGTGTGTGTGTGCGCGCGCGAGCGCTGGCATACAGGTGGTGTACCCTTGGACATCAGGGGACAGCTTTGGGGAGTAGGTTCTCTCCTTCCACCACGTTGGTCCCAGGAACAGACGTCAGGTCATAAGGCTTGGTAGCAAGCACCTTTGCCTGCTGAGCCATCTCAACAGCCCCTGCCACATACAGTGTCTTATCTGCTCAGCACCTTTCCCTTGTTCTTCTAGAAACGCATCCTCCCCTCCTGGACCCTTTCCTCTCTATAATTGTCTCCCGCATCTTCTGATCACTTAAGATGAATTGTAGATGAGGCTGTTAATGTTAGCATCCTGTACTTGGGCCCCTTGGTAGGCATAGGATCCCATTCTAAGCAATCAGAGTTTTTGTTGTTTTTTTTGTTGTTGTTGTTTTTATTGTTGTTGTTGTTTGGTTGGTTGGTTTTGGTTTTGGTTTTTTTATTATTATATAGGGAAAGGCAGCCCAGCCACTGGGCTGGAGAAACTTAGAATAGGGGGCAGGGTATGCTAGCCAGGAAGGGCCCCGTAGCAGATATGGACTAAGGAATGCTGGGGAATCTTTGCTTTGATATGTTAAATAGGCATCTCAGCCATTTGTCCCCGTTTGAAACCTAATGTCTACACCTAAGTTCTGATTCCCGAAAGGTTTGCAGAGGAATTTCAATCTAGCAACATGGCTTCTCTGATCACATCCAAAGACTTTCTAGGTCTGTGTGATCCTGCTGGAATACAGCATGCCCTCAGTACACATCTTTAATCTCAAACAATGCTATCTAAATGAGGGACAAAGTGACAAATTAGAGAGAGAGCTGACAGAATAGGATGCCCAACTCTCATGAGAACAGACAGGAAAGAGAGGCTACTTAAGAGCAGGAGAGTAGAGCTAAGACAGTAGAGACAGTAGAGAAGACAGTAAGTACAGTAGAGAAGACAGTGCGGCAGAGCTGAGTTCAGTACAGGACAGGCAATCCGATGCAGTTCAGTGCAGTTGAGTTCGTGAAGTTGAGAAGCAGAGCAATTCAGGAGGAGCCAAGGGAAGCCAGTTTGAATCAGTCAGTTTTGAGAGGAGTTTTGAGCCAGAACAGCTGAGTTGAATCAACCAACAAGAGTTCAGAAAGAACTAGAGAGGGTGAGCCTGTTCAGCAGTAAGTCTCAGAGGCTGAAACCATTCTAGGCCTAGATAAGATTGTATGGGGGCTAGACGCTTCCAGGACTAGGCCCAGGTCAGCAGAAGGAGGCAGTAAGCGTCTGGGATGACAATTACATCAGGCCAAAAAAAGAAAAAGAAAAAAAAAAAAGATACTTTTACAAAGGTTACTGCACTGAGCCAGACAAATTCTCCTTTTCCATTTTCAAGTAGGACTCAAGCCATTTGGAAACATTCTCTTAACTACAGTGATGGGCAGAGAGGAGAGGGCAGGCTACCCAGGCAGAAGCCACAGAACGTGCCTTCACCGGAAAGAGTGGGAGCAAAAGGCATCTTTGGAGGGCAATAAAAAAAAATCATTATTTCCAGAGTGCAGGATCGTTATGCATCACACCTTTTAAAGTGGACCCCCTAACTCTGAGCAGGTCAGACTTCAGGTGGCAACAGACCATGTGCAGGGATACACTGTATAGACAGCAAAGCTGGGGAAGGGGGCAGAGATGAAATAGGACCAATGCAAGTGTACTGAAAAGAGTGCTAGGCTCAAAGTGAAAAATACTTCCAATGAGATAGGAGTTCTGAACGTACTTTAAAGTGCACAAGTTTAAGAAAAGATTAGTGAGCTGGGTGCAGTGGCCTACACCTGTAGTCACAGCACTTAAGGAGGCAGAGGCAGGTAGATCTCTGTGAGTTCAAGGCCAGCTGAGTCTACAGAGTGAGTCCAGGACAGGCAAGGCTACACAAAGAAACTCTGTCTTGAAGAATGAAAACAAAACAGAGAGAGAGAGAGAGAAACAGACAGACAGAAACAGAGAGACAGAGAGAGAGATAAAGAGAGACAGATAGGCAGAGACAGAGAGACAGACACAGAGAGAGACAGAGATAGATACAGAGAGACAGAGACAGAGAGATTTGGAAGCCGTTTGCATGGAAGTAATCGTTGAAGTCGTGAGCACTGAAAGTTATCAGGGAAAAGAGGAAAGTCTTTAAAAATTACTCAGCTACTCAAAGACAATAGGGGCATCAGAGAGTTGAAGTAAAAATGGGGTCACAAAAGCCAAGTAAGCAGAGTTTAAAGAGGGTGAGAGTGAGCAAAATGAAGCAGGGGAGCTGTGATTGAATGTTGTGGCCCCCTCTGAAACTCACATGGTGGTTAGCTGCTATTGTGGCAGGGTTGGAGGGCTGGAGGACCTAAGTGGAATACACTTGGGTCATGGAGGAGCGCCCTTCATGAAGGGGTAACTACCTTTTCCTGCATGCTTTAATTCTCATTCTTGGGGGACTGGCCACTAGATCTATAAGTTAAAATGGGCCTCTTTGCTTTATGAAGAACCCAGTCTGGAGGGCTGTGCTTCAGCCACAAAAGATAGACTAAGGGCTGGAGAGATGGCTCAGAGGTTAAGGGCACTGACTGCTCCTTCAGAGGTCCTGAGTTCAATTCCCAGCAACCTCACGGTGGCTCACAATCATCTATAAATGTGATCTGATGCCCTCTTCTGGCCTGCAGGTGTACGTGCAGCCAGAGCACTGTATACATAATAATAAACAAATCTCTTTAAAAAAAAAAAAAAAGAATCTGAGAAACAGGAAGATGTGGGAGAACCTCGAGATGGCAGAATGGTCGCCGAGTGAGAAGAGACGTGTTGTTTTAGGTATGGCGGTGTGCCTGCTCACGTCGGTACGGTTCCCAGTGAGCTCTTGCTGACTTTCCAGTACGCAATCTATTCTCTTTGCTGAAGAGATTTCCCCCTCCCTGAGGGCCAAAAAGACCATTCTTGCCACAAGTGTGACAGATGCCAGAGGGAGTTAGTAGTCCTCAGGGGCAGCCCTTTGATTCCTCTGCCACAGTAGAACAATTTGGAGGCATGCATCCTATACCATTCCCCGGAGCCTCCCTATAGAATCCGTGCCAGCTGTGCAGTATGGTTGCTGGCTGAGCAACTCTGCAGCAACTGCTCATCTCTCTGGGTGACTTGTCCAGTCTCTTGCCATCTAGTGCCCCCACTGTGCTCTCTGCACCTCTCAAGCCACCCGTACTTAAATCCTTGCCTGTATATCTTACAGCAGAGATCCAAACTAAGACAGGTGAGCCTGTCATTTACGGCTCACATTTGGCACCTGTGGGAAGAGGAGGACGATGATGTTAACAATTGTGGCAGTAGCAACTGATGCAAATCAGGACATTGCCTTCCTGGTTGTGTAACCGGGCTATGTCAAGGCCTCTTCCAGATGGCTTGGGACTGGAGGAGAAAGATAGACAATTCAAAAGCCAGTTCCTTAAAACAGGAAGCAGAGATATCAGAGTGAGTGCACCTTTGGTTTAGCGAGCTTTGTGCACACCACGACGTTCCCTGGGGCCTCTCAGATGGAGAATGTCAGCTGCAGAGCAAGTGCATAACTCAGGAAGAGAATGGACCAGAAGAAGTCTGTCAGAGTCCAGCCCTCAGGAAAACCAAGCGTGTGCTTTCCTGAAGTCCAGTGACTCTTGGCTCCAGGGCTGTGCACAATCCATCAACCACATTCAGTAAGATGGTCACTTACCTTTCCATTAGTGGTTTCAGAACCTTTGTTGCTCTCAACACACATAGAGACAGACTTGTTTTGACAGCATGCCCTGCTTTGACAGCGCGTGTACACCGTCTCTGTAGGTCCCAGCAATACTGGAAATCCCAACGCTAAGGACCTTTCCACTTCAGATGTTTTAATATCTCTCTTCTAAAGAGACTTTTCTCTCCAAAAAATTCTTCCAAGAAAACCGTCCCATTTTCTCACATGCCTGAGTTGTGTTGCTGCCGCCACCATCACCACTGACCTTTAGGAGGTGGGGACTAGCTAGTGAGGTCACTAGGGGCAGGCCTCTGATGGTCATACCTACCTCTGGTTTCAGTCCTCTTCCTCTGGCTTTCTGGTCTACCTCAATAGACCTAGAGACCACCAATACTCCTGCTGCATGCTTTTCCTACCATCATGGTCTTATGTCATTTGAAGTCATGAGCCAATTAATGTTTCCTTGCTTAAGTTCTGTCATGCCTTCTGTGGCAGAGACACAGACCTCTTAGTCAGGGTGTGTGCTGCATTCTTTCTTATGTTCACACGTCCTTCTCCTGTCTGTAAGTTTATCAAAGGTGGAACCACAGCAGCTCAGCTGAGCCTCTTCCATTTGCTTTGCAGAGAGCCTGGTGTGGAAGGTACATTTGAACAAATGAAGGCGGTGCATGGGGGAAAATAGCCGCATCTGTGGGGGAACCCTTAGGAGGACAGATAGATAGCCCACGTGTTGCATTAAATAAAAATTTACACTTCAGTTTCTGTCCTTTCTTGGACATGAACATCCAGGGTCCCTCTGAGTACTCAAGAAGATGGACTCTTCATTTCAAAGAGAAGACTTGGGCCTGCAGAGATGGCTCAGTTGGAAATGAGTATTTGCCAACAAGCATGAGGACTAGAGTTCAGGCACCAGCACTCACTTAAAAGCTGGGTGTGATGTGTTTTGCCTGTAATTCCAGCCCTGGAGGAGATGGGAGGCTCCCTGGGACTTGCTTACTAGCCAGGCTAGTCAAGTTAGTGAGCTCCAGGGTTAGTGAGAGACCCTGCCTCAAAAAATAAGGTGATGAGTGATCTGATCTCTGCCCCACTGGCGTGTGCACACACACACACATGCATGAACACACACACACACACACACACACACACACACACGCATGAACACACACACATACACACATACACACACACATTAATGAATTAAAAGAGATTTCCATGGTGGTTTGTGGCTATAATCCCAACATTCAGGAAGCTGAGACAGGAGGATTGCTATGAATTCCAGGCGAGTTTGGGCTACATAATGAGTCACAGGCTAGCCTGGGCTACATAATGAGTCACAGGCTGGCCTGGGATAGGCTATGAAGTGAGACCCTGTCTGTTTGTTTGCTTATTTGGTTGTTTGGTTGGTATTTGAGACAGGGTTTCTCTTATAGGCCTGGCTGTCCTGGAACCCACTTTGTAGACCAGACTGGCCTCGAACTCATAGAGATTCTCTTGCCTCTGCTTTTCAAGTTCTGGGATTAAAGGTGTGCACTACCCTGCCTGGCTTAGACTCTGTCGTAACAGTCAAAGCACAATAAGAAAGTACTTTGCAGGGATTGTACCAGAATCAAAGATTCTTTGAAATCAAATTTTTCCTTCTTCTAAAAAAAAAAATCAATGGAATTTGCGGGGGGCCACTCAAAGTATCTCTGACGTCCTCCTTTTTCTCTTTATAAGCGGTCTGATGCTAACTTGGGTCTCTAAGGTTTCTAGCAAGCTCTCCATCCTTCTCTTTAGAATCCATGTACCTTCCTGAGTAGATTTTTAGGGATAATGGCTAAAAATAGTAACAGTAGTCCTATTAGTGACAATTATAATAGCCACCAGCCTCTTACAGGGCAAATTAGCCAAGAAATTTTTGTTCACGAGGGGCAGAAATTACCTCTGGCTATTTCCAGCAGAGAAGAGGGAGACCTGGGAACTGGTAACATGTCTGTCGGCTTCCTCTGGGCCCTTTTTGCTTTTGCCACCGAAGGTTCCAGGTACAAACAACACGCAGCTATCTATTCCCTCCTCCAGAAACGCCTCTGCCAAAAGGAACCGCTTCCTGGGGGATTGCCCTGCAGCTCCCGCGTGACAGATGTGGCAGCCACAGCCCAGAAGCCAGCTGCAGCTTCGCTGGGCTTCTCCCTGCCTGGCCTGCTGCCTGCTCCCTTCACTTCTTAAGGTTTCACCCAAGGGCATGACTAATCCTACGTCAACAGTCCTGCCTCGGGTGCTGTTTCTAGGGAGTCCAACCTAGATAAAAGGGCACTGGGAAGCCACAGCTCGAGAGAGGGCAGCACCACCTCAGCTGAGAGTGTCCAGAGGAGAGCGCGACAGGTGGTCTTCTCTGCCGTCTTCAGGATGAGTCAGCACTAGTTGATTGGATGGTCCTCTTGGTCCCCGATGGCACTCTGCTGAAGATCTCAATGCCTGTGAAAATGACCCAAATGGCTTCTCTCGGGTCACATGTCCAATCCTTGTAATTGAAGAGGACAAGGAGTCTCCTTTAGCTTCTACCAAGTTATTCCGTTTCTTCAAGGTCAGATGGGAGTACCTTGTCAAAAAGAGAAAAATCCTCTTATCAATACTATACCACCATAGGACAGCCTGTGAAATGTTTGCCACCACAGTCATTATACAAAGGAAGAAACTGAGCACATGACTCAGGAAAAGCCAAGGTGTTAGCCTGAACCACAATATTTCTTGATTTAAAGCTGCTACTTTGCAGGGTTGACTCTCCCTTAGGCTGCTCCAGCTCCGTGTGGCTCGTGAAGCCATCAAGACTAACATGTGCCAGGGTCTGGAGAGATGGCTCAGCGGTTAAGAGCACTGACTGCTCTTCTAGAGGTCATGAGTTCAATTCCCAGCCACCACATGGTGGCTCACAACCATCTATAATGTGATCTGATGTCCTCTTCTGGCCTGCGGGTGTACATGCAGGCAGAGCACTGTATACATAATAAATTTAAAAAATAAAAAATAAAAAAAGACTAACATGTGCCTCCTCTCCTGCCTTGTCCTGCTGCTCCAGATTCCCACAGACTTGTCTAGTTAAAATGGTAAAAATTCTAACCTCACCATTCTGGAAGCTGAAATCCATTGCAAAGGGCCAACATCTGGTAAGGGAAGTCATTATTTTCTGAAAGAAAGAGAGAAGGAGGAGGAGGAGTGGAAATTCCTTATTTTACAGAAACTTACTACCACAGTGATGAGCTTCATCTTATGACAATGACTTTGGTCCAATAACTCCATCCTCGGGAGCCTTGTTTCGCCTCCCAACACTTGTGCCCTCCTTCTCCACCCTTATCCCTTCCAACCCCTCAATCCTAGGTAGGGGATAAAGAAGGTGAGAATGGGGACACCAATACTGTTAGACTACTTCCTGATGATTAGGGGTGTCAAGTTACTTAGGGCAAATTTAATCATCATCATCATCAGGTTATCTCCAACCAGCAACCAGGAAACAGCAACAAATAGCAAACAGCAACAGTAACAACACCAACAGCAGCAGCAATGGCAGCAGCAGCAATGGCAGCAGCAGCAGCAGCAGCAGTTATTAGGGATCTTCTTGCATTTCTATACCCTCTGAAGAATCCCCAGAATTCCAAACATAAATTGTCCCCAGCTAGCAAAAGCATGCCCCTGTCAGAGCATAAGACAAACCATAGTCAGCTGCTGTGGACAATCTGAAGCTGCCCCATATACCACACCTGGGGTTAAAACAAAAAAATATATTCACATAATATTTCTATGTTTAAAAAAATTCTCACGACACTTGAGGTTTCACCACATGCGGGCGAGGCGCAACCTCTGACCATGACACATGCCCCTTAGAAGCTACTAGACCACACCCTTGCTTTGGAAACATCAGAGAATTTTCTTGAACCTCTGGAAATATCTCCTTGTTCCTAAGAGACCCAAGAAGGGATCGTTCTCGGTGATTTCTCTAAATTACTAAGTCTGGGTCTGAAAAGGTTGGTTGCCTCAGACTTTTGCCCTGCTGGTCTCTAGATAGATGCAAGAACAGGGAAGTGTTAAAACAAAGAGGCTCACAGAGACCGAAGCAGAGCCTTTCCTGTGTCCTGGCTGGCATCCACTGTGCCTGCAGCCTCCCTAATGGACAAATACCTTTCCCTATTGTTTTTTTTATTTCTTTATTTGTTTATGTGTATGAATGCTCTCTGCATGTACACCTGTATGCTAAAAGAGGGCATCCGATCCCACTATAGATGCCTGTGAACCACCATGTGGTTGCCAGGAATTGAACTCAGGACTTTCTGAAGTCCAGACAGTGCTCTTAACCACTGAGCCATCTCTCCAACCCCTTCCCTATTGTTAAGTAAGGTATAGCTCAAGCACAGATTGCTGTCACTTTAAGTCATCAGCATCTTAACTGATGTCCTTCTGTCTTTGGGTTGGATAAAATGCCTAAAAAGTAATATTAAAGATAATTGAAAATTGTAGTGTATTAGTTGCATAACAAAGCATTGGATCTCTCTGAATCATAGCTTCCTCATGTGGATTAAATAGGATCTAGCATTCACAGCGAGCCACCCACGAGGACACTGTAAATGCCTAGTAATATTAATAACAGGCTATTAGATATTTCTTTGGGGAGATAAAAATAAACAAGTACATATTGTTTTAATATTGTTACTGCTTTTTCTGTCCCCCTCCACATAATTTCTAATATTTATGTATGTAGTCCTTACGTCAGCCATCACATCATTTCTCACCTTGTGACAGTTCTGTCAGCGCTCCCACTTAATCCTTTAACCATACCCAAAAATGTGAGCTTCTGAAAGGTAGACCCTTCCTTTAGGTTCTGTTTGTTTGAATAGCTCTCAGCTTGAGTCCAGGAACCTATACATATAATGTATTCTTAGCCCAGTGGCTTATAACCATGAATCAAAGCCCAATTTTAATTACAGTGGTTCTTAGATGTTTGGAGTCATGATCCCTTTCCGAGAATCAAATGAATGTTATGGACCAATTCTGAGGTAAAGCACTGACAAGCGAAATGGCCAGACACTCACTTTCTCCCCTACCCTGGCACTAGCATTTTAAAAAGAAACCAAAACAGTTAATAATACAGACCAGAGGCTTCAGAGAACACGTCCTATTTAATCTGTACAGAAACAGCAGGGCGATGAGTCTTGGCTATGTGAGGTTTGGAGCTGTAACTAACACTCAGGAACTCACCCAGCCAAGCGGACTCTCTCCTGACTCTGGGCCCTTCGTTACCTCAGGCCCTGCGTGGTCACAAGCAAAGGCAAGCCTCTCTGTTGTCAGTACTGCCAGTGAAGTAGCAGAGGCGTTGTGAGACGCCTCATGAGAAGACGGTAAAACTCCTGACCTTGAGATGGCTATGCTCATTGGCTTCTCCCCCCCTTGCCCCTCCCATTTGTGCCAAGTACAGCTGCGGTCCAGGCACACCGCCAGGAACCACATGATGCAGCAAGGTAGAAAGAGTCACAGCACACAGTGATCTGAACTCTAGCTCTACCTGTTGGCTGCTGAGCCTGTGCCTCAAGTCCCCTGTCTGTAAAGCAGTCGGTGGGATTTCCTTCACGTGGTTGGCCGGAAATCAGACAGACCTATGTGGGGGCAGTGGCCTGCCCGTGACCTACAGAGCATAGACAGCACGTGGGGGTTATTTGCGATCCTTTTAGAGAGGAAAACAAAACAAAACAATAACATCTTGGGAACTAGAGAGATGGCTTAGCGAGTGAGACTGTTTGCTGCATATGTTATGAGGACTTGTTCAGATCCTCACAGCCACATTAAAAGCTGGATGTGGCCAGGCGTGGTGGCACATGCCTTTAATCCCGGCCCTCAGGTGGCAGAGGCAGGTGGATGGATCTCTCCAGTTGGTCCAGTCTGAGAACTATGCCTCGTGTGGGTCCCCCAATTTCTATGGACCCTCTACCCATCCATAGATCAAATAAACAGGGAGGGGAAATCTGGTCATGGTAGACTGGAGTTTACCCTGAAGCCTTCTCAGTGTCTGTTTAAAAAAAAATTTCAGCCTCCTTGATCGATGGGATGGCTGTTCTGTGGCTGAAGAGCGCACTGTGGATGTGTCGACCAGCTGTTCCTTGCACCCCAGAGTGGAGCTCAGGGCTGGCAGGGCCAGTCACGGAAGAGCCACTTCCACCAGAGTAGCTACTCTCTCCTGTTTTGCCCCCAAGGTTATCATCTGAAAACACTCGAGACGAGGGATGTAACACAGTCAAGGTGAGAATTAAAGACTATGTTCTAGGGGACGGAGAGGTGACTCGGGGTTAAGGGTGCATACTGCTCTTGTGGAGAACCAGAATTCACAGCAGCCTGTAATCCTAGCCCCAGAGCATTCGCCCTTTTCTGGCCTCTTTAGGCTCTGTACTTACACCCACAGACCCGCACATACACACCGTGCTGGCTAGTTTTTTGTCAGCTTGACACAAGCTAGAGTCATCAGAGAGAAAGGAGCCTCAGCTGAGAAAAATGTCTCCCTAAGATCTGGCTATAAAGCATTTTCTTGATTGGTGATTGATCCGTGAGGACCCAGCCCACTGTGGGTGGGAGCCAACCCTAGGCTGGTGGTCTTGGGTCCTACAGGAAAGCAGGCTGAGCAAGCCATGGATAAGCAGCGCCCTTCCATGTCCTCAGCTCCTGCCTGCAGGTTCCTGCCCTGCTTGAGTTCCTGTCCTGTTCTTCCTTCATTGATGAACTACGATGTGGAAGTGTGCACCAAATAAACCCTTCCCTCTCCAACATGATCGGCCATAGCATTTCTTCACAGCAATAAAAAACTAACTAGGGTGCATACATAAGTAGGAATAAAATCCATGAAATAAAACAAAATAATTAAATAAAATTCTATGAAGACTCTTGGCTACACACCTGGCATTTTAGAGTCACTACTTGAAGTCACATGACATGCCGTGCTTTTGCCAGGCTGGCTGGGTCCCGTTTACTGTGGCTTCCTAGATTCTAGGCGTCCTACACTCACCGCCCCTCTTGGTCATCAGCCTTTCAGAAAGGGTCTTCACTATATACATTTTACAGCTACAGAAACGATGTCAAGCTGGGCGTGGTGGTGCACGCCTATAATCCCAGCACTTGGGAGGCAGAGGCAGGTGGATCGCTGTGAGTTCGAGGCCAGCCTGGTCTACAAAGCGGGTCCAGGACAGCCAAGGCTACACAGAGAGACCCTGTCTCAAAAAACAAAAAAACAAAACAAACAAACAAACAAAAAAACAGAAACGATGTCATCTGACCAGGATCCCTGGGAGAGAAAGAGCAGAGTTAAGCCTCAAATCTGGGTCCCTCTGGCTTTAAAGTCTAATCAGTTGCCACCCAGCCTCTCTCATGCTGTTGGAGGCCTTGTCTTCTCACCGAGTCACGTGTTCTGTTCCCAGGATGAACCTTCAGGGATCATCGATGGCATCCAACCGCCTCACTTCATAGCTAAAAACACTGAGGTCCAGAGGGACACTTTCCTAAGTACCAGCTTAACCTGCTGGGTATCATAATACCCCTTGATCTATTGCAGCACACACACACACACACACACACACACACACACACACACACACACACACCCCAAACACAAAAATAGACAACCAGAAAATAAAATACTTTAATGGAACCTCAAAATTGAACTCTCCTATAATCACCAACCATATCAAGAAATAGAAATAGAAAGTTCCAGCGACCCCAAACTCTCTCTCTCTCTCTCTCTCTCTCTCTCTCTCTCTCTCTCTCTCTCTCTCTCTCTCGTTTCTCTTCCACTCTCTCAAATTTATCTGGCTTCTGTCGTAATATCATCAGCACAGCCTATGTCCCTAAATACCACAGCTCAGTTCTCCTGACTTTGAACTTCGTTACGTCACACCATACCTGGTACGCTCCTGTACCTTCTTTCATTAGTATTGTTTAATCCATAGTGTTGCATGTACTGTGGCTTACCATGCCCACAGCCAGATGGTATTGCACCACCGTGTAGAATAGTGTACCCCGAGTTCATGTTTGGACTGTTACCTTATTGGAAAACAGGATCAGTTAAGTTAGGTTGAGATCATGTTAGATGAAGGGGGAGGTGTCCTAATTCTGATGAGCATGCCCTGATGGAAAGGCCGTGTAAACACAGACAAGAAGGAGAAAACCTCGTGATGCCAGGGGTCGGGATAGTAGTGACAGATCCACAAGAAGGAACACCAAGGATGGCCCTCTGCTGCAGGAAGAGGCAAGGCAGGGACAAACGCTCCTCAGAGGCTCCAATGGGAACCAACCCTGCTGATCCTTCGGTTTCGGGCTTGTAGCCTCCTAAATTGTGACAGAACAAAGTTTTAGGCTGGAGATGTTACTAGTGCTTATGAAGAAGGCCAGTGCTTATCTAGGAGGCACAAACCCCTGGCTCTGATCCCCAGTGCCTCATAAACCAAGGGTGGTGGCACATGCCACTCCAGAACTTGACACGTGGGAGCCAGAAGGTCAGAAACTCAAGCCCATTCTGTTCTAGGTAGAGAATTGGAGCCAGCCTTGACTAGTGTCTTGGGGAAAAAATGCTTAATTAACAGTGTCACACGCCTTTAATCCCAGTTGAGGCAAGTGGATCTCCATGAGTTCGAGCCCAGCCTGGTCCACAGAGTGAGTTCCTAGATAGCC
Source organism: Acomys minous (assembly GCF_964271855.1). NCBI lineage: Eukaryota > Metazoa > Chordata > Mammalia > Rodentia > Muridae > Acomys > Acomys minous. The sequence goes on from NC_140490.1 coordinate 17,533,521, forward strand.
AGGGCTACATAAGAGAAACTCTGTCTCAGAAAACAAAAAAATCAAACAAACAAACAAACAAAGCAACAACAAAAACCACCCAGCTGGTGCCCTTTGAGAGTGCATATAACATTTTACTGTAGAAACCAGCCCCAATTGGCTTATAAATAGCACACCACCACTTCCTGATGCGTTCCCCAGTTGAGGCTTGTTGTCATGATCAGAGCTGACAGCGACAGTGCAACTGTGAGCACTGTTGTCTCTGAAGCCTGTACTCAAGGGCCTGGTTTCTCTGGGTGACACATCTCTAGAGCCCTGATAATGAGACACACTCAGAAGGTGGACAGGGGTGATAGCGCCCCCCAGTCAGAGCCTCTGATGGAGCAGTTCCCTCCCTCAGACCTGCCAGTCCCTTCTGAGGCTGCTTGGCTGTGTTTGAAGCTGCTCTGCTCATTGTCACTATGGGGGAACTCAGCCACAGCGTTTTGGTCCAAAAGTCCCTAGCCACGGGTCCTTCTAACAAGAGGGGGCTCCTCATGTTTTCTCCCCACTTACCAAGAAATCCACTGATTTTAGAGCATGGTTACCCTCAAGGGCAGTGGGACACCAAAGAGCAAAATGACCAGGCAACATGGGGCAGGAGAGGCCAGTGCCTACCCAGTATACCCCGGAGTACCAGTACACGTGGCTGCAGCAGCCTCTCTCAGTGGCCAAGTCTCAAGGGGGAAAATAAAAGGAATGTCTCTGTCAGCACCGAAGGGGTCCATTCCTGATGAGTCACTTCCTAAACTTCCAGGTCTGCGGCGTCCGAGGCTGCTTATCCCATGTGCACACAGAGGCTTGTTTTCCTTGTTTTCAGACCACCTCGCGGAGGGCTGGGCGCTTTGCTTCTGACACACCCTCTTGTTATGATCCTGTGCCTCATTTGACTCCGTCTTCAGAATGACTGAGTTGGTCTGTACAACCTGTTCTGAGAAATTATGAAAATAGCAATACTGAGGTAAACAAAGTTTTCTTTTTTTCTCTTCTTTTTAGGGAACTCCGGCTGCTTTGAATTTAAAATCAGATGACAAATCCATGGTGAACCCCACCCATTGATGCTCCAGAGCCAGGAAAGGGATTTGTTTTTGGGGGTTTTTTTTTCAGTGATGATTTCATTATTTAATATTCATTCTCTATTGGCAAAGGTCCTCCCACAAAGAAGTTCTGAGAAGCCGGTGAGGATGAGTAAGAGAGCTGGCTGAGAGCCACTGTACTTACAGCTGTGGTGAGCGCTGAGTTTTACAGAGGATTTTGAACAGTCTCTCTGGCTTGTTTTCCAGTTCCTGGCAATAGTAATAGTAAACACCCCTGCAGGGATGTCTCAGGGAGACATCTATCAGGTGGGGCTTGATCAAGGAAACATTACTACAATAAGTGATACAGAAAAAATGAATTTGCTGTGGAAATTGGCCCAGAGAAATACAGTGAGCCTGTGAAGCTGTGTGTACAAGGCTGCCACCTCTGTGTCTGGAAGGGTCAGTGCTGGACTTGAAGGAGAAAAGAGCAAGGAAAACAATAACCTACAAAGATAAGAAGTCACAAAGACAAACCATAGCTCATGAGTACCTACTGTGACACTCATCTGTCTCCTTCCCTTTCAATGTCCACCAAATAAGTGACCTGTGGTCATCACAATGACAAAGACACTCGATCAGGACACAGCTACATGAGCAAATAGGAAAGAATAAAAAAGATACGGGTCAGGATGCTGCTGTGCACCAACAGGGTGGTCTTGTATCAGTCAGCTACTGCTGTATAACAAATCAAACTGAAACTCAGCGTCTTGAGCCACAGTCACTCATTTTTGCTTCTGGATCTTAGGGTTGGCAATGAGAATGTAGATTAACATCAACCAGGTGTCTGTGCTCCAGCTCAGCTCTTCGCTGGTTTGGGGTTCGTTGTTTGCCGCATGTATGTTCATTGTAGGTAGAGGGCAGCAGTTATCTGGATTAAGCTCTCTTCATGATGGAAGAGGTACGGAATAGCAAGTAGAACCAGCTTTACCCCTTAAGATCAAGGCTCCTCTCAGCCACGCCATCAACTGTTCCTATATTCCACTGGTCAAAAAGCAAGTCTAGGTTAGGATGCGCAAATTAGTACACACAAGGAACATAGCTAGCAGAGGATGTAGACAGAGAGTGAGGAAAGATGTGGAGTCAACGATTCACAATCTTTTGATTATTTTAAATTACTTTATTTATTCACTTTACATCCTTGTCATAGCCCCATCCTTCCTCACCTCCCAGTCCGACCTCCCTCCCTCCCCCCTATTCCTCAGAAGAGGGGCGCCTCCCCTTCCCATCCACCCCAGTTCATCATGTCATATCAGGACTGAGTGTGTCCTCTTCCCCTATGGGCTGGCAAGGCAGTCGTGCGAGTCTATATGAGGGAGAGCCCCTGGTCCCCTTACTAGGGGACCCACATGAATCCTAAGGTGCCCATCAGCCACATCTTTGTAGGGGGCCTAGGTCCAGTCCCTGGTTATTAAAAATCAAATATCCATCTTCAGAGTCTCTTTTAAATATATTTCTAGGTCTCAGAATTCTAACTCCTAAGAGGGCATGTGGAGGAGAGTGGCTGTTCCAATCAGAGAGCTGAGTGGATGGCATTCAGAGGAGAGCTTTGGGCATTTTTGTCTGCTCTTTGCTTTATGCCTCTAAGGCAGTCTCTGCCCATGACAGCCATCCTAAAAATCCTTTGACCACTGGTACAGGTCTACCTGCTGCTGTTGTCTGCGTGCTGCAGTCCATTCTATTACGATGTGCATCTGTGCCTTGATCATGAGTTGTCATGCTTAAAGCCTGACCTACGGGGTAGTGAGCCCACCCTGGGTCCCTTCCGCCTTCCACTCCCAACTGAACATCTCACTCAAGGACATTTGATCTCCATACGAAAAGTCTGGGCCATGATTCTTACAGACCTCAGGGACAAACTGAGCCTCTAGAAAGGAACGGGCACTAACTCCTGATGACTGAGGTATACCAGAAGTCCATGGTTTGAATTCTCTCATTTCTAAGTATCGCCCTCCTGGATTTCCTTATCTATTTGTTAACTTAATGTGTCACTTGTTTAAAAACATGTTTTGTTCCCATGGTGGGGGTGCCAGCTATATTTAATCTCTTGGGCGAGCTTTGTGCATTGTTTTTCTTCAGAAAAAAAAATCTAAAAATTTCTTGGAACAGACTTGACCCTGGTTGGCTGAGCTCCCCTGCAGGCTCTCCAAAGAACCCTTTACTTCCAGAGGGCTTAAGTCAACAACAGCATCAAATCAAAACCAAACCCCATTACCATTCCACACCCCACTACAAGCCCCTTGGGAGAGAAAGCCATGTCTTCATGCGTAAAATGTGCACAAGACCCGGCCCAGTTGGAGCTTAAAATATCCTTGTTAATTAAAGAAGTGAATTCCAGGCTCTGTGACACAGAGTCCATGGTGGCAACACATGTCAAAACAGGAACAGCAGTATGTTTTGTTCCTGTGGTGGATTTAGATTGCCTAGGCACCCCCACTTTACAGGGGTTTAGTCGTGTTAGGCAAAATTATGACATAAACACAAAATCACCTCCATGTCTGCAGATCTCAACAATAAAAGCCCTTCTGCCTCCCCACCCACACACCCCCACACACCCCCACACCCCCAGTACTCTGCCCTTTGGTTTATCTAGACAGGGTTTCTCTCACAGTCCTGGCTGTCCTGGAACTCTCTTTGTAGACCAAACTGGCCTCAAACTCAGAGAGATCTGCCTGCCTCTGTCTCCTGAATGCTGGGATTAAAGGTGTGGCGCCACCACACTCAGCTTACAAGGATCCTTCTAAAAGCCCAACCATCCTGCCTTTCTCTGATTTCTCCCATTGGATAAATGTCAGTGGAGTTTAAGGAGAAGTGGGTTTTGTTTTATTCTGGATGGGGTCTCATGCGGCCCAGGTTGACTCTGAACACACTATGTGGCTAAGAACAATGAATTTTTGATCCTTTAACTCTGCCTCCCAGGTGCCCACAAAGCCCAGTTTACGCAATGCTGAGGACTGAACTCAGAGCTTGAAGTGTGCCAGGCAGGCACTCTACCTGCTAATCCACACCCCAGTCCAGTTTTTTTTTCTTTTGGTTCTTTTTTTTTTTTTTCTAGACAGGGTTTCTCTGTGTAGCCTTGGCTGTCCTGGACTCGCTTTATAGACCAGGTTGGTCTCAAACTCACAGCAATCCACCTGCCTCTGCCTCCCAAGTGCTGGGATTAAAGGCGGGTGCCACCGCCAATCGGCTCAGTTTTTTTTTTTAATTGACAATGATTTATTGAACATCATTTATAAGCAGGCACTCTGTGTTAGGGGTTAGGAAAACAGAGCTGAAGACAGCATCAGGGACTTCCCTGCTGAGGAGGGGGACAGGCATGACACTCGATGACAATTCTACAACATGACAAACTCCCAGATGCTCTGGACCTCCAAAGAAGGTGACCTTCGTCCTTCCTGGATGAGGTGACAAATGAAGTGGTTCTGGGTGAAAAAAAAACAAGAGCTGGGGCTAAGATGTGGTTCGGACAGAAAGAACAGCATGTACAGGGAGGACTCGGGCTGGAGAAAGTGAACATTCTTGCAACACCATGGAGTCAGAGAGACTGGGGAAGAGGGTGGGAGCCCGGGCGTGGTTGGAGATGGAGCCAAGGGTGAGTGGGAGCCACACCAAGCCTGTCAGCTCCTAAGATTTCTCGAGGTGTGGATTTAGCCTGAGGTCAATGTGGATACACGGAAGGGTTATTGACAAGAAAAATGACCTGATCGTATCTGGGATTTAAAGGCTACAGATTTGGATTAGGGAAGCCAGTGACAGGCCATCATAACCACCCAGCCAAGAGACAAGCCTAAGCTCTGACAGCTGGAGGCTTCCATCCGGAGACCAGGCAGGTGAGGTTCATAGTGTCACTCACCAATATCCTCATGGTCGGCCTGCGCAAGCTGAACGCATTACAAGCTTGGTCACTCATCTTCTCCTTTGGTGGACCATTTTATCCAGCCAACTTTGAAGCTTATGGTCTCTAACATTTGATGGCTTTTTGGTACATAATACACAAGCTTTTATTTCTTTTGACGTGGAAAACTGTGGGGAGTTTTCATACTTGAAACCCAGGTTTGCATGAATAGCTTCATTCAGACTTCTCCTAAAAGATTGACTTTGGGTCAAGACCAAACATAAATTTCATGCTGGAGTTCAGTAATGGGTTTGGATAACTTCGTCATTTCTTCTCTTAAAAATGAAGGCGGGGTTGTGGCTAGAGGGACAGCGCAGTGGTTAAGAACACTGGCTGTGTGCTGGCTTACAACCATCTGTAACAACTCCAGCCCCAGGGAGTCTGACAGTCTTCTGGCTTCCTTGGGCACCAGGCACAAACCTGGCACACAGACATACATGCAGGAAAAACATCTATACACATGTAAAAAAAATAAAATAAAATAAAAATTAATATTAGGCCGAACAGATGGCTCCGCAGCTAAGAGTGCTTCCTGCTCATGGAGAGGACCTGAGTTCAGTTCCCAGCACCCATCTCTAACAGCTTTATAGCCATATCTAACGCCAGCTCCAGAAGACTTAATGCCCCTTTTCTGGCATCTGTGGCCACCTACACACATGTGGCATACACTCACACAGGCACATACACTACACATAAGTAGAAATTCTTTAACGGGGGCAGGAGTTGGGTGATGACTCAGTGGGTGAATACTGGATACACAAGCGTGAGCACTTGAACTCAAGCCCTAGAGCCCACATCAAAAGCAAGCATTGGTGTAGACGACAGCTCCATGCCTGGGAAGGTGCAGAAGGGTGTCCCGAGGGCTTGCTGGCTGCCCACTCTATCCAATTGTTGGGCTGAAGGTTCAGCAAGAGACCCCATCTCCAAACCTAAAGTCATGCACGACAAAGGAAGACACCAACATTTACTTCTGGCCTCTATGGGCACGTACATAATAAGCGTGCACCTCGCTATACACACATGTGTAGGTGTGCACATTGATGCCCTTAAGAGCTCCCTGGGAAAAAAAAAGGATAAAAAAAATTTTTTTTTAATTTTTAAAAAAGGAACAAATGCAGCCGGGTATGGTGGCACAGGCCTGTAATCCCAGCACTTGGGGAGGCAGAGGCAGGTGGATCTCTGTGAGTTCTAGGCCAGCCTGGTCTACAAAGTGAGTCCAAGACAGCTGAGGCTACACAGAGAAACCCTGTCTCAAGAAAAAAAAAAAAAGAAGAAGAAGAAGAAAGAAAGAAAGAAAAGAGGCAAGCAGATCATTGTGAGTTCGAGGCCAACCTGGTCTACAGAGTGAGTCCAGGACAGCCAAGGCTACGCAGAGAAACCCTGTCTCGGGGAAAGGAAAAAAAAAGAAAAAGAAAAAGCTGCTTTGAAGATGCATTAATAGAGGACTTTGGGCAGTGTGTAGTGGCAGGTATCTTTTATCCCAGCAATTGGGAGGTAGGGGCGGAAGGATTTCTGGGAGCTTAAGGTCAGCATCCATGCACTTCCCAGGAGGAGGTAGGAATTCGTAGGGTGAGATGCACCAACCTAGCAGGCTGATGGACATCTTAAAAGCCCCTCTCTCAGCTGTCCCAGAGTCATCACTGGCCTAGCCTCATTGTCACATGGATTAATCTGTATGTAACGCAACAGCACCAAGGTCTAGGGAGAGAACCGGTGCCTAGCATATATGATTTGTGATTACGATTCCAAGCTCCCTAGGACAGAACCAGTCTTTAGTACCCTGCACCCCATTTTCCCCACAGGTACGTTTCCCCCCCGTGTCCCATATCATTTCTTTGGCATCGAAAACATGTCCAAGGGTAGAGGAGAAGGCTCTAAGGCTCTGACTAGAAGCCAGCAGAGAAGGAATGGGTGTGTCAAAAGCAAGGTCCTGTCCACGCTCCTCCTCTGCTACGTTCTTATTTCCCAGTTTAATCCCTGCTAGGGGATTAAGGGTCCATTGGGACAGAGAAGCCTTTGTAAAGTTTTAGCAAGGAGGAAGGAAGTGTGGAGACAAAGAGGAAGCCTGGGGACAGGAAACAGATCTCTTAGAGTTCCTGACACGATTTGGAGAAAACCCCTGTGGAAGAGGTTGAACCTCCATTTGTGGGGGAGACACAATTTCTGCACAAGTTGCCACCCAGGTGATTCTCAGCCAAATGTCAACACCCTTCTCCTGCACCGAAGCTTTCGTATACTGCAAAGGGTCTTGGATATGTTTTTAATATTATAAAGTTGTATTTAATATTATGCGATTGTAAAATGTGATGATTTTTAATGAATCTAAAACAGCTTAAAAGCAAAGGATTGAGTAAGCAAGCACCTTTGCAATTGTAGTGCTTTGGGTTCTTTTTTCCAGATGACACTCAGAGATTTCCAGAATAAAAAGGGTCACCCTACTTTTAAAGACCTCCAAAGTAGACTCCTCCACAGACTGCTCCTGGCACCTTCACACTTCCTTGAGATCTGACAAAATTCTCCCCATGGAGGCTCAGGCCACCTGGCCATGGAAGCCAGAGGAAGCCCCCGCCATCTTGGAATTCTTCCTACGTGTTCCAAGATTGTCAACAAGCCATTCGAGCCCTGTTCATCCTGTTTTCCACAAATTCTGCCGGGTGTGGGAGCCTGGTGTTGTGGACGTTCCATGCTGGACTTTCTCTCTCACAAAATGGTCTCTTCATCCACCAGGAGGACAAGGGAAGTGGCTGCAAGCAGCATAAGTTGGGTCAGGTTTGTGGGTACGTGAGTAAGTGAACTCCCCTGAGCTTGCCTGTTCTGTTCACACTCCCAGATGCTCTCCCCAGCACACTGCTTGAAAGAATGGCCCCTCCCTTCTTCTGGTCCTCAAAGAATCTTGGCCAAATGTGCCAAGGAAGTTTGGCCTCGCCTAAGAGGAAAAGGAAACTCAACAGTAGGCCAGAGGGTGAGCCACTGCTGGGAGATAGGATGCATCTGGCCTCTGTGTTTCAGAGGGAGGGAGGAAGGAAATCAAATGCTGCCAGCTTCCTCAAGGCTGCCCAAGATCTGGGTGTTTGTCCCCACATGGCTCTGATTGCCACTGAGATTCAAAACTGGCTCGACAAATGTCTTCCAGCTCACTCCCTGACTCTGATGTAAAAGTAATGCACTCGGGGCTGGAGAGATGGCTTAGTGGTTACTAGCACTGGCTGCTCTTTCAGAGAACCAGTGTTCAATTCCCAGCACCCACATGGCAGCTCACACCTGTCTGTAACTCCAGTTCCAGGGGATCAGACACCTTAACACAGACATACACGTAGGCAAAACACCAAAACACAGAAAATAAAAAAAATAAATAATATTTAAAAATTAACCCAAAGACCAGAAAAGAAACAATAACTGAGAAGTACTGTGAATAAAGGCCGTGTGAATATGGGTTCTGTTGAAAGAAAGTGTCCGCAAATAAATGCACAGTTAAGACGTCCACAGAATCCCCAGGGCTAGGATCGAGGCCTTTAGAAAGAAGAGTATGCTAACTTACACAACTATGTGGGAGGCATGGGCTCCCCCTAAATCTCTAAGAGCCCCCTGAGAATCTGTGCTTCCCACAGAAGTTTCCTATGCTGTGTTAAGATGTTTCACATAAACCTTCTACCTGTGGGCTGGCACCTTCCATGGTGAGCTGAGGTCTAAAGATAAAATTATTACCCGTATTTTCTTTAAAGTCCTTTAAATTAGGCTGGAAAAGATAGCTTAGCTGCTAAAGTGCTGGTCACGTGAGTGTGAGACCCTGACTTTGACACCAAGAATCTATATTTAAAACTGGGTATGTCTATGAGTTTGACCGTGATGGTGCCAGTGAAGGGGACCCCTGGGGCTCAACAGCCAGGAAACCTGGCCTTCTTTGTGAGCCTGGGGCCAATGAGAGAAACTGTCTCAAAACACAAGGTGGGCCGCACGCAAGTAATCCCAGCACTCAGAGGCAGAGGAAGGTGGATCGCTGTGAGTTCAAAGCCAGCTTGGGCTATAAAGTGAGCCCAGGACAGCCAAGGGTACACAGAGTAACCGTGTCTCAGAAAACTAAAACAAAAAACAAACAAACAAACAACAACAACAAAAATAACAAGAAAAAAACCAAGGTGGAAAGTCTGAGGCTAGCCTGGTCTATATAACAAGTTCTAGAGCAGTCAGGGGTACATAGTGAGACGCTGTTGAAGGAGAGAGAGAGAGAGAGACTGAGGAATGACACTTGAGGCTGACCGCTGGTCTCCACACATGCACACACATGTGTAATGTACCTGAACACACAGGAATATACACATGCACATGAACACACACAGTGGGGGAAAAAATCCTTCAAGTTACTCAGAAGCACGAAAACACTGTATTCTGAGAGCCTTTTGTAAGACTGGAGTCCCACCGAGGACACTGTCACATCCAGGCTCAGCCGAGGTGCCCCTCCACCAGCTAATCAACAATGCTACCAGCTCATGAGAACTTAGTTTCATCAGCCACTTGTGAGGGCTTGAGGGGATTGTTTCTTTGTTGTTCCTGCTAGCCCCGCATAGCCCAGTTCCCGTAGCATCGATGTGTCTAGGATACAAGCATCTCTGAAATCTGTTTTTCAGTATTTGTTTATTGAAACAATACATGTGGCTACGGCTAGACACTGAAGAGTGTTCAGATGAACTTGGATCTTGTTTGTGGCAACAGCACCTGGGGAGTTTCTAGGTAGAGGAGCTGCTGCAGGCTGGTGGCCGAGCTGGTCAGACAGGACACCTGAGGTGACTTAGAGTGAGTGTGGAGTGATTTAGACTGTTTCAAGACTCCCCGCTTACAGTCTCACCACCCAGTCACACCCACTGGCCAAGGCGGGTACACTGAATTTCCGTTCACGTGTTAGACCAAGGAGAAGGGGCTGCTGGGATTTAGTTCTCTGATCCAACTGTGCTCTTCCGGTTGCCTTGGCGGTTTTTTTGTTTTTGTTTTTTGTTGTTGTTGTTGTTGTTTGTTTGTTTTTGTTTTTGTTTTCCTTTTCTGGCTCTCCGTGTGCTTTATTGCCTGTAGTTCTCAAAACGCTCCTGGGAGACAAAGGACATCAAGCTACTCGTTTGTCAGATTTGGAAACTAACCCTTCCCAAACCCCGAGTCTTATCTGATCTGCTATCAGACATGCTGGGATGACCTTAGAACTGAAGCAGAGCCCAAGCTTTCCAACGTGAATTCCAAGTTCGGAATAGTCAAATATTTCAAGTTTTAAATATCATTAAGCTCCTCTGGAAGTGTTTGCTCAAAGTTCTCGTCACAAAAAGAGGCTGGGTGACCATTGGACTTCCCTTCCAGCCCTAAAATAATCTTGAAATCCATGGTCCTCTGTTCCTCCAAAGGGCTAGAATTCTCCGGACTCTGTTCTTCTGTCGCCCTCTGGTGGCCACTTCACGAACAACACAGCACAAAATCCTAGCTCAATGTGCCTTCTTTTGTTGTTCGTTCATTCCTGCAACATCAAATGAGTGCCACTCTCCGCAGTAGGATGGGAGGAAATAAAGCCGTGTGTGGTGGTGTATGCATGCCTGGAACCCCAGTACTTGAGAGGCTGAGAAAGGAGGACGATGATGACTGGCCAGCGCGACTTACATAGGCAGACCCATGTCAAAAAAAAAAAAAAAAAAAAGGAAAGAAAGAAAAAAAAAAAGAAAAAGAAAAGTAACTATTTAAAAAATAAAGCCAGAAGGCTTTGCATGTCCTACAAGGGTGGTAGATAATCAAATATTAGATTATTACAAAGAAGTCATGGGACCAACGTCTTAGAGGCATGTGCAGAAAATGCACACAGCCCGGGTGTCTGGGATGCTCTGAGCAGGGGAAAGGGCAGAACTGAGTTCTGGAGGGCAGACAGGAGCAGAGGTGGGTGGCAGAGGTCAGGAACTCAGGGGCCTGTGACCATGCACGGGCACTGCAGTGGAATTCAGAACCCAGGTCTTGGGCGGCTAAGATCCAAATGTGGTTAGATCAGATAATAAAAGAGTTTTGTGTCACAGCCTTATTTGAGCTTGTCCCTAAGCTAATGCCACCAATTGTTAAAGCATGTTCCCTATTGATAAAAATATTTAAGTACTCATCCTTAATGTTTTATTAATACATTTTATTTTTAGTCTCTGTGTGTGTGTGTGCACATACTTGTGTGTGTCAGTGTGTGTATGAGTATAATTATGTGTGTGGTGTGTGTGTGTATGTGTGTGTGTGAGTGTGTGTATGTGTGTATGAATATGTGTGTGGTGTGTGTGTGTGTATGTGTGTGTGTGAGTGTGTGTATGTGTGTATGAATATGTGAGAGTGCATGCATGTGTGTGTGAGTGTGTATTTGTGTATGTGGTGTGTGTGAGTGTGTGTGGTATGCATGCATGCATGTGTGTCTGAGTGTGTAAGTACTGTGGTGTGTGTGTGTGTGTGTGTCTCAGAAGACACTCTGTGAGTCAGTTGTCTTCACCCCACATGAGTTCTAGATGGCCGGGCTGGATGTCAGGTGCCTTTACCAGCTGAACCATCTTCACGCCTTAGGCTCTATTTCCTGAAGGCCCTACCTCCAAGAAATAATACCATCACAGCGCGCTGAGTTTCCAACAGCTAACCCTGTGGAGGACACACTTCAACCAGATCCACCCTGGCAGCACACACAATCTCAGCCTTTGGAAGAGGGTTCAAAGTCCCAGGCCTGTTCCATTCACCCACATGCAATGGTTTTAGTTGAGAGTTGGTAACAGTTGCCAAGATTCCTGGTGCCAACTAGCTGCTCCTGTAAAACAATTTGAGAGCTTTATCTTTTCATACTGGAAACAAGTTAGTTTATTTTAGAAGATTTTTGTGAGGTGTCCCAGTTTGGTTTCTATGTTGTAATGACACACTAAGCAAACCCAACTGCAGGGGGAGGACTGGGCCTCTTTGCCTTACAGGTTCCATGAAGGACCGTGAAACACAGAGCGTGAATGAATACATGCTTGCCCCTAGCTCATGCCTAGCTAGCTTTATTATATAGCCCAGGCTAGCCCAATTAGCAATTAAGAAACTGCATCATGGGCCAATCCGATGGAGGCAACTCTTTACTTGCATCTCCCTTTTGCCAAGTGACTCCAGGCTTGGGTCAAGTTAACGGCTGAAGCTGACTATGACGTAGGGTTAGAATGTCTTGTTTTTGAAGCCACGTGTTCAGGCTTTTCTAGAAGGAACACTTGTATCCTCTTCAGCCACAGATCACCTACCCATTTGCCACATGCTCTCTCATGCACGAGTTTATCTTGAAAGATTATTGCTCTTTCCTGCTCTGTGCTGCATGACCTCCCTTTGAACCGACAAGCCTCTGTGGCTTAGGTGCATTTTAGTGACCCCCACTTCTGTCAGGAAAGAGGTCAGCCAACTTGAAATACTGTATGTTTATCAAGAGAAAGTTCCTGATCACTCTTGTATTGACCACAAGGAAACCCTTCCACCTCTGTTAGCATTGATTACGAGACACTGTGTGTCCTTCGATCTATTTGTTTTTGTCTGTGATTTTTCCTTCTGACATTGAGCATGAGGCCTGGAACATGCCATGTAAACAGTGCACCACTGAGCGGCACTGCCAGCTCATTTTGTTTTCTTTAGAGCCAGTGTCTAGGAAATTGCTTCGGCTGGCCTCGAACTCCCAATCCTCCTGCTTCAGCCTTCCTGAGCAGGGATTGCAAGTCCACACCTGTACACATTTACTTATTCTATTTGTTTATGGGAAACTACAGTGTGATTTTTTTTTCTCTCCCTCTTTTGTTGAACAAGCACACAGACAGAAAGTGAGAGAGACAGAGAGGGAGAAAGAACGTATGTAAGGCCTGCTAACATCCTCCTAAGCCAGTGGCACGCTGCTCAATGATTAGCAACCAGCTCTCTAAATAGAGCAGAACTTAAGGCTGGATAGATGGTTCGGTAGTTAGCAGTATTGCAGAGGTTGTGGGTTCGGTTCCCAGCACCCACACAACAGCTCACAACCACGTGTAACTCTACTTACATGATATCCAATGACCTCTTCTGGCCTCCCTGGGAACCAGGCACGCATGTGGTGTACAAGCGCATGTGCAGACAGACATACAAATCAAGTCAAATTTTAAAGGGAAAAACAGAACAAACAAACAGAACTGAATCTGTGGGGAGCCCCCACCAGTGCTGGTGTTTGGGTCTTGAATGTCCCACAGAGATGCAAGTGTCTCAAGTTTGGTTCTGCAGATGCTCGCTATGGAAGGGTGGGGGACACTTAAGAGGTGGGGCCCAGTGAGAGGCATTTGGTCATCAGAGCTGTGCTCTTACTGGGGATCGTGAGACCCTGACCTCCTCCTCTTTTTCTCCTTTGATTCCCAGCAATGTACTGGTTTTTTTCCCCACCTCAGGACCCAAGCATGAAGGTACTGCAATAGGCCCAAAGCAGAAGGGCCTGCCAATCACAGGTGGGGAAATCACAGCTGCCAACCAATCACAGGTAAGGAAATTCGAACCCGTGAGCTAGCAGAAACCTCTTCTCTTTTCTGACCTGATGGTCCCAGTTGTCTGTACAGCTACAGAGCATAAATATCTTATGGCCCAAGTCTTCCCACCATGGCTAACGTCCAGTTACTAACAGGATGCCACTGGTCACAGAGCTGGGACAAGAAGAGACACACAGCAGGATGCCATTGTGGACCGTGGCCTTCCTGCACACCTACTTTAAGCGTGTGAACCTGCAGGCTTACAGTTAGCAAAATGCAGTGAATAGGAAGAAATGAGCTTTGTGGGTTTGTTACCCATCGATTTTAAATAACACAAGTATTGGTTTGTGTGTCTGGGCAGTAGCTTTTACGTCTGTTTATCTTATGATGTGTGCACATCGAAGTACGTATGTGGAATCAGAGGATGACCTGCGGCAAGGGGGCCATCCTCTCTTTTCACCAGGGGATGCTGGGGTTTGAACTAATTTCTCCAGGCTTGTCAGCTAGTATCTTTGCCCACTGAGCACAGTTCATGTAATTTCTTTTCTTTCTTTTTTTTTTTTTTTCTTTTTTTCTTTCTTTCCTTTTTTGTTTTGTTGTTTGTTTGTTTTTCAAGACAGGGTTTCTCTGTGTCGCCTTAGCTGTCCTGGTCTCACTTTGTAGACCAGGCTGGCCTCGAACTCACAGAAATCTGCCTGCCTCTGCCTCCCGAGTGCTGGGATTAAAGGCGTGTGCCACCACACCCAGCTGTAATCTCATTTTTAATAACAGCTGTTTATAAACTAGCACATAAAGTTCCTAAAAGTTTTACTAATATGTTTCTGTGATCCAATAGAAGCCAGTTCCACACGTGGCATTTATCTTTATTACTCTAAAAGAACAAAAGGGAAGAAGAGAGAGAGAAAGAGAGGGAGGAAGCAAGAGAGTGAGCTAACAAATAGCATATTTAATTCCAAAAAAAGTCTTATTTGACACTCTGATTTATTTAATAGAGTAAAAATTTGAGGTTAAGTAATTTTCTTAAGAGACTAATTTCAATGGCTGGGTTATAGTTTGGGTGATAGAGCACGTTCATCGCATAAGGTCCCAGGTTCAAATCCCAGTACTACAAAACAGATAAATAATAACAAGGCCCTTGTATTGACAAAAATAAAAGTTTGTAGGTGCGCATGATAGCGCACATTGTAATTCCAGTACTCAGGATGCGAAGGCAAGAAGATCCTGAGTCTGGATCCCAGCCTGGGCTACACAGCAATTGGAATGTTAGAACAGTAATTTCCACTCTCTGAGTGAGCGCGTCACTCCGTATGCGCCTTCTTTCTCTGTGCCGCTCCATAGCGATCTTGCGTTGTCCTTGTACTGTTTCTAAGTGTGCTGTTTACTAATACATAACGCCATGGTTGCCATGGTGACTAGAGTGTGTTTCCCCCTGATATCTCCAAACCGGCTGCTGATGTTCTACACAAACACTCTTGCATTTAAACACACATGCGGCGCAGGTAGGAAGGAGCCTTGCGGAAGAAGAGCTCCTTTGCCGGTGACGTGCGGCCACGGAACAAATGGCTCCGGTGGATCCAGCCTCTTCTGCCTCGCTCAGTGCCGCCTGCTTAATTAAGCTTTCTTGGAACTGGAACACAGTTTCCTCATCTGATAAATAGAGACAGTGACAGATGCACCTCTGCCAGGTCTAGAGGTTTGAATGGAACCGTGCCAGCGGAGCACTTAGCAGAGACCTGGCAGCCGGAGGCACTGGACTTGTGCAAGAGTTACTACAGAGGCTCTTAAACTCGCTGTGGGACTAATTCACACCCATAGCTGGCGATATTTTAATAAAGTTGTAGCCCTTCATACTCTCTCTTTCCCTCTTCTTTTTCACTTCCTGTTGAATAGAATAGAACTGGGCAGCATTTCGCGTGCTGAATGGTAACCGCATCGCCGGCCTCGCGAGTCTCCGGCTTGACCCTTCCACATGCCGCAGATGACGTCCGTTGTTAATGTGAAGAGTCACGACGCCTTGGGGCTCTGCATCCTACTTACATTAAAAGTTTCCTTCTTTTTTTTCTTTTCTTTTGACAGGGTTTTGTTATATAACCCTGCTGACCTGGAACTCACAATCCCCCTGCCTCAGCCTCTTGAGTGCTGAGATGAAAGAAACCACCAAATGTAAGGGTCCTTCCCCGATTTGATTCTTCAGTGTTTTAATTCCAGGCGCTCAGTCACTGCTGCATTGTGAATATGCAAAGCAAGACAGGATAAGAAGAGGTAGGTGCGCCCTCCTCCCTGCTGCTCACTCCAGGCTCCGCTGGACCCTCATAAGGCATCCCCTGTGACACTCCTCCTCTCATAGACATGCCGGTACGCGCATGCGCAGCTCTATTCCTTCACTGCCTCTCGGGCTGGTGCTGTAATCGGGCTCAGTGCACACATCGGGGGTGGTTGTTTTCTTTACTTACTGCGTCAGGGATTGTTGTTGTTTCCGGTTATAAAGACTAACACATTTTGCTTAGCTACACCTCAGATTCTTCCCTGAGGCACTGTGGCTCAGTCATTCTCTCTCTTTTAAAGATGTACTCATTTTTATTTTATGTGAGTGTGTGTGTGTGCACACGAGCGTATGCAGGTGTGTACACACATGTACATGTGCACAATGCCCATGCCACTGCACTAGGAGCCAAAAGGGGGTGTCAGCTCCGCAGGAACTGGAGTCACAGGCAGTTGTGAGCTTTGGGGTGTCGGTGCTAAGAAGCAAACCTGGTCCTCTGCAAGAGCAGCGAGTTCTCTTAACTGCTGGGCCACCTCTCCAGTCCCGACCCAGTCATTTTCTTACTGGTGAATATTCCAGCAACCTTTCTGTTCTGGCTTCCCTCAAACCCCAGCCCCCCACTCTCCCTCAACAAACAAACAAAAAACCCCAAAGCTACAGTAGACACTTGTAGTCAGTGTGTAAGGGGGCCGGGGAGGAGAAGGGAGAGTTAGAATTTTCCAGAGTCAGGTCTTATTTTCTACCAGGTTGGTTGCAGGAACCGAACTCAGGTCCCCAGGCTTCGCTGCAAACACCATTACCTGATGAGCCTTCTTGATAGCTCGACAGATAAACATTCTTGTACACACCTTTTGGATCCCTATTTCTTCAGGATACAGATAACTATATGGGGGATTGCTAAACCAGATCGAACACATTTCTAAATTTGAAAGATCCGATCAAATTACCCTCTCTCAGGAGTTATATTGATAATTTCCCACCAACGATGTATGAGATTTTTTTTTTCAAAAGAAAAACATATTTTCAAAACAAACAACATAAACCACAGCTTTGCTCGTGCCCCGCTGTTCTGTTGTTGCACTACGTGTTTGATTTGTTGGTATTTTCCTTAGCATCCTGGGATCCCACTTACATCTGGAACAGAAGTAAATGCCTGTTGTAGGTTTAAACACATGGCAATTCCATTTGGGTGACTTCAGCGGTGTGTACCCCATCTTCTCCCTGCTCTGGGACAATCTGAGTCAGGTGGCAACTGTATACCCCGTGACA
This sequence comes from Acomys minous, assembly GCF_964271855.1. Taxonomy (NCBI): domain Eukaryota; kingdom Metazoa; phylum Chordata; class Mammalia; order Rodentia; family Muridae; genus Acomys; species Acomys minous. The sequence goes on from NC_140490.1 coordinate 17,550,528, forward strand.
TTCTAACAGAATTAGTTTGCAAAGCCTACACTTATTTTGAGAAAGCCTCGAAGCCATTTAACTATCTTCTATGGTCCTCAGTGTTCTTGTGTTTGTCTATTTAGTAAATCTTGATCATTTATGTTTTATTAGAAAATTCTTCATCTCCCCCCAACCAGGTTTCATAACTTTTAGTATAGAGTTGAGCATAATATTCTGCTAATGTAATCTGTAAAAGTACAAGGACCAAAGTGGTGCACACCTATAATCCCAGTATTTAGAAGACAGAGGCAGGAGGTCACAAGTGCAAAGTCAGTCTGGCCAACACAGTGAACTGTAACTCTCTTTCTTGTAATCATACTCCTGCCCTCATTCCGTGTGTGTGTGTGTGTGTGTGTGTGTGTGTGTGTATGTGTGTGTGTATGTGGTATGTGTTTGCACGAACACATGTGTGTGTGTATGTGTGTGTGTGTGTGTGGTATGTGTTTGCACGAACACATGTGTGTGTCTGTGTGCATCTGTGTGGGCGGTGTGTGTTTGCATGTGTGTGTGTGTGTGTGTGTGTGTGTGTGTGTGTGTGTGTCCAGGATTCTATTTTCTCTTTTCTAACCACCCATTTCTGCTTTAAGCTTTGTCAATTCCTTCTGTTTAACTCAGTCATAGTCTACTGGCAGCCTTTTGAAGTTCCAGTTGAAACATTTCTTTATAGTCCTTTTTTCTTCGTGTTCAGTTACTAAAGCTTTACACACCCGCCGCCTTCTTGTGCACAGTCTCAGCCCTCTCACTGAAGAATGAATATCCTAGTCAGTCTTTTCTAAACAGTCTGTTCTTGCAATTTCTATTCCTCATCCAGTCAAAGGTTACGCCGCGTAGGAGTGTGTGGTGTTTGCTTCTTCCCTCCCCACACCCTCCCGCCTCTTCCTCCTACATTTTGGCATTGCCGGTCTGTTTCTCTGCAGTATAATCTGATACTGTGGGTACCATACTACTTTTTCTTGGGATGTGTTTCTTTTTCCATGAAGACTGGTAGCTGATTACTTGTGGTGTTTAATGACCCAGGTCAGAGACTGTCCTCTGGAGAGAACATCTAGACTTGGGAAGAGATTTCGGTACAACTGTCTTCTTGTAAGTCAGCTAGACTTGTAAGTGGAATTTCAAGTTCATGGCAGACGTGTCTTCTTATTGCTCTGTTGCAATCTTAGAAGTCAAAGGTGATAGACATGCGCAAACTAGAAAAGAGATAAAGGAAGGTAAGGAGTTACTTAGCTCAGAATTACAGAGCCCAGGTTTAAGTCTCTAATGCCATTTAGCAGGCCAGGCAGCTACTGAGAATTACATTTGAGAGGATACAAGAAAGAACAGTAGAGGGGATGCGAGAAACAACAGTGGGAAGGACGGGAAACAGCTTTCTGAAGAGGTGAGGCCGGAAAGCAGACAGGACAAGGCCGGGATGGGGAAGAGCTGGGAAGGGGTGGGTAGGTGTGTGTGTGTGTGTGTGTGTGTGTGTGTGTGTGTGTGTGTGTGTGTGTGCACGCGCGCGCGCGCGCGTGCTTTGCTCCTCATCCTGCTGTGTTGGCCACTAGATACAGGGAGTGAGTGAAGTTGAGACACCTCCACCCCTCCCTTGGAGCCTTTGGAGGAAAGGAACTCTGAGTGTTCTGAGGCAGCACGAGTGACAGAGGAGGAACAGTGGCAGGGCTGGGGTACACAAAGAAAAGAATCCCCATGACCTTAATAGATCTCATTCTCCCTTTCTTTCTTTCTTTCTTTCTTTCTTTCTTTCTTTCTTTTTTTCTTGGTGGGGGAAGGGCAGTGCTGAGCTTGAACTCGGCGCCTCCAGCATCCTAAGCAAGCACTCTATCAGTGAGCTGTATCCTCAGCTGGGGATGTTCTTGAATCAGGGTCTCACTGTATACCTCAGGATGACTTTGAATTAAGTGGCCCAGACTGGCCTCACACTTGCTTTTGCCCCCTGAGTGCTGAGATTGCACCAATTTCTGTTTTCTCCAAGCTGCTCCTGGGTGTGTTTATCATAAGGCGACTCCTCAGGGTTGGTCCGTGTCCATGTACTGAGCCAACCCAAGTGTAAACAGACAGGACTTTTTTCTTTTCCTTCTGATGGCCTTACAGAGTCCACCATGTGACCCTAAATGTGTGCCGAGCGGGGAGTGGTGTTAGGATTCTGCCCCAGTCTGCCTACCTGTGACGTCATTGCGTACCTGCCACTGGGCGTGGCCTTACCTAGTATATAAAAGAGCAAGCCCGCCTCACTCCTCCCTCTCATCTCTTAGCTCTTCTCTCTCTCCTCCTCTCTCTTTCTCTTCCTCTGTCTCTTTCTCTCTTTCTGGGGTGCCCCTCTTTCTTCTCTCCCCATGCTTATATAATAAACCTCTCCGTATCATATCTATTGTGTGGCACATACTTCATATTTATATTATATTTCATCTCTCATGGTATTTCAAGCGGGGGGCTGGTACAACTGTGGTGGAGGCCGGGGGAACCTGGGCTCCTGCTCATTTGGTCTCTTCCGGTCTTCCAAGGGCCTGAATCCAGCTGTCCCATTTCCATGTCCCAACAGATTGCTGCTCAGCCCACCCGAGTTTATGACTTAGCAGATCTGATAGGTTTCTGTAGGAAACCGTCCCAACATCAAAGTCGGGAGTTGATGGGAGCTGGGCACTGGGCTAGACATACTCCTTCGTTGGATTTAGGATCATTTTCGGAATTCCCTTGTGTTAATGAAAACAAAACAGAAGCATGCGCCAATCCCTCATGCCAGGAGCATAAGCAATGAAGATGTGGCAATTTGTCAGTGAGGATCCACAATAATGGAGACCTAGGATTTGAGGAATAATTTCTGGAGCAAGAAAGAAGGGTTGCAGGCTAAGAGATGGCTCAGGGGTTAAAAGAACTGCTTGCTCTCTGCGAGGACCCTGGCTCAATTACCAGCACACATGGCAACTCACAAATGTCTGTACAGGGGATCCAATCCCCTCACCCGGACACGAATGCACAGAAAACACCAATGCACATAAAATAAAAATAAATAATTATTTTAAAGGAGGGCAGCTGGAGGGATGGCTCAGCGGTTAAGAACACTGTTTTTCTGGAGGTCCTGGGTTCAATTCTCAACCATCTATACTGAGACATAGGGCCCTCTTCTGGCCTGCAGGTGTACATGCAGATAGAGCACTCATACACATAAAAAGTAAGTCTTTAAGAAAGAAAGACTGGTTGCAAGCAGAAGCAACATGCGTTCAGGCTGAGTTGAAGGTAGAGACATTCATAAAGTAAGAATTTGACCAGTGAGGGCATTTTTAACAGAGGGCATACATAATTAGGTATGTACTCTGATGTTCAAGGGTCCTTCGTTACATCTTTATGTATCTGTTGCTTACATCTCTTTTTAAGCAGAGGGGTAAGTACCGCTCAAAGAGGGCACTGATTACCTACATCACATTGTGTTATGGATTCAAAGTCATCACATTTTCCAATGGGAGATGGGGTCTCATCCGACTGAACACAGCCTGAATTTGTGTTCTGTGTGCTCTAGTCAAATCTGGGAGAACTGTCATTGCTGTCCAGTCTCCTTCCTGTGCCTTAAGACTACCGTGCTTCGGGTCCCCAGAGCAGGAGAGACCAAATGGAGGGGTACCAGGGCAGCCACCACCCAAAGATGGAGTGATCGCAGTGCATGCTGCCCAGCACAGGAGGGCCATCCAGCGAAACCTGGGTGACTGCTCCCCAGAGGTGTAAGGAAATTCAATAGTGTGTGTGTGTGTGTGTGTGTGTGTGTGTGTGTGTGTGTGTGTTCATTTGGGTGATTGAACATGTAAGTATTCACGCACATGTTTGCATGTGCATGTAGAAGCCAGAGGACAACCTTGGGTGTCATTCCTCAGGAGTTGGCCACCTTATTTCCTGAGACAGTCTTTCAGTCTCACCAAGCAGGCTAGTCCATTTGGCTATCAGCCCAAGCACCCACCTGGTTCTTCTTAGCTAGTGCTGAGATTACAAGTGTGGGGGTTTTTTGTTTGTTTGATTGGTTGGTTGGTTTGGCTTTCTTGGGACAGGGCTTCTATGTGTAGCCTTGGCTGTCCTGGACTCACTTTGTAGACCAGGCTGGCCTTGAACTCACAGAGATCCACATGCCTCTGCATCCCCGTGTGCTGGGATTACAGGTGTGCTCCACGTGGCTGTGGGTTTTTTTGTTTGTTTGTTTTAATGTGCGTTCTGGGTATCAAATGCAAGTCCTTGTGCTCTCAAGGCAAACACTTCAGCAACAAGACATCCCCTCCCCAGCTCAGTGGCTGTCCCAAGCCGCTCAGATCTGAGGTGATTTGTTATCCCTCCGATTGTTGCCACAGATGACCTCAGTGTCTAGTCATGAGGAGCTTACGGAAGTGAATCTTGAGGATGACTCACAAGCCCCTCAGATAAGTCAGAAATGAAGTCACTAGCCCTCCAAGTGAGAAGCAGCTGAGAGGGACGTCAGGAGGATGACTTCTTCTTAAGGCTGCCCCTTTATAGGTAAGCCGGTTTCTATTTGGCGGCTTTGTGCTCCCTGCCCCCAAAGAAGGCCCTGGCTTTATTATGACAGCTGCTCACGTGATGCGGCTTGTGTGGCTAGATTCTCCCTGCTCAGTCCTGGCCCCCTCTCCCTACCTCCAGCACCAACAAAGGGCCCTTGTTGTGGAAGTTTCGGTTTATACGGTTTATACATAAAGTCGTTTTTTGTTTTAATCCCAGGTGTGGGATATGGAGGCTGCTCCAGTTAGTCCACAGCTGATAACTGCCTCCTGAGAGGGCGCGTGATCTTTGTCAGCTGTGAACTACTCCTGCATGTGTGAGGGGGCGTGGTCTTGGTGAATGGGGATAAAAGCCAGACCCAGAGAGAGATGGGGGTGGGGTGGGAGGGGGCCTCCAAGAAAGAAGAAGGCTGCTGGTGCTTCCTCCAGGCTGCTCCTGGTTGCTGTTGATGCAGTTTGACAGTTAGAGAGATCCTGAAGCGAGGACTGGACTTGCTCCAAGGAACCCAACGACCCTGAACAGCAGGAAGCAGCTAAGGAAAACTATGCCGCCCTTCCCCCACTAACTTTCTTTCTCCCTTACCTGGTATTGGGGTGTTGGAAGGGATTGGGGTGGAGTAGCGAGAAAGAGATGTAAGGAACCCAAAATAAAAATAGATTTTAAAAACTACTCCAACAGGCCCTTGCTAGAGCTGCATGCTCTAAGTATAGATGCAGGCCCATAAAGCCACCCAAGAAAAAGGCAGTTATAAGAAAGTGCTTTAATCAGGGGGGGAAAAATCTCGCAGAGTCTGCGTATTACTTAGCCATATTCTTAACCTTAGTGAGCAAGTAAATGTGGGAATGCCAAGAGTACCCGTCTGCTTAGCACTGTGGTGAGCCCCCTGGAACTTTCCCTGTAAAGTCAGTTGTGGACGGAGAGCAGAGGAACAGTTGGTGGCCAGGGGGACATGGGCTACCAGATGTCTCAGCGTTACTGCCTCGCTTTCCTCATCTCCAAGCACCTGTTGTAGATATTTGAGGTGCATTAACAAACAAACCAGGCCAAAAGGTCAACGTCCATGACTTCTTAGAGATTACATGTCTACTGGGTAGAGAACAAAGGTCGGTTACATGTCGTGCAGGAGATGATTTAGTCTATGGGGATAGTATAACAGGACGTGGGATGCCAGGAAGAAGAGACTGCCTCCAGGAGTAATTGGCTCCATTCAATTGGCTTTGCTGAGAGCTGAGGTTTGCAGAAGACGTGAGGGAGGGAGGGAGGGAGAGAGCAGGCTGAGTGGATTTCTCGGGGGAAGAGGGTCCTGGGTGGACAAAGGTCCTGAAGTGGGAGGGGCCTGTGCATATGAAGAACAACAAGATTGTTGCGGGCGGGAAGGAGAGAGAAGGACTAGAGTTACGGAGTCAGATTGGTAAAGGCTTAGTGGGGGAAGGCTATATTCTGCAAGCCTTTCAGCCATTGTAAGGCTTTACTTCTGATTGGATAGGAGCCGTTGGATGGTTCTGAGCAAAGCAGTGGAACATCCCAATGTGCTTTTGGTATTGTTGTGTTGAGACACTATCTACCGTTGCCCAGGCTAGTCCCCAACTTTACAAGGATGACCTTGAACTTCTGACCCTACTGCTGCTACCATCCAAGAGCTAGGATTACCAAACCTCTTATGTGGCACTAAGTATCCAGCCCAGAGCTTCACCTGTAATAGGCAAGCTTTCTACTTCTTTGGACTCCAAATTGAGGGGGGGACAAGGACAAATGCAGGAAGTCCGGTAGAACAGTGGCGATCCGTTTACTTTCTATAGTTGACTTTGAGGAAATGGAAGGTTTATGAGAAATGTAGGGAGAAGTGGACGGGCTGTGAGTGGAGACTGGACTGGTCCTGCTGACTCTCCCCAGGCGTCCCAACTATGATGGATTTGTTTGCCCTTAGGCTTTGTTGGTAGAGCTCATCTTGCAGGTGTGACCTGGCAGCTGTGTGTAACCTGACCCTGGCTGGGCCTATTTTAGGGAGGTGGGTGATCAGATATTCTGAAGAGGAAACAGCAGACGGCCAGTCAATAAAGGCTGGGACTTAAAGGCTAGGCAAGCTGCCAACCTCGTCCCTGCACGGGGATGTGAGGAGGCGCTTGTAGCCAGGATGTTCTGGGAGGTAATGGACAGGAAGAAGAGGAATTTCTCCTGGGCTTTTGATCAGCCATTGTCACTCTTCTTCCACGGGACAAAAGGAAAGCCAGCACCTGACAGGGGCAGTGAGGTTGTCGGTGAATTAAAGAGAAATAAATTAAAGAGAAAATAAATAAAGAAGTTAGTTAGATGTAGTGCTGCAAGCATCTAATCCCTGTGCTCAGGAGGCCTAGGTAAGAGGATCACAAATTTGAAGGCCAGCCTGGACTATGTAATGAGACTGTACCTCAAAAGCCAAACCCAAACAAAGCAAAGTGTTTGAGGAATTAACCACTGAGCTGGAGTCAAGTATCTGGAATGATACAATTACGTGGTGACTAAAGAGCACGCGGGAGCTGGTTCCTCGAGGTTGCATCATAGCCGACTTGAACCAAAGCAACCGTGACTCCTAAACAAACACATTCCATCAAGGGTTCTGCTGATGATGGTGTAGTCAGTCAAATGACAGACCGCTGTCTGTTTGGCCCTTGAGGGGCCCTAAAGAAATGTAGATTCTGTTTCTTAAATTCTGTTGTTGTTGTCTTTGGTTTTGCTCCTTGAGACAAGATCTCTCTATGTATCTTGAATAAACCAGGCTGGCCTCCAACCTGCAGAAATCTTCCACCACACTGAGCCGAAGAAATCAAAAGTTAAAATGTGATCTAGCATCTTGCACAGTTAACGATAGGAAGAAACAACCCCAGAACACGACGGTCAGTGGGCTGAAGTGCTTAGAATGTGGTGCGCTGGGAGATTTACTCCCTTTGTCTTAACGTAGGCCAAGTAAATGTAATTTAATTTTTAATAGTGGCTGTGTAACACAACAGCCTTGCAGGATTTCCAGGAAATGAGCATTTGGCTCTCATGAGCTTGTCCAAGCTCTCTTCTGCACCCTGCTGCTCCTAACGCACAGTAGGAAAAAAAAAATGGAAAAAGACTAGCAGAGGTGAGTGAACCGTCCACAAAGAGAGAGCCCCAGAAAGCCTTGGTGGGGGCTGCGCATCCTTTGTCTAAGAGCTGTCAGATTCATTTTCTTCCAGAGAAGTCCGCCCTGCCTTGTCCCGAATGTGCCAGCCTCTCTTCCTAGCCTGGCTGAGCCAGATGGACGTCCCTAGTGCCACTGTGCTCACCCATGTCTGACCTCATACACTCGGTCAAGGGACATCAGGAGATTGTCTCCGGTGACTCCCGGCCATCTCAGTCTACAGCACCCTTGCAAGCGTTTCTAAGAAGAGAATCAGGAAATCTGACTCCAGAAACGCACATGAGGAACAAAGCCCACAGGAGATGCACTCACTGCTCAGATGGAGATAAACCTGTGTGTTCCCTGACGGCAGCAAGGGCCCTGAGTTCTAGTGCTCAGCTCAGGACAGCTTCAGGTGCTTGCTTCCAGCATGACAGAGTGTTCCAGGCGAGGGGCCCAAAGCTTTGTAGAACAGGACAGCCGTTTACTTTGGAGCCTCCAAGTCATGTCTGCAGCCTGGAGACCGCAATAAGGAAGGGCTAAATAAACAGAGCTCAGAGGAAGGGTCTGTGTTACAGTATTTTGTATCCGTTCAGCCTACAAAGCAATTAACTGACACAAGGAGACTGAACCGTACTTTAAAGCTGCCAGCACTTTGCTGGGCAGAGTCTGAACTGATCCTAATCTATTCATAAACTAAACAAACTACTCTAAGCCTTGTTACTGTTACATACATCTATTCCAAAGACTTGACACTTTGACCCCCGGGTTGGTCCTTGTCCAGTTCCCACCGTCTTCCTCCAACCTTAAAAAAAAAAAAACAAAAAACCTCGTCCCTCTCCAACTGTCAAACTTTTCTCCTCTCTTCTAGGAAGTCCCGCCTTCCACTTCCTGTCCTTCTGCCCAGCTGATTGGCTAAACAGCGCTTTATTGATGGTTGATACATTCACTTAGCATTCCTCCACAGGTCTGTCCACAGCCAGGTGATTAATAATGTAAGGAATACTTAGATGGCCTTGACCAGAGCAGTAATCGTTTTTCATGGCCAAAAGAAAGGATTGGATTTTCTTGTGTGGTGGTGTCATGGTGAACACCTGTCATGCATTTTTTTTCCAAGTCTGTGCCATTATATCTTCCTAAGGCTATGGAAGCTACAATACCAAGAGTTGGCCCTAATGTCAGTCAGCTGTGAGTGTGATCATGCACCATTAGTGCAGGTTCCTAAGTTGTGGTAACTGCACCAACCTGGTGGTGTGTTGATAATGCGGCTATGCATGTGGGGGGTGGGAGGGTAAAGAGCTTATGGGAAAATCTCTGTACCTACTGCTCAATGTTTCTGTGAAGCTAAGACCTCTCAACAACAGCAAACAAACAAACTTTAAGAAGCCCTATGCTATTTGAATAATAAATTTAACTTAATTCTCTAAAGATAAGATGAGAAAAATATGATATGCCACTAAAAGCATATTTTAAAAACTGAGACATTATCTTCAACATGTATAGCCAACCTCACACATAGAGAATAATTTACACAAGCATACTTTCTTTCCACAATGAAGTAAAGAAACACCTCCATTACATACTCCCACTGTTGTGGTTTTATGCCTTACAACAAGCCCAGGCAGGCAACCCAGCCAAAGCTACAAGCACAACCCCCCACCCCAACAGACACACACAAAAGGAACTCCTAAAGTTGAACTAAATGTATTCTGCATTCTGAGATGTGTCAATTATGAAATGTTGTGTTTCAGGTTTTAAAAATTCTGGGGCTGGACAGATAGCTCAGAGGTTAAGGGCACTGGCTGCTCTTCCAGAGGTCCCGAGTTCAATTCCCAGCAACCACATGGTGGCTCACAACCACCTATATAATGTGATCTGATGCCCTCTTCTGGCCTGCAGGTGTACGTGCAGGGAGAGCACTGTATACATAATAAATAACTCTTTTTTTTTTAATCCTGACAGGCTCATATTTAGAGTGATTATTTCTCATGGAGGTGGGATGTGGAACATTTAGGATGTGGTGCTAGCTCACAGAAGTAGGTCAGCAGGGTGGGCCTTAGGGTTATAGCCCCATCCGTAGATTCAGCCGTTCTCTACTTCCTGGTCTATACGATGTGATTCATGTGACCATGAACTCCACTGAGATGGACTAAGAGCCCCTGAAGCCAGGAGCCAAAATAACTCTTTCCTCTCCGGAGTTTCTATAAGGAATTTGTCACAGTGACACAAAATGACTCATAAACTTATCACCTCTGCTATCTCCACACAGCGGGAGTCTTCCCCGGGGCTTGGCTATTAGCAAACCATTCTCGTGATTGGGTTTTTTTTTTCCCAGACAGGGTTTTTCTGTGTAGCCCTGGCTGTCCTGGAACTCACTCTGTAGACCAGGCTAGCCTCAGACTCACATAGATCACCTGCTTCTGCATCCTGACTGCTGGGATTAACATGAGCCACCACCGCCCAGATTCTTAATGTAGAAGCCTGTGCTGAAAAGGAAGAAATTACATCTTAATTCTCCCTAACCACTAACCACGGTTGGTTTTGCATTTCCCTCACTCAGGAAAATAGGCAACCCCCAACCAGAAGACTGACAGCCCCTGTGAGTGCAACTAACGTTACAGTTACCATAAATGATTCAGACTAACACCTCTGGTTGTCAATTCTCTGACATTATTGCAGTCACTGGGGCTTGATATTTTGTGCAGCTAAAGCATATTTGTTACCATACTATGTTTCAAATATTTTGATAGTTGCACCTTAAGGTAATATTATGGTATATTTTAGACATTTAAATTTTTATTCTGCAACTTCAGTGGGAAGGGATGAAGGCCCGTCCCTGAACCAGCAAGAAGCCTATTAGTGCGATTCTTCAGCAGTCTTTTTAAACAACAGTCTCCTCCTCCCAAACCCCACCCAGCTTAGTCCCTTTCTTCAGGGCCCTGGGGTTGTGCTGACTTCTTCTCTCACAAGCTGACAGGAAAACTCAAGATGGTACATTCAGAACTCATTAGAGGTTAAACCAGCAAGGTCCCAGGAGAGAAGGAAAGCTGCAAGTTTATTCTCCTCTGATTCCTTGGCGCCCATCAAATCATGCCTCAAGCAGGAACCATGTGGACACTTTTCCAGATGACCCAGGGGCACTCAAGCAGCAGCAGCAGCAGCAGCAGCTTGGTTCCTTCCTCTCCTCAAGGCAAGCCTATCCCAGGGATTTTCTCCTGACCAGACTTGCCTTTTCAATGTGGTGCCTAAGGGCTGCTCGCCTTCCTCCGGAGCAAACCCTCCCAGCTTCTCCCTGTGCGGTTCCAGGAGATGTTAATAAGGACTATTAATTGGGACCTAATTTACATGCCTTGTGTATGAATGGTGGTTTGTAGCTAGCGGGGATCAAAGCTTGCTTGTACCGCTCTGCCCCACCCACCGCTGCACCGGGGCCAGGATTACCCATGCGTCTGCTCCTCTAAGCCTGGCGAGCTCAGAGGACTAACAACGTATTTAGTATGCTAGGACCCAGGGCGTCCTGGAAATGGAATCGACACGCTTCCCCCAAACCCTGAGAGGCACAAAGGAAACTCATCCACAGTGCATGATTGGGAGGGAGTCTGCATGACGTAGGATGGGCGCTGTGTGATTCAGTCAGCACTGGCAGGGTTTTTTTTTTCCGTTGTTGTTGTTTGTTTTTTGGGGGGTTTTTGCAAGTACCCCTGCTCCTAAACCGGCAGTCACAAGCACTGCTTACATTAGAATTCTGAAGAGGTGGGGTAGGGTTTTATTTTGTTCGGTTGGTTTTTGGTTTTGATTTTTCTGTTTGGGGTGGTGGTGGTATTGAGCCTTTAAGCACTTTGCATTTCTAATTAGCCATAAGCCTGGTGGGGGCTCAGTTGGTATCACTGTGCACACGCCCGCCCCCTTGCCTGCCCAAGTGCTTGATAATTAGCGCTGCAAAGACAGGCAAGCCTGACTGGCAGCAGCTTTTGCAAAAGGCTCCCCAGCCCTCTCGGCAACAAAGGAAACCCTCAGCATCTTGCATTATAGCTGTCATCTGATCCTTCGCTTTCTCTGGCTGCCACCGCTGAGGGTTTGGAAGTGTGTTCGTGTTTGAAGCATTGGCACTAACGTTTTGTTGGAAATTTGTAAATCTTACATGTGAGGGCAATGTTTTGTTTGAAATTTGTCATGACTCCTAAGAGATAGAAAGGGGGTGAGAGTGTTCACTTCTAGATTTGAATGGGAGTAACAGTGTGGAAAATGGCTTGGTTAACCCCAGGCAGACCCTCCGACCCAGCCATTCCACACCCAGAACAACACAGAAACGTCACAGGACTTTCTTCCCAGCAGAAGCACTTGAGGGGGGAGGTAGTCACACCTGCACTGTCTGTAAGAGCCCCAAACTGGAAACTGCCCAAATGGTCACAATAGAATAAGTGTCTAGTTGTGACAAAGTCACACAATGGCACCTTATACAGCACCAAGAGTACATGCAGCTACATAGAAGGCATCCCATAAATTTAAACAGAGAAAACCCTGCCATAAAAAAAGAATGTTCTGCATCATTCTATTTACAAAACCACAAAAGTAGAAAGTAGGCAATGCGATGGTCTAGGTGGTGGCAGGCCTTTTGGGGGAGAGGGAGGAAGTGCTGAGAAGGTCCCCTGGGAGTGAGTTATCATAGCGTTACTGAATCTCAGGGTTGAATCTGAGAGCATATTAAGATCTCCTGAACAGCTGGGCGGTGGTGGTACACACCTTTAATCTTGCAAGGCAGAGAGAGGCAGACAGATCTCTGTGTTTGAGGTCAACCTGGTCTATAGCGTGAGTTGTGGGACTTCCAGGGCTACCCAGAGGCAAACAAAACAAAAACAAAAATGAAAATCTACTGAATTGTAGACTAACATGAGCACCTTCCTGAATGGCCTATTAAACTCCAGGAAACTGTTTTGGTTTAAAATGGAGGCTTAACAGCTAACTCAGTAATTTGAAGAACAAGACTGTGCTGGCCTCCCTAATCTGTAACTGGGTCAAGGTGTCCAAGATCTGCTTTGAAGGGTATTCCAGCCATGGACTATCTCAGACTTCCTAGTAGCAGCCTTAACGGGGCAAGCTCAAGTAGAAAGCTGAGAGCTGGTGGGAAGAAATGCAGCCATGGAGAGGGAGAACAAGGCATTAGGGCAAGAGAGGATGTGACTATATCCAGAATTTATTAATGGAATTCCCCCAGGCATTCCTGGCATGGTGCCAAGGGGCCAGGGCTATCTCAAAGTCCAGTGAGAATGTTTAAGGGTTTAAATAATGTTTAATGATCCCAAAAAGAAAAATAGAAAGTACAATTAGTATGGTAAATGTTTATTTTAATGTCCACAAACAAAACATAGCATTAGGGTCAAGTATTTCAGTGTTTTTACACACTAACAAGTGCATTAGTATCCGGGTTCTGGTCGGACTGCAGGGTCTGATTTGGTGCCTTTTGTGAGGCCGAGAGTCTGCAAGCTGACAGGCTTCTAAACAGTACTCGCACGTGTAGTGACAATTTTGGTGTCTTTAAAAATCCGGGTATATTATGTAAACATGTTTTTGTTTTAATCCCAGGTGTGGGGTATGGAGCTGCTTAGACTGTCCACGGCAGGCAACAATGTGTCTTGTGCTCTGGAAGGGGCATGATATGAGCCAGCTGCAGATAGTGTAATTCTAGGACCTCTTTAAGAGGGTATAAATAGGAGAGTCCTGAGAGGGCCTGGGCCGGCGGCTGCTCTCCGGGCTGTTGCTGGTTCGTCCTGATGCTGCATTTGCTGTTGTGTTTGCTATGCTGGATTGCTGGAGATTCTGACAACCAAAGATTCAACTTGCCTAAAGTAACTCTATCTCCCTAATCAGCAGGAAATGGCCTATAAAGGTCTATTCCTCTTTCCCCTCTAACCTTCTTTCTCTCCTACTTAGCACTGGTGAGTTGGAAGGGATTAGGGTGGAATAAGAGTTGGAAGGGAGGTAGAGGTATAAGAACCCAATAAAATAGGTTAAAAGCCAGGCAGTGGTGGTGCACGCCTTTAATCCCAGCACTCGGGAGTTCGAGGCCAGCCTGGTCTACAAAGCAAGTCCAGGACAGCCAAGGCTACACAGAAACCCTGTCTCAAAAAAAAAAAAAAAAGAAAGAAAGAAAGGAAGGAAGGAAGGAAGGAAGAAAGAAAGAAAGAAAGAAAAAGAAAAAAAGAAAAAAAGAAAATGGATTTTAAAAATATATATCAACACTCACTTCTTCTGGTCTGCAGCCTTCTAACAGCACAGGGAGTTAGTTACCTGCAAAACAAGTAAATGCCGACTTGGCTATAATATGTACTGAAAAAATAGTAACATCAATATTTCATGTTCACACATAATTCAGAACAATGTTTTTATTGTGGTAGGAGATGCATAATGAATTTGCCACTTTAGTATTCACCACAGTTCAGTAGATTAATCAGTCACAATATTGTTTTCCCACTGTCATTATCCATGTCCCCAAGTAAAACTACACCCTAAACAGTAACTTCCTTTCCCATCTCCTCAGGCCCTTAGTAACCACTTTTCTACTTTATGTCTCTGTGAACTTGGTTCGTCCAGGCACCGCCCATCAGGAGGTTCATACCATGTGTTTTCTTTTCTGTTGGCTTATTTTACTTGGCATAGGTTCATTCAAGGTTCATGCATGCTATCATTTGTGTCAGAATTTCGTTATTTTTAAAGATGAACAATATGCCACTGTGCATATGTGTCTGCAATGGTCTGACCGTGTGTATGCTTCACAAATGTATCTGCTGACCTCCTAGCACCCAACACAGTGATAATAGGAGGTAGGGACTTTGGGAGGAGATGGTCACAAGGGACAGTTGCAGAATTAAAAGATCCCACATGGAGATTGTCCATGTTTTCCACTGTGTGAAAACGTGCAATAAGAAAGGTCAACGGGAACACTCACCAGAAGCTAGATCTACCTATACTTTGCTCTCTCTTGGACTCTCCAGTCTCTATAAAGTTAAGAAACAACTTCTCTGGCTTGTAAACCACCCAACCACCAATGAGAACTTGGGCTGTGCCCCCACCCCACCCCGCCCCACCTTTGGACCGTGGTGAATGATGCTGCTGTGAACACTGGTACACAGACACCTCTTTAAGCCCTTTTCTTTTCATCCTTTTACCCAGAGGAGGGATTGCTGTGGGGTTATTTATTTCATGTTTTCGTTTATCTGAGATAACAAAAGAGCAGCTATTTTTAAACATCCTCAACTACTGTTTTAATGACCCAGATGAACGCATCCCTCAGCGTTGCTCTTCAGCCGTTTGCTCCTACACGGACTGCAGGCCAGCTCCTCAGTGCTTCCACTAACAAAAACGCAGAGGAAGTGAGACTTGGCCAGTTCCCAAGCTAACCCTTAATGGACTTGGCAGCCTCTGCTTCCTCCATCTTGGAAAGCTTACTGTCCGTCGCCATGGTCCTTGTTGGAAGGTAGCCACCACGCTGTAAGTCACTACAGGAAGCCACATGGAGAGCCCATGAAGAGAAGAATCAAGGTCCACAGCAGACAGTCCTGAGGCAACTCCTAGTCAAACTCTACCCAGCTCCTGAAACACTGGCATTCTAGCTGGTCCAGCCTCAGCCTGGCACCCGGCCAAGCTTCCAGAAGCCTGCAGATTCGTACAGTCCTAGCTTGTTGCAGAAGATCCATCCTGTGAGAGACAATCCACTGTTACTTTAAGCCACAAAGTTTCAAGGTCACTTGCTCACCGCATTAGATAAATGAAACAAACCCATTAGATAAATGAAACATTTACAGGAAGAGAAAAACACGTTACATTGAATCTGCAAGGATGGAACTTGAGATAATGCTATAGGCCTTACCATTTTAAATATCTCGGGACTTTACAAAGCAAACATAAGGCAGACAGTGGGAAATGGCCCCTCAAATATCCCAAGCCTGCCTAAACCCCAAAGTTGGAATGTGTCCGGAGGATAGGCTTGGTTTTGGGTTGAGAGGGATACTTTTTCAAGATAGGGTCTCACTATCCTGGAACTCACTATGTAGACCAAACTGGCCTCAAACTCACAGAGATCCACTGCCTCGCCTTCCTGAGTGCTAGGAACAAAGGCGTGCTCCACCTCATTTGGCTGGATTTTATTTTATATTTTAATGCAGTTGTTACGATGATGGTTGTTTGGTTAAGGATCCCAGCTAGCCCTAAACAGAACATCAACTAGGTTTTAGCATCCTTTTACTGCAGGAGGCAGCCACGGGCTTCTCTCACACGTGTGGCTTGACTTTGGGGGGATTTGAACTCATTATCAGAAGCTTGCTTTCTCCCTAGAAATGACTATGCAGCTAGGGCCCTGGCCACGCTTTTGGGAAGATGGTAGGGTGAGTTCAACCACGTGTGACCTTGGATTCCTGTCAGCTCAGAAAAGAAGCAGCCCTAACCCGAAGCTGTACAAGGGTTGGCAGAGGCGTGACAGTCCTCAGACAGTCCCGGATCCCTGAGCCTGCCGCTGCCGGGCCGTGGGAGGGAACCGGCTTCCTCCTCTCTGCATTCTCCCACATTGGCGGGCACAGGGCCCACACCTGCAGGACTGGCTGTCCTTGGGAAAAAGGAATGGTGGGTCGAGGGTCCCTTGTTATCTATTGATAGGTATTGAGCATGGATTGTGTGCCAAGCAGCCCTGTGCTGGGCACTGGGCATATGTTGGTAAATATAGTAGACATTTTTGAAAGCCAACACAAGTTCCACATCTCTCTTTGCTCTGGGAGCCATTTGCATGGTTTTGTTTGCTTGAAGTGTTCTGTCAAGTCTTAGCGGGGGTGGGGGGGTGGAGAGGGTAGGGGAGGTGGGGGGGGGGCTAGGGCGGTGGGAGGGGTCAGCTTGCAAAGGTCTCTCCTTCCACCAGTCCATCTAGAGCAGCAGTTCTCTGCCTTCCTAAGGCTGTGACCCTTTAATACAGTTCCTCGTGTTGTGGTGACCCCTCCCAATCATGAAGTTATTTTTGTCGCTATTTCATGAATGTAATTTTGCTACTGTTATGAATCATAATGTAAATATCTGCTATGCGGCAGAGCTGATATGTGACCCCTGTAAACGGGGGTCAGTCTCACCCCACAGCCTGAGAACCACTGGTCTGGAGCTTCCCTCAGAACCCATTTCCCAAGTGACAAGAGACTGAGAGCGCAGTGGCTGCCGTTTTTCTCATGTGCTAATTGAGTTGTTGTCTTTCTCCCCCACAGAGGGTAGTCTCCTGGAAGGCAGTGTCTGGTCATCTCCTTCCCTAATGTTTCTGGAGCATCAAAGACACTGGCTAGCACACAGTAGGTGCTCAAAAGTTTGAAGAAATGAGGAAAGCCACAAAACTGTTATCTCCCATTTTTACCGCCAGAGAAACTTTTTTTTTTAAGCCATGTAACTTAGCTGATAATTTTACTTACATAAAACAAAACAAAACAAACAACAACAACAACAAAAAACAACCCACCACTACCACCACCACAGTAGGCATACATATACTGGGAGTCAGTTAGAGATTCTGTTCCTGATAAAAAAAGCTAGGGCTACCAAAGAGTAATCTAGCCAGAAGCAAAGCATTTTGCTGGGGGCAGTTTCTTGTTCCAGATGAACGTGTGATGTCCGGTAGATGTTTGGAATCATAAAAACAGTACCGGGGCCTCCTCATCACTGTCACAATCTCTTGGTGGGTATGTAAAACAGATACATACAAACTTGCTTCTCTCGAAGACCTCCAGGCAAGCCTTCAAGAATTCATCAAAAAGTCAGTGCCTTCTACCTACCTTCCGAACCCCCTCTGCCTCCTATTACCCAACACTGGATTTGATCCAAGTGTGCAAAGATGAGCCAAGCGTGATCCCTAACCTCTGCGTGTTTGGATGCCCAGGGGAGCTTCAGACCCAGAACAACAGACAGTCTTTCCTGTGAGTCACCCAGCGATGGAGATCTGCAGGGGTTGGAGGAACACACTAGAAAAACATGTCCTATAATGTGGCATGGTCAGGATGGGGCTGCCTAGAGGTGGTGTGCCTTCGTTCAGTGTGAGAGAAAGGGGTACGTGGATGAGGAGAGCTCAGCAGAGGGACAGAGGGGTGTGGGCTTGGGGAGAAGGAGCAGCCAGAGTAGAGAGCAGCTCTGGGGGGCGCTGCAGAGGGGAGGGAAAGACAAAGGGGGGGGAAGGATGGGGGCAGCCCGTCACAGAGCCTGCCACAGAGTCAGAGTGGTACACACGGAGCCCAGTTCTAACAATCTGATTGCGATTTGTTTCTTGTTTCCTTCCTGTCTTAATACCTCTGAGACCTCGGAACCCACAGGTTGTGTTTCAGGGTTCAGATTTATGGTGACAAGCCTGACCATTGTGGTCACTGTCTTTCGCATCTCTAGGAAGGCTTTCCTACCTATTGCAGAGACTCAGTGTGCAAGCCTCTTTCTTTTATGGCTGTTCTCCCCTAGTAACAAATAGTTTTGTGTTTTTTTTTTTTTTCAAAAGACAGCATATGCCTACTGACTTTGAGAAACTGCAGCAAAGAATTTAGGAAATTTCCACTATTTGGACAACTGGCAAAGAAAACAGTTTTCTCTGAGTACCAGGCAACACTGTGATTAGAGAACCAGGGAACAAATAAAAGAACAGATAAGCTATTCATAGGATGTGTTACTTTCTGGTATGTTGGGAACCTTTCAGGCCTTGAATCCATTTCCTTTGCTTTTAATTAAATTTATTTTAACTAACACATACAAATTGCCTTTATTAGTAAGGTACCATGTGATATTTCAATCAAGTAGTTCTTAATTTGGGTTAACCATCTTTATCTCCTAAAACAGTTGTCAATTCTTGGTGCTGAGAATGTTCAGACTTTCTTCTTGCCTTTTGAAGTGTATGGTTTCCTACTGCTGTCTCTACTGCTGTCTATTGCCTTCCGGGCAATACAGCATTCTTGCTCCTAATTGTAACTTAGCACTTGTTGATCACCTCTCCCATTCCCCCCCTCTATGCTATCCCAAGCCCACAGGAACCCCCGTTCTATTCTCAACCTCTATGTGACCGACTCTTTTAGATTTCCCGTATCAATAAGATCACATAATACTAACCTTTCTATGCCTGGCTTGTTTCATTTAACATAGTGATTTCCAGTTCCATCCATGTTGTCACAGTGACAGGAGTTCATCCTTTTCATGGCTGAATACTATTCCATTATGTAGATGCACCACAATTTCTTTATCCATTCATCAACTGGCAAGAGCTGAGGTCATGCCTATTTCTTGGCTCTGTGACTTATGCTCCAATATACATGGGAGTACAGAAGTTTCTTCAACATACTGACTTCATTTCCTTTGATAATGACCCAGAAGTGGGTGAGATGAATCACACAGAAGCTCTATTTTAAATCTCTTGAGGAATCTCCCTGAGAGGTTTGCTCATTTGCATTCCTACCAAAGGCATCAAGCCTTCCCTTTTCTCTGCATCTCTGCCAGCAATTGGCTTCCCCTAGACAATAAAAAAGGTGAATATTTCTTGTGCCTTCATCTGCTTTGTTAATCAAAAAAAAACAAAAAAAGCCCACAAACATTGAAATAGGCTTCATACTGGGTGGTGATGTCAGCCTTTAATCTCAGCATTTGGGAGGCAAAAGCAGGTGGATCTCTACATTCAAGGCCAGCCTGGTCTACAAGAGTGAAATCCAGGACAGCCCAGGCTACACAGAACGCTGTCTCAAAAACAAACAACAAACAAACAACATACTAAACAAACCAAACAAACAAACAAACAAAAACACAACAGAAATAAAATAAAAAGAAAAAAGAAGAAGCAACAGGTTTCATGATGTTGTCAAACCCAAAATAGAAATCTGGGGGAAAGTAAGGCAAGGACAGATCTCCAGCTGCCTTCACTGGCTGTGGTGGCTTGAACAGGAACGGCCCCCATAAGCTCATGTGTTTGGATGCTTGGTCATTAGGGAATGGCAGTGCTTGACAGGGATTAGAAGGTGTGGCCTTGTTGGAGGAAGTGTGTCACTGGGGGTGGGCTTTGGGATTTAAATGCTCAAGCCAGGCCCAGTGTCTCTCTCTCTCTCTCTTCCTGCTGTCAGCTGATTCAGATGTAGAACTCTGAGCTACCTCTCCAGTGCTGTCTACCTGTGTGCCACCATGTTTTCCACCATGGTGGCAATGGACCAAACCTCTACACTGTAAGCAAGACCAAATTAAATGCTTTCCTTTATAAGGGTAGACATGGTGTCTCTTCACAGCATTAGAACATTGACTAAGACAGCAGCTGTTCCCCCAGGAACAAATCTTAATCCCTTTCAGCTTGAGCTATACAGGAAGAACCTGCATACATTTAAACCAGCACCCAGAGGCCCTGCTAGTCTCAAACTTATGAGTCATGCTGGATTCACATGGGTGTGTGATACTTGAGGGTTCAATACCTCCAGGGTGGTACAAAGCACTATTAGGCATGCTAAAGACAGCTGGGTATGGTAGCAGAGGCCTATAATCCCTGCATCTGAGGGGTTGAGATGGGTGGGTTATGAGTTCCAGGCCAGCCTAGACCTATAGCAAGAGTTAGTGTTAGTCAATCAGTCAATCAATAAATCATTGGGAAGACAGAGGCAGAAGCCTCAAGTGAG
This sequence comes from Acomys minous, assembly GCF_964271855.1. NCBI lineage: Eukaryota > Metazoa > Chordata > Mammalia > Rodentia > Muridae > Acomys > Acomys minous. Next base: position 17,570,805 of record NC_140490.1, read on the forward strand.
CATATAACATCCAGCCCAGTGCCAGGTGCCCCTGTGGTGGCATAGGAGCCTAGGGGGACAGGAACTAGAAGGGAGGGCGGGCAGGATTAGTGACAAGAAGAAAACCATCAGAAAAACATGACGCCACTTTGGATCCACAGTAACATGACTTTCAGAGATGGTGGCAAATCCCTGGACAAAAGTAAGGCTCGCTTTGAGGGGGCTTTGCCAAGCTTAGCTCTCAATTAAACTTAAACTGCTGAAAAACACTGTCCTACCATACACTTTTGCTGGTTTCTTTCCTCCTTCATCTTCTAGCTCCATCCTTTCTTACTTAAAGTTAAAAAAAAAAAATCTAGCATCAGCTTCCACACACTGAAGCTCCTACGATACCAGTATGTTCTCTTGCTTCCAGTCACGTGTTTAGTCTTTTGTTATTGAAAGTTTAAAGTCCTTATTCCCTGCAAAAATGACCCCTAAGGCATCTGCAGCCAGTGAGGGGAGAGTTAGGAGCAACCTGCTTTAACGACCACATAGAGCATTCTTGAACTGTATTTGCCAGGCCCCCTATCAGCACCTCCCTTAAGAAATTCAGCCCACAGCCTCCTGTTGCTTAGTTCCCCCCTCAGGGAATGGAGAAAATGCAAACACGGAGAAAGAAGGCAGCAGCAGAGCACCTAAATACTTAAATACTATGGGCCAGTATTTACATATTAGAGTTTGCACACTGGGGTAATCATTAAGTGATGGGTGAGAAAAAGCTACCAAGGAGGAGGTTGAGATACTGAAGACAACAAGTAGGAAGAGAAAAGCTAAATGGATCTGGCTGTGCAGAAATACTAATTATAGCCATTTTGGTGAGCCTCCTACCACATGGATACCTGATTACCATACAAGCCTTGGATTAACTTTGTGATAAAGTATACTTTGATTGGAACAGGAGACCCAACACGCACTGAGCTGAGCCTTCCCAGTGTGTTCCTCTTGCAGAATGGTTGTTACTAGTCTTGAAAGGTTAGCATCAGCCGGGGCTCAGCAAGAGGGAGGAATAGATAGCCTGAGAACGGCTCTCAGTGGCCCCCTCTTCTCTGTATCCCTGCCTTTCCTTTCCTCACTAGGCCAGGGAAGGGAGGCAGAGCATCATAGTATTCCAGCTTTGCAATGCTGCAAACAGAACTTCCCATACACATACCTGCTTTGACATCAGACTCCTTGCTGGGCTCTTAGGCAGAGCCTAAGGCAGCCCTGCTGCCTTCTCTTTGCTTCCACTTCTTCTTTCTTTTCCTTTTCGTGCTCGGGATTGAACCCAGGACCTGGTGGATGCTAGGCAGGTACTCTATCATCAATCTACATCCCCAGCCCTTTGGCCTGTTTGCTTCTCTTTTAACTGGTCCTCTAAGCATCACCGCAGCAGCAGCAGCAGCAGCAGCTTCTTTGCAGCATGTTCAATGCCTGGAGAAGCAACTTCATGTTGACCCTCATCTGAGACACCAGCACCAGCGGCCCCAGACCCCAATGCCCTCCTCTGAGTTTCTAAGCTTTACTAACCCCAACCTCTCTTCCTTTGGTTCCCCTGCCCTATGGGCGGTGGCTACTTCCTACAGGTGCTCCTTGCTTACTTCTCGGCTCTACTTTACCTGCTCAGTCTGTCAACAGTCATTACTACAAAACAACTGGGGAGGGGATGGGGGGATGAGGGGTGGGAGGGTGGAGGGTGGGGGTTGGGGTTGGGGGTGGAAGGAAAAAAAATCAACCCCTGCAGAGAGAGAGACAGAGACAGAGAATAGAAATAAATAAATGTAATTTAAAATTTTGAACTGGGGTGACTTACCCCAATTCTAACCCCTCCCCTAGAGAAGCTCCATCCCAGTCTCCCATGTTAGCCTTCCAGAGGGACTGTCTACCCTTTCCTTGTACGACCTTAGGCGTGATGCTGTGGCGTTCCTGTCTGGCTCCTCAGTGGAAGCCACTACCTCAGACCCTTCAGGCTTTCCATGCAGGCCTGCAGCCTTCTTTCTCCCCATGGCAGCCAGCTCACTTGTGTAGGTTCGAGTGCAAATACCAGCTGACTGTGAACAACAGAGGTGTCTAGCGGTGTCCGTTGCCTTATTGTCTGTCTTCATCAGGGTTCTACTGCTGTGAAGAGACACCGTGGCCACAGCATCTCTTATAGAGGAAAGCATTTAGCTGGGGCTGCCTTCCAGTTTCAGAGGCTTAGTCCGTTGTCACTGGAATAGGCAAAGAGGGAGTTGTTATTTTACTTGAATTTGCTGTTACCCACATGGGCTAACCTGCCAGTTACAGGAGAAAAAAAGCATAAGGGGCTATGGCTACCAAGCGTTGGGGACAAGCCCAAGGTTCCTAAGTCCATGATCAGTGTAACTGGTTGAAGCAGGTCAGCAAGTTAAGGCAAGCAAGAGACAAGAGGCAGGAGTCAGGCAGATGAGCTAATTCCAGACAAGGCCATTGGCAGGGTAGTGGGGAAGGCCAGAAACCTAAGCAAGCTGATCCCAAGAGAGGAGATTCTGACCTGGGCCCTGAAGCTCCTCTAGGCAAGTCTCACGTGTGTGCAGGTCCCTGACAGTCACAACCACCTGGAGTTACACTCTGACCCTGATAGAGACCGAAATGGAATTCAGATGACAAGATTCTCCTTTTCTTTTTAAGATTAATTAATTTATTATACACACAATGTTCTTCCTGCATGCGTGCCTGCCTGCCTGCCAGAAGAAGGCCAGGCATCAGATCACATTATAGAAGGTTGTGAGCCACCATGTGGTTGCTGGGAATTGAACTCAGGACCTCTGGAAGAGCAGGTGGTGCTCTTAACCTCTGAGCCATCTCTCCAGCCTTAGAGCTGTCTGTAACTTAGTCCTCCCTATATTCTTAAGGAAAGAGGAGGTTGTGCCATCTCTCTTTATCGTTTCGCAAATGAAAGGTTTTCTTTGCTCCTTTCAAAGCTTTCAGAGTTTTAAAGTTTTGTACCCCTCTCTGGGTACCTCCAGGAAGGCCTGTGTGCAGTATATCCCCGGTATGAGTGTATCTTCATTAGTTAATGCAATTCAATCGCCATCAAATTTTAGTTACACAAGTATTTGGATGTTGTCTACTTAGAAAGAATGAACATATCTTTCTGGAAGGAAAAAGAGAAGGAAGAGGGGGAGGGGGAAGAAAAGGGAGGGGAGAGAGAGAGGAGAGGGAAGAAGAGCAGATAGCAAGGATGGCCTAGAAGGAAGAGGAGCAGCAAGGCGCGAAGTCTGAGGCCCTCATGCCATCACCCAGCCTGGAGAGGAGGGCGGAGCTGAATGCTGTAGGTGAAGGCACGCTTCCCTGGGAGCAGAGACCAGCCAGTTTTCCCACTTCCTCTGCCTGCAGTCTTGGCCCAGAGAATCTTGAGCAACCATTGGTTGTTGTTCTAAGCCACTTGGCTTTGGAGTGTCTTGTTACTCAGCGAGAGATAACTGTTATCTACCCTGCTCCTAATATCAATCTCCTCCTCTCCTAAGAAAATATTAGCTTCAAGCCAGGCATGGCGGCACACACCTTCACTCCCAGCACTCGAAAGGCAGGTGGGCCACTGTGAGTTCAAGGTCAGGCTGGTCTACCAAGTGAGTCTAGGTCAGCCAAGGCTACACAGAGAAAGCCTGTCTCGAAAAACAAAAACAAAAACAAAAAAGAAAAAGAAAGAAAAAGAAAATATTAGCTTCAATATTATATATATGCACGTATGTATGAACAAGAAATTAATAAATGAAACATTATATGCCAGTGTTAGTGTGCTTGCTTAGCATGGCACAGCCCAAGGTTCGATGCTGAACACAGAAAACAAATATAGCCAGCACATTGAAGGAAACACTGCAACTCATCTTTCCATGTAACTAGTGAACATTCCTTCTTTTCTGAAGATCTGGTTTATTTTCTGTGTCTGTTTTTCTTGCAAAATTTTCCCCATGGATTTATTGCATCTCTTCCTATAAGTTAGGAAGTGTCTCCTAAGAGTAAAATACTAGGGCTTGCTTGAATCTTGAGAAACTCCCAAGAACAGAGTTAGAAATGAACAGACAAGCAAAAGCACACTGTGTAAGGTACTGGAGAGGAAAAGGTAAGGTAAGGAAAAGGAGAATTAGGCGTGTGGTGTGCACATCTGTCTGTAATTCCGGCTCTAGGGAGATAGAGGCTGAGAAACCACGAGTTCAAGAATAGCCTTGGCCACACAGTAAACCCCGGGTCAGTCAGAGCCACAAGAAACCCTGTCTCAAAAAAACAAAAACAAACAAACAAACCATGAAGAAGAAACAACAGAGGAAGAGATGGAGGAGGAGAAAGAGTCGGAGGAAGAGGAGGACAAGAAAAAAAAAATGGCAACTTCCACAAGCTCTCTGGGCTCGTGGTGGGAGTTCCAAGAGGCAGGAAGGCAACAGAGCTTTGAAGCTATGATGCCCAGAAGGAAATACAGAAGTGCCAATTGCAGATTTTCTTTGCTGCCAAAAGTAAATGTATAATTTAATTTGGACATGCCCCTTCAACACATCCCTGAATAGGCCAATGAATTACTGGTCTTCCTAGCAGTAAATGTAGATGACACCAAGGAAAACTAGACTCCTTTACCCTCTGAAGAGTCATATTTCCTTCACTAAGGTCACTTGATAGAACCTCTTCAGACTCACAAGACACATGGGACTGTGTTTAATATCTGGCAATTTTCTTGAGCCTCTTTATTTATTAAAAGAATGTATCCATTAGCAGTCATTAGTGCATTCTGTCTAGATGGGGGTTAAAGCTTCCATAGCTTGAAAGAATATTTTTCCCCCAAGAAAATTAGTGGCATTAATTGCTCAGCTGAATAGATATGGCTTTCTCATTGTAACCTCTCCTCTCCCTCCCCTCCTCCCAAGAGGAACTGGACACTGCTTACCTCTGTCAAAGATCCAGGCCACTTTCTCCCTGGGCTATGGGTCAACCCTGTCACGCCAGCCTCTCTGGTGACATGCCACTATCCACGGGGAATAAATAAAGCTTCTTAGCCTGTCACGCCAATGTTTCTTATTCTATTTCATCCAAGGGAGAAAGAGCAGGGAGATGCCTCATTTAGTTAGCAGTCTCATTTGAAGGGACTGGGTTTTAGACACAGGGAACACATCGCACTAGAGAAAGACTCAGCCTTCTGGAGCTCAAGACTGAAATGGATCTTCTTTTTGACCTTTAGTTTGAAAACACACGCTCTCCGGAAAATGCACCCAGGGTAGACCAAGGGAGAGGTAGCCCTAACTGCATGGGGATCCTGACTTATTTATTATTGCTATTTTTAATTAGCATACCAAGTGATGGATTTCATGATGACATTTCAAACATATGTTAATATGCTTTGTTATTTGCCCCCCTCCCCCACTGCCCTGTTTCCCTGTCCCCCACCCCCTCTTTCCAGTCCCCACCCTCCTTCAAAATAGAGGCCCCCTATGCTCTTATGTCATGTGTATTTTGTTACATTCTCTCCCCATGTTCCTCTTCAAACAGTTCCTCCTATGTTACGGTCTCTTTTAGTTTCACAACACAACACACACACACAAAGAGGGGGGTTAGAGTTTTAATATTATAATAATAATAATAATAATAATAATAATAATTATTATTATTATTATTATTATTATTATTATTATTTCATTCTCTTTAGAGATGAATAAAATTCCATTGTGAATATACACTATATTTTTTTAAATACAGGGTTTCTCTGTGTAGCCCTGGCTGTTCTGGACTCACTTTGTAGACCAGGCTGGCCTCAAAATTACAGAGATCCACCTGCCTCTGCCTTCCCCCGAGTGCTGGGATTAAAGGCGTGCACCACCATGCCCAGCTGGATAAGAAAACGTTTCTAAGCCAGAATCAGAGCTATAGATTTATAATTTCAGCATGTAGGAAGTTGAGGCAGAAAGACTGCAAGTTCAAGGCCAACTTGGACTACAAAATGTGTGTCTTAGTAAAGATTTCTATTGCTGCAAGAAAACACCATTGACCAAAAAGCAACTTGGGGAGGAAAGGGTTTATTTGGCTTACAGGTCCATATCACTACTCATCATCAAAGGAAGTAAAGACAGGCACTCAAACAGGGCAGGATCCTGGAGGCAGGAGCTGAAACAGAGCCCATGGACGGGTGCTGCTTACTGGCTTGGTCCAGCATGGCTTGCTATGCCTGCTTTCTTATAGAACCCAGGACCACCATACCAAGGATGGCACTACTTACCATGGTTGGGCCTTCCTCCATTGATCACTAATTGAGAAAATGCCTTACAGCTGTAATCTCATGGAGGCATTTCCTCAACAGAAGCTCCTTCCTCTCTGATGACTCTAGCTGGTATAAAGTTGACACACGAAACTAGCCAGTACAGTGCGCCTGAAGTCAGCCTCAGCTACACGGTGAGTCTCTATCTCAACTCCCCCACCACCCCCACCACCCCATCACTGCTGCCGGGGTCTGGGATGTAGCTCAGCTAGCAGACTACTTGCTCAATAGGCACAAAGTCCTGGGTTTGACCCTGAGTAACACCTACAACCCCAGCCCTCAGGAGGTGGGGCAAGTAGTAGGACCAGGACTATCAAGTCATGCTTACCTACATGGCAAGTTCAAGTTCAGCCTGGGCTATATATGACCTTGGAGAGGCAGAGAGGAAGACAAAGAGGGAGATGGGGGAGGAGGGGGGGGGACGGGGCTTTTTCTTTTTCTCGATTGAATCCAGCAAGGCTAACTCAGATTCCAGTGCTGACGGTTCAAGTATTCTAGGCTACAGTATTTTTTCACTCATACTTACTATTCTTATGGACTTAAAAATCTAGTTTTTAAAAATAGACTTAAAAATTAAATAATCACCAGGCGTGGTGGGGCACACCTTTATCCCAGCTCTCAGGGAGTCACAGGCAGGCAGATCTCTGTGAGTTCAAGGCCAGCCTGGTTTACAGAGCAAGTCCAGGACAGCCAAGTCTATATAGAGAAACATTGTCTCAAAAAAAAAAAATTAAGTGATCACATAAGTGTAATTGTCCTACGGCCAGTGGTTACCAGTGTACACAAGGGTGTTTGCCCAACAATAAATAGTATGCCCACTGTTACATATGGAGGAAAGCCATTCAAATATTTCCTTCTAATAATTTAGCTACAGCAAGTTGAGAGCCTTGTTGAGAAGCTGACGGTAACCATCGGAAAAGGGGGTGCAACAGGGTCTTCAAGAACCACAGCAATGGGGGCTGGAGATGGCTCAGTGGGTAGAGCCCTGTTGCTCTCTCAGAGGACATGGGTTCTATTCCCAGCAGTCACATGGTGTCTCACAGCAAACTACAACTACAGTTTCAGGAGATCTGATGCCCTCTTCTGACCTCTGAGGGCACTAGGCACACAGGTGGTCCATATACATACATGTAGGCAAAACAGAATATGCATAAAACAAAGTAGATCTAACGATGTTTCAAGGGAACAGCAGCAGTTGAGCTGTAAGTATGATGTCCTCTGCCAGGGAGACACTATTCATTCATTTGTAGCCAGGAAAATGCAACTGGCAGGAGAACTGTGCATCTTGACAAGTGGTTTTGGAATAGGAAATGAAGGCCAGATAGGATGGGACTGAAGGTTGCGTGTCTGCAAGCAGAGGGCTGGTTGTTCTGACTTGAGTGTGAAGTGTCCCCCACGGGCTTGTGTTTTAAATATTTGGTCCCTGCTGGGGATGCTATTTTGTGCTGTGAAACCATTAGGAGGCGGGGCCTGCCACGTAGACCCAGGTAACTGAGGATGATCCCTTGAAGGCTACAGCCAGGCCCTTGGTTCTTGGCCCTGTTCAATCTGCTTCCAAACCCACAACGATGTGGATAGCGTCTGCCATAGGCAGAGCTGCCCGGCCCCGCCTACCTAGCTATGATGGACAGAAATGTCCTGAAACTATGGGCCAAAATAAACCCTTCCTCCCACAAGTTGTTTCTGTCAGGCAATGTGGTTACAGTGGCACTGAAGCAATTAATGAACTTACCTCTTGTTGTTTAGGTTTGGTTTGGGTTTTTTGAGACAGGGTCTCTCTATATAGCTTTGGCTGTCCTGGAACTCACTGTGTAGACTAGGCTGACTTCAAACTCAGAGAAATCCCCCTGCCTCTGGCCCTCAAGTTCTTGCATCAAAGGTGTGTGTCATTACACCTGGCTGCTTCCTCTTCCTCCTCCTCCTTAACTACATAGTCATAAAGAGACAGCTGCTTCAAGAAAAAAAAAATGCTGAGGTGTCAGGACAAAAATAAGTCATATAAAACTGTTTCCTGGTCAGATATGACTTATAGAAGAGATAGAAGAAGGCGAGGAGAATGGGAGGGGGAAGAAGGAGAAGGAGGGGAGAGGAAGGAAGAGGAGAAAGAGGGAGGGGAGGAGAGGGGGGGGGGGAAGGAGGAGGTGGAAGAGAAAGGGGGGACAGGAGGAGAGGAGGCCACCTTGGCCTTAATTGCTGAGATCTGGTGAAGGTTAAAGTTTGTACCAGACTGGCCAAAGCTCTTCCCGGGGACACACACACACACACACACACACACACATGCACACACACACACACACACACACACACACACACACACACGCATGCACCCACAAGCATGAGAACAATCTTTCCCTGAAATTCATACAAAACGTTTCCGTCTCGGACTGTTTGTTGGCTGGTGTCCGGGCCAGACCGGTCACATGCCCAGTCCTGCACCCAGTCACTTGGCCTGCAGGGAGCCATTCATTACTTATCTGAGATCTGGATTCCTAAACTCCTCTCTGTGGTGAGGGAGTGGGACGCACACACCCGTAGACCTACAGGGCCCACTGAAAGCAAGACCAGCCTCCTCAGGTCAGTAAGACTTGGGGTACCCTGGACAAAAGTCAGAGGGCTGTAAGTTTCCCCTTCAAAGTTTCCCCTGCACACAATTCTAGAGCCTGTTACTCCATCTGTGGCCACTGAGCAGGATGCTGCCACTTCTGACAACTGAAGGCAGCACCAGTCAGCAGAGCGGGAGTGGGCCAGATCTTTATCTATGGAAGCACAAGGGCTCCCAGGAGGAAGTGAGAACCAAGTGAACAATTGCAGCCCCCGGGTCACTGGGCAAAGCCAATTGTTCCCCACTGTGCATGGGATACTAATTAACTCCATCACAGGGAAAGATAAAAGGGGAAAGCTGGAGATCCAAAGCCTCTGTCCTGGCATCGGGGGATGAAGGGGGAGGCACGATGGGGGACCTTAAAAATAAACTCTCCTCAAATGAAGAGATAGGTAAAATATGAGAAAGAGTGGGTCTGAAGTGAACAGTCTTTAACCCCTGCCTCCCCGAAGCAGGGAATGCAAAAGTGGGAAAATGCACTCTCTACGGATAAAAGATAGGAATGAGGTTGGACAAAATCCATTAATGTGGCTGTTTGTTTGTGTGTCTCTGGTGGGCCCAGAACTTGCTATGTAGAGCAGGCAGGCCTCGAACTCACAGGGACCTGCTAGGTAGTTGCTATTTTTAAGCCATCCATTAAGTTTCTTTTTCATTCTGTCACCAAGGTTTTTGGGCAAAGTGTAGTGTTTGTCCATTTTTCCAGCGGCGGTGTGCAGGAAAGAGGTGGGGGAGCAGTCTGTCAAAGCCCTCCTTGCTGTGGGCTGAAAGCGATTTAACCTCAACCTTACAATTTACCCACTCCGTTGGCATCCATGGAGGGTCGCTGATGTTCCAGGCTTTGCCATCACTTAATCACGAGGTCACGCCGTCAGCAGCTGTCTTCTTTTCCAGAGGAAGTGGGTGCTTTCAGGATCATGTCCCCAGAGGCATTAGATGTTTCTTCTGAGCATCTCGGTCCTTCCTCTCGTGTCAGTTCAAATGGGTCACCAAGTGACTGACCTCACACTAACAATAAAGAAACCGGAAGCAGAGAAATCATTGGTTTAGCTCTGACTTGTGGGAATCGCACAACCTTCCTGGCAATAAAGGAACGGAAGAGGATTTCACGCACCTCGAGTTGGTGAATCGGCCCTAAAGGGCATAGAATGTGGGAGTGATGCTTCTCCTCTACCCCTCCCCCCCCCAGAAACCAGAGAACCCAGAAGGGCCAGAGAGCAGTGGGAATGGAAAACAAACAGGCTAAAGGCTACACTGTAGAAGGTCTGGAGTCAGAGTTCTAGACCCAGTGAGCTAAGGAAAAAAAGGAATGGTCCCCGTCTCAAAAGCAGGGTGTGACGCCCCATGTCCTCCCCATGCCCTAAGAACCCCAATACAGTGAAGGAAAGGGTACAGTCTTCACATCGGGCCAGCTGTGATTTCTTCCTGGTTCAGCTACGTAGCAGCCACATGAGCCTGAGAACGGACACTATGCTCCCTGAAGTGAGGGGCTGTCAAACTGCTTACACGGAAGAGTTGACTCTCTTGTAGCCCTTGGGAACCTTAAGGCAATCACTGGGCTAACCTGATGGATGACAAAAGGCAGGCATCTCCCTGTCCCAGCTGGCACTGGGCCAACCACCAACTATGTAAATGGTGTTATTCCATCGAGCACCAAGTTAACTTGTCCACCTGACCCACAAGATCATGATAAGTGATGAAGCTTTAAGTACAGTTCTGAGCGTTTTGTTTTGCTGTGCCTCAAAGGCAGCTGATGAACTGTAAATGAACCTGCAGCTATCATGTTAGCAGGATCTTCACTTTGTGTGTGTGCGAGTTCTAAGTGGAGGCACCCATGTGTGCGTGCATGTGCGCCCTCGCGCCCGCACACAATGTCCTTGTAGAGCCCAGAAGAAGAAGGCTTGCTGAAGTCGGCTTCCTCTTTTCTGCCATGTAGATTCTAGAGCTCTGCCTCAGGTCGCTGTACGTGGCTATAAGCACCTTCACAGAGTGACCCATCTCGCCTGGCCCAGTTTTCCTACTTTTTTCTCTGATAACAAAAATCAAATGGAGTCCAGAGAGATGGCTCAGCACCTAAGAGCGGAGCTGCCCTTCTAGGGGGCCCATAGTTGACTCCCATCACCCACAAGACGGCTCACGCCCATTTGTTTGTTTGTTTATTTATTTATTTATTTATTTATTTTCTCACGCCCATTTGTAACTCCAGTTTCAGGGGATACAAATCCTCTTCTGGCTCTTCTGGCCTCCTCCAGCACCAGGCACGCACAGACACACATGCAAAAGAAATTCTCATAAAATAGTAATATATCATTTTAATGTTGAAGCGACAAATCACCTGGACACCTGCGCTAGCTCCGTCTGGTGCTTCCCAGTGTCTGTTGATCAGGAACGCCCCGCCCACTGCCTCCTGATCCCGCTGCAAGGCTAAGCTTCTGTGAGCAGGCTGAGTCCATTAAAAAGACAGGGCAGCTTCCTCCCGATGGCTGGTTCAACTTTCATATACTACAAATAGTTTGTGAAAGTGGGAGTCTAGGGGTGTTTTTACCCTTTGTCTGAACCGCTTAGCTAGAGGTCCTTAGGCGCATCATGTGGCCCTCGTAAGACAAAGACTAAAAGTTCAGTGCAGCTTGGAAGTGCAATCTTCTGATTCGTAACAATGGTGCCTGGGTGAGCTGGGAAAACAGTCGTTCTTTATGTCCAGACAAAGCTTTGGAGGCCGGGCTGCATCCAGACTTCCTGTCATAGCTGAGCCCCTCCCCAGGGATCTGGAGTCCTCAGCCAGGCTCAGGCCATTCTAGATTGGGCTCAAGGTCCAGATTCAAGGTTGGACTTTATCCCCCCACCCCCACCCCAGCCCAGAGGCACAGTTCTCCACTTCCGGGTGTGAGGACTCAGGGAAGGGGGCAGGCACCACCACCACTCGACTCAAACACCCCGAATTACCAGATTCAGTGAAAAATGAGTCTTTACATCATATTCGCATGTTTTTAAAAGTGTGAAAAAATACCTATAAATGAAGAATTTTAACGTAATTATGAATTATAATAGCCCTGAGTTTTAGCTAGGAGTTAAGTTGGATGCTCAGACACCCCAGAATAATACCTACATTATGCCACCTCAAAAACTGCTATGCCAGGTTGTTGTGGCACACACCCATAAACCTCAGAGCTTGGGAGGTTGAAGCAGGCGGTTCATGAGCTTGAGCCAAACTGCCTCAAAACCACAGAGACAGCTGTTCGGTTGTATCAAGGGCACAGGTTCCAAGGACGCAGTGTAAGAGTGCTGTCACTCATCTGACCACATGTCAAGTGAAACAACGAGGTGAAAGGAGCCCTACAGGCTTCCTTTTCTAGCCTCCTACATTGCTGTCTATTCCTCCTTTTCCTCGTCCTCTTGGAAGTGTTTCAGCTTCTGTAACTATGGCTTGTGTATACATAAGAGTTTTACCTTAGCAGGGCACAGTGGCACACACCTGTAATCCCAGCACTCCGGAGGCAGAGGCTGATGGATCTCTGTGAGTTCGAGGCCAGCCTGGTCTACAAAGTGAGTCCAGGACAACCAAGGCTACACAGAGAAACCCTGTCTCAAAAAACGAAAACCAAGCCGGGCGTGGTGGCCCACGCCTTTAATCCCAGCACTCGGGAGGCAAAGGCAGGCAGATCGCTGTGAGTTCGAGGCCAGCCTGTTCTACAAAGTGAGTCCAGGATGGCCAAGGCTACACAGATAAACCCTGTCTCGAAAACAAACAAACAAACAAACAAACAAAAAAACCAAAACAACAACAGCAATAACACAGATTTCATTCTTTTTTTGTTTTGTTTTTTTTTTGTTTGTCTGTTTGTTTGTTTTGTTTTTTTCAAGACAGGGTTTCTGCGTAGCCTTGGCTGTCCTGGACTCACTTTGTAGACCAGGCTGGCCTCAAACTCACAGAAATCTGCCTGCCTCTGCCTCCCAGTGCTGGACTTAAAGGCGTGCGCCACCACACCAGACAGATTTTTACTTTTTATATTTACATTTTGTTGATTATTATAGGGGAAGTGTCACATATGCCACAGTGCGTGTGTAGATGTCAAAGGACAATTGTGTCAAGTTCTCTCCTTCCACTTTTACGGGGGTTCCATGACTTGAACTCAGCTCACCAGGCTTGCTCATCAGGCAGCAAGTGTCTCATCAGGCTCTTTCTTTCTTTTTTCTTTTTTCTTTTTTTTAAAGGACTTTCTATAAACCACACACTGCCACGTGTGGTAGCACATGGCTGCAATCCCACTGCCTAAGAGGGAGTGTTAGGAGAATCAAGAGTTCAGGGCCAGCCTGGGTGACATGAGACCCTGTTTCAAAACAAAAGCAGCAGCAACAACAACAAAAAGAATTCTCAAATTATAAGCCACAGAATTCTTTTCATATTAAAAATGAGACATTCTCACAACAGTCTTCTAAGTAACTTAGGGATATATAATGGTCTGGCCTGCCCGAGAGGTGGGGAGGTTGGAAGACAATGGCGACTCTGAACTACCCAATGAAGAGTTCTTCCCACATGGAACTGCTTTGTACAAGGCAAGGAAAACCACGCCATAATTCCTAGCTTTTCTGTTAATCTGCACCATGGTGTACTAGTAAATATTTAACACTGACTCTCCACGCAGAAAAGCTCTGGTTTCTGACTGGTGACGATACCCATGGTGTAAATACTTCTGGGCGTCAGATGCTAGCACTGAACAGATAGTCAGAAAGAACTGTGGGTAGCACACTTTACTCAGGGTTTCTATCATATAGATGCATTTTTGGTATAATTATGAAATGAATCATTTAAGTGCTGATTGTCAGGTTTTTGTTTGTTTTAGGTTTTGTTTTGTTTTTAGTTTTTTGTTTTTTTGGAGACAAGGTTTCTCTATGTAGACCTGGCTGTCCTGGACTCACTTTGTAGACCAGGCTGACCTCAAACTCACAAAGATCTGTTGGCCTCTATCTCCTATTTGTAAATGTATATAGAAAAATTGGGCTTTTAAAAAAGAATATAGCTTGCTTATTTTTTGACAATGTTATACGTGTATACAATGTGTCTTGACCATATCTCCCCTCAACTTTCTACTCCTCTTACTGCCCTAACATTACCCTTCCACCTTCATGTTCCTCTCTCTCTCTCTCTCTCTCTGTCTCTCTCTCTCTCTCTCTCTCTCTCTCTCTCTCTCTCTCTCTCTGTGTGTCTCTCTGTGTGTGTATCTGTCTGTCTGTCTGTCTCTCTCTCACTCTCTCTGCCTGTCTGTCTGTCTTGTAACTCACTAAATCCAGTGCTGTAACACTGAATGATCTTGCTAACTTGCTCTTGTGTGAGTCTTGTTCATACACTCACAGCTTCAGCAAGTTCATGAGTACAACACCATCGCACCTGCCGGAGACAGGACTTCACAGCACTCCTCCTCAACCTCAAGCCTTTGCATTCTTTTCATTCCTTCCCCTAAGATGTCGCCTGAGCCTTGGGGGAGCTTTCAACTTCTGAGACAGGGCTTCACCAAGTCCAGGCAGGGGTGGTCCCCATCTTGCTACATACCTGAAGATGACCTCGAACTCCTGATTCTTCTTCCACCTCCCAAGTACCACCAGGTATGAACCACCAGGTATGTACCACCAGGTATGAACCACCAGGTATGAACCACCAGGTATGAACCATCAGGTATGTACCATCAGGTATGAACCATCAGGTATGTACCATCAGGTATGTGCCACCAGGTATGTGCCACCAGGTATGAACCACCAGGTATGAACCATCAGGTATGTACCATCAGGTATGTGCCACCAGGTATGTGCCACCAGGTATGAACCACCAGGTATGAACCACCAGGTATGAACCACCAGGGTTGGCTCTAATTTAATTTTGATGACACTCTCTGTATTTTACAAGCAGCTGACCCAATTCTTGAAAATTTAAGGACTGGTTCTCACCAGCCCATAGGCATCAAATCTTCACACCACTGACCTCAAGTCTATAGAGTTATTCGACATTTAAAATGGAGTAAGGTAACTGTGCCCCTGGGGGAATAGTTGGCTGTCTGCCTTATTAGTATCTGTCCTTATCAACACACATGCTCTGAAAAGTTTGGGATTGCACAAATATAGTAGAGATGGCACTACAACCTGTCTGGGATAAAAGTCAAGGAAAATTGCTTGAGCCAATGGGGCTGATGCTAGTGGCAGGATTAAGTGGCTGAATCACAGAGAAAACAACAACAACAACAACAACAACAACAACAAACTGCCTTTTTATTGCAAAGGAAAAGAGCTTTTCTGGTTTGAACTATTCATCTTTGCTATTGCCCAGATTCACCTGCGTAATTACGAGTCTAGCTTTGATTGGTTCTCTGTTGAGCTTTTCGTATGGGACATAAAACTTTAGTTGCTGGAAAGGCTATGGCAAGAGGCAAGCCTGTCCTGATTTATCAGCAGAGCAGACTTGGGATCACAAGAAGACAAACAAGACACTGAAGGGACAATATAGCAGAAGACGCTTTTTTAGTGTGTGTGTATGCGTGCACATGTGTGTGTGCACACGTTTGCTTGTATGTAAGACACCTGTGGAGTGCATGTACAGGTGGGTAGCGTGCATGCGGATGTTGGAGGTTGGTGTCATCACTCTTTAATCATGTTCACTAGAAACAGGGTCTGTCAGTCAAACCCGGGCCACCCCAACATGGCTAGTCATGGCCATTTTTCTTTCAGAATCCTCTATTTCACCTCCTGAAGCTGAAATTATGGCCTAGGCCTCCAGAGTCAACACACCCAAGACTTATGTGGGTTCTGGGGAGCTGGTCCTCACACACGGCAAGTGCTGTAACCACTGACCTGTCTTCCCCAGCCCCAGGAGACACTGATTTTCAGGATCAAGTCAGCACAGTCTGTCTTGACTGTCTCCTTTCAATTCTGTACCCATGCGCTTGCTGTCCCCTTGCCCTGGCCCTGCCCCTGAGACTAACTCTGAAGGCCAAGTTCACATGGCTGCTTGGCCACGGAGCTACAGCTACTTCAAACCTTCAGGCTTCTGCCCTGGACTCCTCCCCTTACCATGTCTGACCGCCATGCCAGGAAGAAACCTCCAAAATGAAGCAAGAGCTTCCATGCACAGCTAGAGAGTAGTTAGAAATCTGGCACATCAGAACATTCTAGAAGGGGTTTGAAATGTTTGGTTCTTCTCTCTGGTGGTTCTACCCATGTTCCAGAGCAAGCCCTGGAGTCTTTTTTGTTCTTTTCCAACGAGGGTCGAGAGAGCTGCCTCAATATAACAGCAATAATAATCATCTTTAAATGTGAAAAAGCAGTCAGATGTGAGGGGTGCACACCTGTACTCTTAGCTCTCAGGAAACGTTACAAGTTTGAAGCCAGCTACAGACTATACAATGAAGACTCAGTTCCATTTCATTAATAAGTAGCTAAAAAGGAAAAATGTAAAGTGCACAAAAAGTAAATTATGTTAGTAACTGATCATATGAAATGGCAAGTTTTTAACTGTGGGGGGGGGGGGGTTGAAAGTGTGCCTGCGTCTATTGCCCTTGTTAACTGAGTGTCTGTTTCTGTGAAGACATGTTATTTAAGGAAAGGGAAGAGAAATGATCAGGGAGCTCCTTGCCCTGGATTAAAACCCTGAAACCAATTTAGTCACAGCACAGTGACCCAGAAAATACAGTAAGCTCTTCCAAACTGCACGGAAACCCCGGCGTCCAGTCAAACTAGTCTCTCATACTTTCAGTGAGGAAAATATATACTGGGCAACTCCATATGTGTCCTCAGAGGAAAGTTTATCTTTCTAAGAAGGAAAGCCAACAGATTAAGTACTTATAAAAATTTCTAATAAAACATTGTAAACAAATGTTGACTTCTCTAGTCCACAAATGGCTCCTTCTATTGATTGGAACACTAAGACATGGAGTGTTTCCCCTCTTGGCATCAGCCTTTGCTGTGTGTATTGGGTTCACTAAAGAGGCAGGACCAGCAGAAAATTCACGTGTGCTCTGTATGCGGGAGACGGAGATCATAGGAGGTGGCTCCTCTAATTACAGAGGCTATGGTACCTGCTGTTCACAAGCTGGACACTATGCACGGGCAAGAGAAGATGCTGCTCAGCTCACAAAGGCAGTGCAAGTCCCCACCCCAACCCCAACCCAAACCTCGCCTCCACACCAGCCCTCGACCCTGACTCCGCCCCACCACCATGCCCTTCAGGTTTTACTGTACTTGGATCCTCAGAGGAGGAAGAAAAACTTACCTGCCCCCCTTCCCCCCAGAAGACTTCGTGCTTCGGTCATTTCACCAATTCAAAATCTAATCTCTTCTGGAAACACTTTCACAGACACTATCAAAAATAAAGTTTTACTAATATCAATGCCTTCCTTAGTCCAGTCAAACTGATACAGAAAATTAACCATCATACCACGGGTAAGTGGTTTTGTATGCATTTATGTGAGAATACTCCGGAATGTAGGTTTGCACATAATACAGGCCGACCTAGCAAACCAGGGTCACTTAAAAGCAAGCCGCGTTTCACTGGGTTGCGGCGATGGCTTCTAACTTTTTGCATTCATGAAAATTCACAGAGCTGAACTCCAAGGAAGATAGATCGCACTGACTGTATTCACACCTCAGTAACTTAGAGGATGAGCATAAAGGACGGGCATGGGTATTAAATAAGTGTTTGCTAAGGAGTCAAAAGGCAAGGAGAGTTTCTTTTCGTTTTGCTGAATCACAAATTTTGCAGTCTAAACAAAACAACGGATTTGGTCTCAGTCATAAGAGTCCTGTGGACATTTCAATCCAGTATCACTTCTCTAAAAGCTGGAGACAGCCATAGAGGTGAGCTCCGCCACAGCCAGGGTCTACCGCCACAGGGATGAGCCACAGCCACAGCCACAGCCACAGCCACAGCCAGGGGCTACCACCATAGGGATGAGCCAGAGCCAGAGCCACAGCCGCGAGCTCCGCTACAGCAGTGAGCTACAGCCGCAGCCGCGAGCTCCGCCACAGCCATGGGCTCCTCGTGCTTGGCCCAAAGCACTTATCTTTGAGAACTAACAAAATCGGGTATTAGGACTCACATAGGAGAATAGACACTTTTTAAACTCAAGTGTGGTGAGCTAGCAAGTAGGCTCAGAGGGAAAAAGGACTTGTCACCAAGGCTGACGACTTGAGTTTCATACCAGGGACCCACGTGGCAGAAGGAGAGAACAGACTCAGGCTCATGCAGTTCCCTTCCACTCACATAAATAAATGCAGTATTAATTTTGTTACTTTAGTGTGTTGATAACAGTTAACAAAATAAATAAATAAATAAATAAATAAATAAATAAATAAATATTTTTCATTTGCAGACACTGTGATGACACCGGGGTTCTATGCAGTCACCAAATTCCTTGTCTAGTCTCAGAATCTCTTTCATTTAAGTATTTCCAGATCCTGATGGGTACTTGATTGAAAGAAAACTGAATAAAGATGAATGAAGAAGTGAATATGGCTGAGCCGCACAGAAGTTTTAATGCCCTTTATGCCTACAGCCAGAGAAAACATGGGCTGTTTGTCTCTAAGTGCCGCAAGAGTTAATGATAACCTGGAGCCACTTGTATTGGCTCAAGTGAACTACACGATAATTAAAATTTCAGGAGCTCTGCCAATTTGCTTTTAAATGCAGTCATAATTAAAAACCAAGTGATCTCAGCTTACACCTAGAAATTACATGAAAAATTAAAATGAAGGCCCTGGGGATATAGCTCAGTTGGTAGGCTGCTTGCCTGGCATGTCAAAGTCCTGGGTTCCATCTTCAATTCAGCATAAGCCAGGCATAGCATTAACCCAGTGGATTAACACTGCTAATCCAGAGGTGAGGGAATACAGGCAGGAGATCAGAAACTCAAGGTCATCCTTAGCTACAAAGTGAGTTCAAGTCAGCCTGGAATACGTGAGGCCCCATATCCAAAAAGATAAGAAAAAAGGTAAAGTTAATAAGCATCCAAGATTCACAACTTCCAGATTGTTTTACTGCAGTGAGCAGTGATCACCACTCTTACTTAAGTTGAGTTATAGCTACCAAGTCTAGGTGGTAGGACCCGTGTAATGGTGCAGGCCTGTGCATGTCTCTCAGGACCACACTCAGTGAAGTCATGTCACTGATAGCGGGAAACGGGCCATGAGAAGGGATTCACACCACGCAAATGAGCAACTTCTGCAGACCAAGAATCCCGACTTGAGACAGCTCTTCCGGAGGTCCTGAGTTCAATTCCTAGCAACCACATGGTGACTCACAACCACCTATAATGTGGTCTGACGCCCTCTTCTGGCGGGCAGGTGTACATGCAGATGGAGCACTCGTAAATAAAAATAAATAATTTTTAAAAAATTAAAATTAGGAAAAAAATGAGGTAATTAATTTAATTATACTTTTTAAAAGAAATAGGAAAACACCTTTAAGGCAAGTATGGAGCAGAATCCAGTGAATTCTTTTGACGCTGAGGCCTAGCCTGGCCCTGTGCTGGTCCCTTTCCTGCCCTGAGGTGATAGTTAACAGGACAACAGGAATACATCCTCTCTCTGATGACTTAGGGCATTTGCTTCTCTCTCTCTCTCTTTTTTTTTTTTTTGCCTATTGTTTGATTGATTGTGTGTGTGTGTGTGTGTGTGTGTGTGTGTGTGTGTGTGTGTGTGTGTGTCCGTGTGTCCATCCATGCATATGGAGGTCAGAGGTCAGCAGACTATCTCTTCCTTCTTGTCTCTCTCATTTTCTTGAGAGAAGCTCCCTCACTGGGACCTGGAGCTCATCGGTTCAGCTAGAGTAACTGGCCAGTGATCCCCGGGCATCCTCTTATGTCTCCCCAGGGCTTGGACTAGACACATGGCATGGTACCTGGGTTCTTGACATGGGTGATCTGAACGCAGGTCCTCAATCTTGTGTGACAATCACTTTACCAACTAAGGCATGTCCCCAGCCCCATGTTAGCTCTCTTGAAAGACCTGAAGGGAACGGAACACCAAGATCAATCTCTTTTTGCTTTGCGGGCCCGCTCCTTGGCAAACGAATAAATCCTCTCCCCCTGTATGGGCAGAAATAAGCACTGGGAGACGGTCCCACCATGTCTTAGCCAACTGGGCCTCTAGTCTCTGTGCATGCAGCCTCGCATTGATCTGAGTTTTATCACCACTCAAGTCACGCTTATATTTCATTCTCTTGTTTGGTGATCCTTTAGGTCCCATTCACGGGGTGAATTACTACAGAAAGAGAATGAGACAGAAACTAGACTATAGGATGTGTATTAAGGAGAAATCATCACCCATGGCAAGGAAAGGAAGAGGCAAGTCTGGAGACATGGGGAAGTTGAGCTCAGAAGAAGTCATCAACACAATGAGGCTTTAGGTTTGGGGTGAGTGTGTGTGTGTGTGTGTGTGTGTGTGTGTGTGTGTGTGTGTAGATCAGCGATTAGTCCTCTCCTTTGTCCATGTGGGTTCCAGAGTTCAAACTGAGGTCACCAGGCTTGGCAGCAAGTAGCCTGGCCTACTTACCATCTCAGCAGCCCCACCACAGAGCTTTTAGCTATCTGCATAAGAGGTCTGAAACTGGACGGTCCCATATGTGTATGTGGGCAGGTCATTCCATCTAGGCTAGCCCAGGAAGCTGCCTGAGCTCGGGCCAAGAAGCTGTATGCAGAAGAGTGATTTCAGAAGAAGGGTAGCAGTACAGATCGCCTGCCAGCAACACTTCCTAGGATGCTACTTCTTCACACAGGAGACGGTGCCTTTCAGAAATGAAGGGCATCACGGCTGGCACGCTACCACAGCCATCTAGTTACTAGAAGCTTTGAGGAGCCCCGCCGTGGGTGGCAAAAGTTACTGGGGAAGTTGGGGTTCCTTCTTTGGGTTCTTAGTCTTGTTAATAAAAGAACTTTAAGATGGATTCGAAAGGAAGATGAAAGGCAATTATGTAAAGTTTGAGAGAAAAATAAGAGAGCAGATGAGCTGTAAATCTTGGCAGCTACTGGGAGGAGGAAGATGAAGAGGGAAAGAGGAAGCCATACGCTTTGCAATGGAGGTTAGCAGGCAATGGCATGCAAACAGCAGGGGGGTGTGGAGAGATGCAGACAGTGAGAAGCCCACAGCTTCAGGAAAAGCATGCCCAGGTTGTGGTCAGGATCTGAAAGAGATCGAAAACTGTGAACAAAGGTCCCAGGAAAGAGCTAAACCTTCTACAAGGCCGGCTACCTGAGCATCGGCTAGAACTCCGCCCATCCAGAGCTCGATTACAACTTATCTTGGGCTGTCCTTAGCTCCCAAAGCCAGCTATTTTTGCTATCTCTTTTTTTGACCAAAGATCCTCATAATAGGTGAAACATTTTTATTTTAATGTATTAACTTAAGGGATCATTAGCTTCCACTGACCAAAAGCTAAGAGTAACATCAGATAGCATCTGAGGTGTACAGCAGAGGCTCCTTGCTTTGCCTTAGCCCACTTACCTACCTAATGTTTCCACCAATGTTTGTGAAAAGTACTTGTTTGTGACTTTCTTCTGTTACTACTAAAAAAAAAAAAAAAAAAAACTTCATCAAACTGTTACCACGATGGATCATGGAATTTGGGGTAACCTAAATCTATCTTCCCAGGCCATGGTCACTCATATTTGGCTCTAGAATTAATGATCTCTTATCCCCTATGAGGTGAGAGTTGTGATTTTGCATAGGCAAAAGAAGAGAAAGGAAAGCGAACAAGCCACAGGGCAGAGGGTCCACAGTGCTGCTTGATGGAAGCTCTGTAAGCAGACACTCGGGGGTGGAGTGCCTAGGGACAGGACTTTAGCTCAGTAAGGGGATAATTATTCCTCCCATCTTGTGGGCATGGCTTTAGTGAATCAGCCTTCCCAAGTAGTGGTCTCTTGGCTGGCTAAGTCACAGGCTTAGGTAGATTAACTCTTAAGCAGGGGAAACAATAGTATACAATGTTCTAACCTTTTGGTGCAGATCAGAATATCATGTCTCTACCCTGGGACATAGGTAGATTGCCAATTCTTTCAACCAGGAGGAAATAGTTTTCACTTAATGGGCCTCAATAGAGGCCTGGTATCCATCCTCTGTGGCTACCAAGGTTACTGTAACAATTGTACTCTCCTGGATCAACAGAAGGCTATTCATCTCCTATGTGTGACATGCAAGGTACCTACAATTGAACCCCACTATGATGGTAATGGACTGAATCTCTAAAACTGTAATCCAGCCTCAATGTAATGTTTTCCTTTATAAGAGTTGCCTTGGTCAAGGTGTCTCTTCACGGAAATAGAAACCGTAAGACACCTCACTACTTTACAGAACTATGAGTGAAACAAACCCTTTCCTTCTGAAGTTGCTTTGGTGACTGTATTTCATCCCAGCAATAGTAACCCGGACTAGGACAACCCTCTTCTTTCTCACTCATGCATACTTGCCCCGGCCCGCCGGGGTTCGACTAACGCTCGGGAGGAGAATTTTCCTGTATAGGGACAGAACACAAGACACGAAGAAGGGGACAAGTCTGCATTCTGATCAAACCCCGTTTATTGAGAAATTTCACAGAGTTTTTATAAGGCATAGGGCAGGAAAGCATATTCCTATGGCAACCCAGCTGCAGGCTATCTCAAGATACGAGGAATTCCAAACAGGTCACAATGTCCTGCCACACCGAATATTTTGCTATCTTTATCTAATCTAACCGCTAAAGTACAACAGGGTGGCTCCATCTAAATCTTATCTTTAGTCTAACTGCTGAACCACGGCAGGGTCAGCTGGTTTTTGGTAAATGGCAGACTGCTGGAGAAATAGGAACCTAGGCGCTGACAAGATGGCTGAACATTGGCCATGTAGCCCGACCCCTACACATACTAACTGTTTGCATACAGGATCCTTACTTACTAAGATGCCCTTTCCTGTTGTACCAGTGTCTCATGGTTGCTTTAACAAAGATTAACATATTTGGTGGTTTCCAACAACATACATATGTTCTCTAAGAGTTCTGGAGTGGGGGGTGGGGTGGGAGGAGGCTGGAGAGATGGCTCAGAGGTTGGGAGCACTGACTGCTCTTCTGGAGGTTCTGAGTTCGATTCCCAGCAACCACGTGGTGGCTCACAACCATCCATAATGTGATCTGATGTGCACTGTATACATAATAAATAAACAAATCTTTAAAGGAAGGAAGGAAGGAAGGAAGGAAGGAAGGAAGGAAAGAGTCCTGGAGGGCAGAAATCCTAAATTGGTTTCATTGACCTGAAGTCAAGGCGTCCACAGGGCCTGGTTCCCTCCAGAGTGGAATTCCTGGTCAGCTCTGGCTCACCAGGGCTGCATTCTTTACATTCCTTGGCTCTTTCATCTTTACAGCCAACAAGGAAGCATCTTGCTTTGCAGTAGAATTGTCACTCTGCTGCTGACACCTCCTTTGTCTCTTTGTAAGGACATGACAATACCTCAACACACTTTGATCACATTTGAAGAGAGAGAGAGAGAGAGAGAGAGAGAGAGAGAGAGAGAGAGCGCACCAGAGGTTGCCCGGCAAGGAGCCTCATTAGATATTTCTGTCTCTCTCTTTGAGGCACAGAACTCTGACCCTTGTAGTCTCAGTACTCACAAAAGCAGAGGCAGGTGGAACTCTGTGAGTTCAAGGCCAGCCTGGTCTGCAAAGTGAGTCCAGCCCAGCCAGGACTACACAGAGAAACCCTGTCTCAAAAAACCAAAACAAACAAGCAAACAAACAAAAAACCCAGCAAAACAAAAAACTCTGACTCTAGCTAGCTTCTGTTCTATTAAGGATAAACGTTTTTTTATAAAAAATAAAAATAAAAATATTGTGCTAAAAAGAAACAAGTGCTAAGGGAGAAACAAGTAGAACAGGAAATAGATTAGGATGTAGCAGGAGGAAGTAGAGATAGATGAAATTTAAAAGAGGCTATCAAGACATTTGATAAAGCTGGGGGGGGGGGCTTATGGTTGTTATCTGGCAAATGAGACTTCTACATAGAGGGGACTGTCACTGCAAAGGCCCAGTGGCCAACATGTCGGAGAGCAAAGAGGAGAGCTCCCAGAGACCTCGGAGCAGGCGAATGACAAGGTCTGGCTTTAAAAGACTCAGTTGCCCAGGGCTGTGACATATGCACCTGTTGCATAGCACAGCGGGGGTGGGGGCACAGGGGAGCAGGGGAAGGGCCAAGGAATGCCACAAAGACAGTCACACCAAGTGAGAGATTTACAGGAGAGTGGGGGAGCATGTACAAAAGGCTGCCTCTGAGCTAGGATGGAGAAGGGGCAGGCTCAGAAGGCACAGGCTCTATAAAGGGCATAGCGCATGCGCATAGGGACAAGCTAAGCCACTTTTGGTGCTGATGATGAGGTGGCCCCTGGCACTGAGTCACTGAAGGCAGGCTCTGGGAGCATCTGGTTCCAGGATGTGTGTGGCTCTCTGTTTACCAACAGGGGGGTCCCCTCTCTCAGACTGTGCATGCAACATGGCAACCCTAAAGCATTAGGCTAGAAAGAAACAAAGGGGGTAAGGCCAAGGAAGACGGTCTTTGTAATAAGCCCTGGACCACTGTGCTCAACATTAGGGCTTGGTGTGGTCAGTTAGCAGAGGATGAATGACTGACCACAGTCTGCCACTACAGCATAGGTGGGACTCAGCGGACATGGTCTTCTTTGTGTTTAGGACACCGACTGAAAGTCAGATGTCCCGTCCAGCAGGACCAGTAATTACGGGGTCGAGAGGGGAGCCATACCTGAAAAGATGGGACGAGAAAAAAGGAGGCGAGACCAAGTAGAACTCCTATCAAGGTCTGTTTATTGAATCAAAAGCAAAAGCTTATATGGGGTGGAGGCAGGGGCTAAGCAGCAGGGGCGGGGGCCCGAGAATGCCTCCAGATGATGCCATCAGGGGAACATCCTGTGGTTTATCTCGGAACACTATCTCTCTATCTCTCAGAAAGTCCCGACCTATCCTGCTGAACAACATCTGCTGGGGGTGAAAGGATGAGGTTATGCAAAGGCTAAAAGGAGGAAGTTATGCAGAGGCCGAAAGGAGGAAGTTAGCTTTGGAATGGGCCATCAGTATTTTTCCATAGCCAGTAGATTCTTTTAGCCTTGAGTGACCTTGGGTTGGCTCCCGACAGTCAGAGAAGTCAGAGAAGATGATCATTGAAATCTGGGATTCCATCCCCTCAGCCTTCTCCCCTGGGCTTTCTCCTGTTGTCTCCCACTCTGCCCGTTGAACACAGCTCATGTATTTCAGTGTTCCATCTTATTCTACTTTCTCAGTGTCCCTGCCTGTGGGCGGAAGCATCACTTACCCATCTACTCAAATCTTTTCCAGTCTTGCCCAGGCCCCTGTCTTAAAACATCTCCTTTAGCCGGGCGTGGTGGCGCACGCCTTTAATCCCAGCACTCGGAAGGCAGAGGCAGGCGGATTGCTGTAAATTCGAGGCCAACCTGGTCTACAAAGTGAGTCCAGAATAGTCGGAAACCCTGTCTTTAAAAATTTTTTTTTTAAAAAAATAATAATAATAAAAGAATGTTAGGTTTTTGAGTCTGGGGTGGTGGTGCACTCCTGAAATCCCAGCAGTCTGGGAGGCAGATGGTTTTGGTGAATTCAAGGCCAGCCTGGTCTACAAAGTTTGTCCAGGATAGCCAAGGCTACATAGAGAAACCCTGTCTCAAAAAAACAGGAGGAAAAAAAAGATAGGTTTTACATCATAGAGCCGGGTGATTATTCAAAGCCAGTGGTTACAAAGACTATGTTTAGACACAAATACTTGCTACTTCCTCCTTCCTATGCCCACAGTCCCACTAACTATAGGGTTTTTTTCCCCTTTCTCTATTGCCTTGTTATATTTAGATAAAGTTTTACTTCTAAATATACATTAAAAACACACTTATTATCGATGGCAATAATAGTAGCAACACATGAGATCGCAGCAGTCCAGGTAGAATGTGTAAGGCTATGGAGATTTTCTGTGGTAACCATCTACTTGACTATGCATCAGAATCATTCCCAGGAGTGCCAACCTTTTGACACTGTGACACATGTCAGGGTGGTCTATAAGTGTGCTGGCCTGCATTCATAGTGATGCTGGCATGATTACATCCGGTGGGTTGCAGGCTGGACACACTTGAATTTATATAACTGTAGCACCAATTAAAAAACAAAAACAAAAAACAAACAAACAAACAAAAAACAGGTCGAGCAGTGGTGGCGCACGCCTTTAATCTCAGCGCTAGGGAGGCAGAGGCAGGCAGATCACTGTGAGTTCAAGGCCAGCCTGGTCTACAAAGAGAGTCCAGGACAGCCAAGGCTAACACAGAGAGACCCTGTCTCAAACAACAACAACAACAAAACAAAAACAACCAAACAAACTTATTTAGGGCTGAGAATGTGGCTTATTGGTAGAACACTTGCCTAGTCTATATAAGGCCCTGAGTTGAATCGCCAGCAACACAAAAATAAATAAATAACGGAAACCACTAGGCAGCATAAAGGAATAGAATACGGCTCTCTGGTACCATCTACCCCTTGTCACCAGCTCTTAGCCAGTCCAGTCTGTCTATTTCCTACTCTTGGTTTTTGCTTCTGGATTATTTTAAAGCGTGCCATAGAGATCACGTTGTTCTACCCACGGGTGATTCTGCGGGTGTCCTCGCCGTAAGGACCGAGAGTGCTCGTGTTCCCACGACAGCACACACTTACACAACAGTAGAGCATTTCTCTTGTAGATCTGGAAGCCAGAAATCCAGATCAAAGTGCTATTAGGGTGAGTGTACGATCTGGTTAGGAAATGTCCCTTACAGGCTGTTCGGGGTACTGTTTCAAGCTGGTGTGATTATTTTGGGGGTCCTTTGGGGAGCAGGGCCTACTCTGTAGAAGTAGGCGCAGGGGCAGGCCTATGAGGTTGTTGCTGGACCCTGGTTTCTCCTGCTGTATTTCCTAGTTAGCCGCAATGCGGACAGACTCCAGGACACAATAACCATAACAACAGTCACAATACCTTTCCAAATCTATGTTATGTGTATACGTGTATGAATACGGGCATGCGCACATGAACGGAGGTGACGGCTGGAGCTAGGGATGTGGGGGTGGGGGAGAGCACCTGTGCGGGTGATGAGAACAAAGCTCTAGTCCTTCGCAGGAGCAGCCCCAGTTCTTAGCCACTGCGGGGTGGGGGTTGGGTGGGGAGCGCGGGGAGGGTCATCTCTCCAGCCCCAGAAATAAAATAATTTAAAAAAGCAAAATGCAGATTCCCAAGCCCTACCCTCTTGCTGCTGCTTCTTCAGGAAACTGGGAGGCCACGATATCTCCCACTGTTATTTTACCACCACCATCACCAACCCCTCACCCCACCCCTGCCCCCTGCCTCCCACCACCGGAAAACTGACAACAATGACGTCACTAGAATTACTTCAGTGTGACAGATTACCAAGAAAGTGGTCTCTGGGATAAGTGTGATTAAACGGTGAGGTTTATTGATCAGTCGGCACCATTTCCAGTTTTTATGTTGTTTTTTTTATTAGTTTAGTAAAGTTATTTTCACTGACATCAACTCTTTTTCCACAAAATGTGATTTGTCCTCATTCCTCAATTGTGTCTGTTAAGACTTTTACTCTCTAGCCACAATGTCAACTAAGTCCTATTCTTCTTCTTCTTTGTTTTTGTTTTGTTTATTTGTTTGTTTTCCTTTTTTTGTTTTGTTTTTTTGTTTTTCGAGACAGGGTCTCTCTGTGTAGCCTTGGCCATCCTGGACTCACTTTGTAGACCAGGCTGGCCTCGAACACACAGTGATCCGCCTACCTCTGCCTCCCGAGTGCTGGGATTAAAGGCGTGGGCCACCACGCCCGGCTTATTTGTTTGTTTTTCAAGACAGGGTTTCTCTGGGTAGACCACTGGCTCACTTTGTAGACCAGGCTGGCCTCGAACTCACAGCAATCCGCCTGCCTCTGCCTCCCAAGTGCTGGGATTAAAGGCAAGCGCCACCACGCCAGGCCAACTAAGTCTTCTTGACCACATTCAGCTGTCCATATCTTGGGACGATCTGGTTCTTCATGCAATTTCCACCAATAGCCATTTTCCCCTACAGGCAGTTATGCTTCTGTTAATCCTATTTGGTGCTATTTTTACCAGTAATATTCATTATTACTTTGACAAAAGGCTGAAAACTTGGGTTTACTTTGTTACATAGCCACGAAGTAGGGGGGAGGGGGGCGAGAGGGGGATCCAAAAACGTTATGTATGTATCTAAGGGAGAACAAGAGAGATGGAGTGTGGGAGTGAGAAAGTGACAAGGAGGGACATGGAAACAGACGCAGAAAGAAGCTACAGCTGTTCAGATCCTGTTTGCTAAGCTGTGGAGGGCCAAATGCCTTGGGGGTCAAGTGGCATGCTTAAAACAATAAGGACGCTACAACAGGGTCGCCCAGAAAGGGCCGGACAAATAGCTCAGAGCTTTAAATCCTGGGAAGTTAAACACACAGCTGTCATCCTGCCCTCCTGCCCCTCTACCACCCGCTTTTATGACTCTTTTTATTTCTTGTCTGCTCTCCTCTGCTCAGCTCTCTCTCCGCTGCCCAAAATGCACCCTTAGCAGAGGTGGCCTCCCCTTTGAGTGTACTCAGGACAAGAACGGGATCCTACATGGAAAGCCCAGTAATTAATTGTCCACCGGTTTATCTTAAAGCGCCACCTTTACGATTGTTACTCGGTGGAAGTTAGGCAGCTCGGAACAAATCACAACTCCAGTAACTTGACCCACGGCTCCCTGGGGTGTGGGGCAAGTGGGTGGACAGAGCCCAGCTCAGCAGTTCTGCACTGCTGAGCAGCCTCTCAATCTGTCTCCGGGATCGAAGCTTGAGAAGTTTTATTTTTCACCAGCTTCCCCTAGCAGAAGCCTGCTGCACACCCACACACTTAACCAGCAAGGGAGAAAGAAAGGCTCCCGGGAGGGTTGCTCCCTCAGGGAGCGTGAATCACAGCAGCAGCCACCCAAAGCTCCTCTGCTAGACTGGGGCTTCTAGTCCAATCTCATGTGCGATGGGGGCTGAAACTACGGAGGGTGGCTTGAGGAAAAAGTGAGGAAGGGGACTACAAATAGAAGGACACCCAGGAGACCCTGGGGAGTGACCCTGGAGAGGCTGTAGGAGGAGCCAGAGACCCCGCCCAGCAGAGAGAGAAGCAGGAGGGGGAGGGGAGGGGGGAGGGAGGGAGACAGCGAGGGAGGGAGGGAGAGAGGCAGATGGGGGAGCAATGCCAAACTGTCTTTAGCTAATATCTTCAAAAGGCTTAAGGGAAACATCCCACTGTAAACTGTGGGGCTATTGCACTCCAACCCAAGGGTTAGAAGGAAGGAAACAAAGAGGCTGATTTAATGGAAGCCAAATACCGGTTTCTTAAGAACGAAGAAGGGAACAAGCCAGGAACAGCAATAGAGAATAAGAGGAATTCAGTTAAGAGTATGGGAGCACGAAGGGAGAGAAAGGAACACCCAGGGTTTCTCAAACTTGGAGGAGGAGTAGGCACCACCCAGGGAGCACTACGACCTAAGCCTGAGCACCCCAGAGACTGATTCCGTTGGTATAGGTGGGTTCTGAGACTCAGGATTTATTTATGCACCCTAGTGGGCCTCTAATGTGTGCCAGCATAGGAACCAACAAAGTTGCCTCACTGAAGACCAGAAGGGAAATGGGGGGGTTGGGGTGGGGAGAAGGGGGCAGGATCTCCCATCCTCCCACCTGACCTCCCCCCAACCCCCCCCACAGCCTTCTATGTCCTTCCAGTACAGTAGAGGGGGACCTTGGATCTGATTGTCGTCTGGTGTCTCTGTGGCAAGTTCTGATGTTCAGTGCTAAGAACGGGTGGCGTAAGGCCTGGGTTCTAGTTTGTGTCCTGCCTGTCATCACTCTGACCTTGAACATTCAAGATGAGGGAGTCGATTCTCAGTGTTCTCAATCCCCCCATGAAAGCCAGAGATGTTGCTCTCCAGCTCGAAAACACCCCAGCCTCTGCTTTCATTAAAATAGCCCAGTTGCTTCTAGTTCAACAGATTTTTTTCCCCATGAATTATTCAAACTGGATAGTTGGATGTTGAAAATACAATGTTCATGGTTTCGTTAATCTCCCTCTTCCCTCCCCCCTCTCTCCTGCTGATTTCTGCAGGGTTAGAGGGATGGATGTAGCTAATCATTTATTTTAAAAAAATCTCGAAAATGTCACATGAAAATAAACTTGGTAACAAACACTCAGCTGATGATCAGAAATGACACAGTAAAGGGAGCCCACTCAAGCATTCCTCAGCCCTTACAGTCTGCTCTCTGTCAGCGTAGCTCTGTGGAGTGTCTGTCTTGCATAAGGAAAAACAGTCTAAGGAGCCCCAGTCTGGGGAATTGACAGATACAGAAACGAAGGAAAAGTGAGAATGTGAGTAAGGGACAATTCTGACTTTTAATTATTAGCTTTCTCCTTGACTTAAGCAATTATGACACTTATTTACTTGTGTGTATGTGTGTGTGTGCACGCGCATGCTCGAGTGTGCACACACATGGTAAACATGTACCACAGTGGAATTCAGAGGTTTGCTTTTGACTTCTAGGAGTCTGCCCAAGTTTCTCCTGCAGGACCTCGTGACATCATCACAGATGTCACCACAATCCAGACACGATAGGTCTTCTAGAGATGGGGATGTGAAGGTGAAGAAAATAAAACCTAGGGGTTTGTGTAACGTGTAATGCATTTGCAAATACATTGCAACTCTGGAAGAATGCTAACCAGGGAAAGCAGATGGGTGGCGGTGAGGGTGCTATAAAGAGGCTCAGTCAGCAAAGCATTGGCTTCACAAGCGTGAGGCTCGGAGTTCACGTCCCCAGAATGCAAGGTTGTACCACTGAAGACTGGAAGGGGACAGGAGGTGTGATCTCCCAGTGCCTTCTATGTCCTCCCAGTACAGTGGAGAGGGGCCTTGGGCATCGTCACAGTCCTGTCCCTTTCTTTTGGTTCCAGGCTGATGGTTAAGTCCAGGAGAGGGGCCAGTGAGATGGGTCACTGGGTAAAGGTTCTGACCACCAAACTTACAACCTGAGTTTGATTCCTGGGCCCAGGTGGATGAGAGAAAAAAACAGGCGCCCAGAAGCTGACCTCTGAATTCCATAGTGGCACATGTTCACCACGCATGCACACACACACACACACACACACACACACACACACACACACACACACATGATAATTCAATAAGTGTCATGATTTTTTAAGTCAAGGAGAAAGCTAGTAGTTAAAAGCTGGGCAGGCCAGCATACACTTTTAATCCCAGTGACAGAGAAATGGGGACAGAGGCAGGAGATTCCAAAGAGCTTGCCAACCAGCTAACCTGACCTACTTGGCAAAATTGCAGGTCAAAGAGAGGCCTTGTCTCAAACAGAAGGTGGAATGACTACCACATGTGCATGCACACACATGTGCACGTGCGTGCAAGGCATGCACGAGAGAGAGAGAGAGAGAGAGAGAGAGACAGAGACAGAGACAGAGACAGAGACAGAGAGACAGAGACAGAGACAGAGACACACACACAGACAGAGAGAGAGAGAGAGAGAGAGAGAGAGAGAGAGAGAGAGAGAGAGAGAGAGAGAGAGAAGCAGATTCATTTGTTCAGACTCCTCTGGCATTGCGGCTTCATGACAATCAGAGAGAATTCCTCTTGGAGACCACGCCCATGCCTATGTCTGTAAGACCTGCTAGGAAACCGCGCCTGCGCGCAGTGTGTATGTGTAAGCCAAGGAGGTGAGGAATGTCAAGTGCTGTGGCATTTATGATTTGCGCTGGGAAAGATAGCTGTAAGCTGTTCTCATGGGAACTAGCAAGCCCCAAACTCAAGACGCATTTGAGCCATGAGGACAGCCGCCTTGCTGGAAACACTGCAGATCCCTACTGCCAGGGTTTCTTAGGAGACGTTGACTCTGAGGAGGCCACACTTCACGAACCGCTGGCAGGAACATATGATTGCACTGTGCAAATTTTGTGTGAAGCAGTACGTGAGACTCCCCCAAGGACTCTGTGCTGCGTTCCCCGTGCTCCACTGTTTAGCAATCTCCTCGTCTGTTCATGTTCTCCCTTTGCAGTGACGTGGACCCATAGCACTGACCCATGGCCAATAAACTATAGGAAAAAAAGTGTCCCTTTGGGCCACCATCACTGCAAGTTATTGTTAGCACGTAGGTACTATTGTGACATCTAAAACTTGACTCATTGTTGCAGAATCCTTTTCCCTCCCATTTTTTAGAAGCGTCCAGAGGCCTTAAGACTTCGTCCAGGGCAGGAGGTGGTTCATGGTGAAAATCACTTGCCTCACAAGCTTGATAATCTGAGTTAGATGCAAGGAACCAACAGTGGAAGAAGAAAATTGAATTCCAAAAGTTATTTTCTGAAGTCCACATACTAGTGGCACTTGCATGCCCACAGTCAATGCCACACCACCGTCACCATCGTCATCATCATATGTCTATATCTATGTATACAGATATACAGATATATATAAAACACACACACACACACAGACACCATGTGCGTGTGATCCCAAACTTTATGAATCCCTTTTCCTTTTTGGAAGAATGAAGCCAGTCAGTGTTATACAGCATCCACTTACCTACTTATGTGCTAAGTGTTATTTAATTATAGCAAAGCCATTTGAGAAGATACTGTTTTAAAGACAGACACGTGGAAGTCCAGAGAGTGTGGGTACAGATGTGGGGTTTTGAACTCTGAGCTGTCCTTGCTCTCAGCAGTATGATAGTTCTTGGTGTAGGGACAAAGTAAGAATATTGTCAGAGAAACACCTCCTCCCACAGACTGCTCATGGGCATCCAAACTTCACCAACACTCATGTGTTTACACCCAAGAGGGAGGCTTTGGCTCCAGGCACCCTTGTTTACTGATCTGAAATCCCACACACAGGAAAAGTGAATGCAAGGCCAAGAGGGTAGGCAGAGGACTAGGCTAAGCTGGGCTAGCACAATCACCAGTGAGGCAGAAATACAGAGGAAGGCAAAGCATTTCAAGAATACAATCAGCCCTTTTCTTTTTGATAGAGGTAGCAACTTTTGACCCTCTATAGGCTTTTAATTTGGTGTGTGTGTGTGTGTGTGTGTGTGTGTGTGTGTGTGTGTGTAGGGAGGCAATATTCTGTTTCTAGCCCTCCTAATGACAAGGCCATCATGCTGACAAGGTGATAGGAAGACGCCTCTCTGTGACACTGGTGGGGCTGTCCAACCTTAACATCTACTAATTCGAAATCCCAGGTTCTGGTGACACTCAGTGCAAAGGGAGCTCCTGCTGAAATCTGATCACTAGTACCAGGGTAGTGGCACTATCAGCCACCAGGTCCCTGGGGTCCCCGTGGGGCCTTCTGACTTGTCATAGGCAGTTTTGGAATGGTGCGCCAAGTTTAAAAGGCCACTTTTTGATCCCACTGGCTGCTGAAAACTGTACCAGGTGACTCCCTGGAGAGTCAAAAGTAAAGTACAGAAGAGATGCAAATAGCCGCTTCCCTGGTAAGAGGCCCGTGTCCACAGTCGTGGCTGAGGAAGAGGAGGGCTGGACCAGTGCTTTCTTCAACCTTTGAATTCTGCTCATTGCAGACTCTGCCTCAATAGGTCTTGGCTGGGGCTTCAGTTTTGTGTTTTTAATTATTCCCAAGTTGAACTATGTCGCTAGCCCAAAGAGCCACATACTCCAGGTTCCAAAAGCAGGACTTTCCTCATGGAATCCTGGGTGGGCTTATGAGGATAATTCCCAAATTCTCCGTGTTCATCTGTGTTCTTTCCAGAAAACCTAAGAACGAAAGAAAGAAAGAAAGAAAGAAAGGCCGTAGGTTCTCTTTCACAATAATTTCCCCCTCATTTCAGAGAAGGCCTCCCTCTCTTTCACCCCAAATCTAAAAACTGGCTCTTTGCCTCAACATGCAAAAACTCGGGTTTCTGAGCAAAGCCACAGTCTGAAACACTGGCATCATTGTTGAGAAAATGACTAACACTGTAAGCCAGTGACAAATATTTTCACAAGTCAAATGTCGTCAATTCATGATGCTCAAAGCTGCAAGAGGTAGGGATTATCTTCTGATGGCTTTTTAACATTAATCTTGAGAGGAAAAGTCACGAAATTCATTTCACTTTTCAACTCAAAGAGAACTCAAAAGATTAAGTGACATTTCTACAATAAAACTTCCAATCCTGCCTCCTAAACAGAAATAGAATTTCTCAGCATTTCTATCTACAAAAAGAAAAGGAAAAAAAAAACCACAAAAAACAAAAAAGAGGATGTTGGTACTAAACTTTTCTGATTCTGGGAGTAAATAATAGCAATAATAAATATAATTAATTACACGACAACAAAACAAAGAAAAACTACCCTCATTAAAGTATCAATTTCCAATGAAAGTTACGTATCATAATCATCAAACATATTCTGTTTTTGTTTTGTTTTTGTTTGGTTTTGGTTTTGGTTTTCTGAGACAGGGTTTCTCAGTGTAGTCCTGGATGTACTGTAACTCACTATATAGACCAGGCTGCCTCAAACTCACAGAGAACCGGCTGCCTCTGCCTCCTGAGTGCTGTGATTAAAGATGTGCACCACCACTGCCTGGACATACTCTAACTTTTGTTTGTTTGATTGATTGGTTTTGATCTTTTTGAGCTTTATTTATTTATTTTCATTTGCATGTATGTGCATGAGCCTATGTGAAGGTATGTACCGTGTGTGTGTGTGTGTGTGTGTGTGTGTGTGTGTGTGTGTAGAAGCCCTGGGAAGCCAGAAGAAGACACCGGATTCTCTGGAGTTACAGATGGTTGTCAACCACCATGTGGGTGCTGAGAATCAAACCCAGGTTTTCTGGAACAGCAGCCAGTGCTCTTAATTGCTGAGCCATCTCTCCAGCCTCCTTGTGTTGTTTTGACTAAGTATATGGCGTTAATTACTGTGATCACTAAACCCAGAAAAGATGCTCTAACTCTCAGAGTCTTAAGGACTCAGGACATTAAGTTTAATAACAATGATGTTGTATAGGGTAAAGAACAACAAAATGGATCCAACCAGAAGAACAATACGCAGTTCAAGAAGAACTTATCCTGTTTCTAATGATATCAGATCCCTTGAAATGTATTAGTTAATTAATTAATTTGGAGATAGCATCCCACTGTGTAGCCCAGGTTGACCTTGAACTCAGGCTCTTCCTGCGTCTGCTCTCTGAGTGCTGACACTACAGGCATATACCACCACATCCAACTTGGAAATCTTTACTCTAAACTATCCATCTAAAGTTGTTATTTCAACTGTCAACATTTCTTTTTTCATTTAATGTGTTGATTTTTTGTATATTTTACATCATGGACTCCCATTCCCCCACCCACCCACCCTCCCCCCTCCCCCCCCCACCCAATCCCATTCATCTCCTCATCTCTTCCTGTCCACCCTCTGCCCTGGCAACCTCCTTCCCAAAAGAAAAAGTAATCATCTTGTTGTGTAAACTGTAGTGTGTCACGGAGTGTCTCACAGTATCCTTACCTGTCTTTACTTGTTAATGGTCATTGCAATGAGTCATTGGTCTGGTTCGGGGACTCTGGTTTCTGCTACCCCATTAATATTGGCTCCTCACAGGAACTCCTCTTGGATATCCTGTTGCAGCCCTGTGTCATGGAGACCTTGCAGCTTTGGATCTGTAGGACCTGTCCCTTCACATGTCCCAGTAGTTTATAGATGAGGTAAATGTTGGGGTGGGCCAATTCAAAGCCCTGGATCTGGGCCTGGGTGGGAGCTGAGTTGATCAGCTGGCCAGCTCTCTGACCACCACACCACCAGGGTGAGGCCTCCAGATGCAGCTGACAGGGGCAGAGCCAGGACGCCTGTTCTCATGCCCTCGGGAACAGCTCACCTGCACCCTCGCCACCAGGATGAGCTCTACTATTACAGCCCAGACAAGGTACAGGGCTTGCTCTCCTGAGTGCTGCAGCCGGTGGGGCTGGGCTAGCTCTCCCATTTGCCACAGGTGACAGGGAGGGAAGAAAGGTGAAGGCATCTCTGCTGCGCCCACAACACCATACCACAGAGGATTGTGGGGCCAGCTCTACTGACCAGTATCCCAAGTACTGCAGCTTGCAAAGGGAGGGACCAGGCTTCCTGTTCTCATGTCTTTGGGGCCCAGCTCTCCCAAGATGTCCAAGCAAGGGGTGGAGCCAGTTCTGCACAGCCTCAGAAATCAACACTGTGCCAAGAGGCAGCCCAGACCAGGGGCATCTGTCTGGCCTTTGGTGGTAACACACACACACACACACACACACACACACACACACACACACACACACAGGGCCTTTAGTGACAGCACAGGCCAAAACCTCACCATGGCCCCATGGCCTTGCATGGCATCACTGGCTCCTCATAGCTGTCTGTTCCTCACTACCCTCCAGTCTTCAGTTTCGCCTCTCTTTACTGTGCACACATCCTCTGCTTCTCTTTCTCTTCTATCTCTCCGCCACTTAATTGCTCATCTTAGTGGCACCGGGGGCCTCTGAATATCTGGGGTCATCTCAGGAGTGGTCTCAGGAATGCTATGTCCCACCCGTGCCAGGTGGCACCGGGCAAGGGTAGTCCCGGACATGGTCTGTCCAAGGTGCTGGACTGGTGGTGGTGTCAGGCTTGCTCCCCACCCTGGCTGCATGGCACCGGGCAAGATTCATCTCTGGTGTGGTCCTCAGCTTTCAGTATTTCTTTTTTTCTTTTTGGTTTTTCGAGACAGGGTCTCTCTGTGTAGCCTTGGCTCTCCTGGACTCGCTTTGTAGACTGGGCTGGCCTGGAACTCACAGCAATCCTCCTGCCTCTGCCTCCCAGAGTACTGGGATTAAAGGCGTGCACCACCACAGCCTGATAGCTTTCAGTATTTCAATGAGACTACTATTGTATTTTTTGCACGCATATGGCATCATGCAAATGTTATGCCTGTTTGCATTGTTTAGGCACAGACATATATGCAAGTACATGCATCCATGCATGTTTGTGTGCACAGAATCCAGAGGTTGACATCAGGTGTCCTCGATTACCTTTGCCTTATACATTGGAGGTAGGATCTCTCTCTTGAACTTAGATCTTGCCCACTTGACTAGCCTAGCTGGTTACCTTGCTCCAAAGATGCCCTGCCTTCATCTCCTGGGCACTGGGAGTACACTCACTCATCACTTACGTGTGTTCTACAAACTCAAATGTTGTGGGTTCTTGTGTGTTCATCCTTCACACCCACACCCATGCTTGCAGCTCTGCTTAACCTTGGTGGGGCACAAAATAAAAACAAAGTGACATAACAGTGGTGGTGGGGGGGGGGGGCAAAAAGATGTCGATGGGGTTGGGAAGGGGATAAGGGAGCATGTGAAAGTGGGGCATATGACCAGAACACATTATACACATGTATGAAATGTCAAAGAATAAAATTACCTTGAAAAGAAGAAAACATTTTTAGTTCCAATCCCTTCCTCCATGGCCATATCTGACCACCCTTTCCCTCAAAAGCAATTTTATGTTTCTTGTTTTATTATTTTACTACATTAAAAAATTATTTAT
Organism: Acomys minous; assembly: GCF_964271855.1. Taxonomy (NCBI): domain Eukaryota; kingdom Metazoa; phylum Chordata; class Mammalia; order Rodentia; family Muridae; genus Acomys; species Acomys minous. The sequence goes on from NC_140490.1 coordinate 17,608,266, forward strand.
TGCCAGGCAGTGGTGGTGCATGCCTCTCATCCCAGCACTTGAGAGGCAGAGGCAAGTGGATCTCTATGAGTTCGAGGCCAGCCTGGTCTACAGAGAGCAAGTTCCAGGACAGCTAGAGCCATACAGAGAATCCCTGTCTTGAAAAAAACAAACAAACAAAAAATTATTTATTGTGTGTGTTTGTATAGGCATGCCTACTAAACTGGCTAGTTTGTTAAGGTTGGAGGGTGGAGTCGGTTAAAAGGACACATTTTATAAATGTTCTTTCTCCTACTTCAGAGCACATGTTATGTAAGTGGCTCAGTTGAACACTTTCTTTTTTGAGATAAGATTTCATTGTGAAGCCCCACTGTTCTGAACTCACTCTGTAAACCAGGCTGGCCTCGAACTCAGAAATCACTCCTCTCACCCCCTCACTTCCACCTCCGCCTCTGCCTTTCAGGTTCTAGGATTAAAGTGGTGCACCACCACCACTTGGCTAGGTTGAACACTTTTTTTTTTGGTTTTTCGAGACAGAGTTTCTCTGTATAACAGCTCTGGCTGTCTTGGAACTCCCTCTGTAGTCCAGGCTGGCCTTGAACTCACAGAGATCCACCTGCCTCTGCCTCCCAAGAGCTGGGATTAAAGGCGTGTGCCACCACCGCCTGGCCCTAGTTGAACACGCTTAAAGGATGTACCTCCTTTAGTAGATTATTTGCCTGGGATACAGGAAGATCTGGAGGAGCCAAGAATTCCACATCTTGATCTAAAGGCAGCAAGGAGGATTCTGGATTTCTATACTGGGTTGAGCTTGAGCATAGGAAACCTCAAAGCCCTCCCAGACAGTGACTCACTTCCTCCAACAAGGCCACACCTCCTAATAGGAGCACTCCCCATGGGCCAAGCATTCAAACACATGAGTCTATGGGGGCCAGACCTATTCAAACCACCACAATACTCTAAATTCAAACAGTTGGGTTTTCACTTTACCGCATCTCAGACACTTCCTAGCATTTTTTTTGTTTTGTTTTGTTTGAGACAGGGTCTCTCTGTGTAGCCTTGGCTGTCCCCTACTCGCTTTGTAGACCAGGCTGGCCTTGAACTCATGGCGATCTGCCTGCATCTGCCTCCCAAGTGCTGGGATTAGAGGAGTGTGCCACCAAGCCTGGCTTGTTTTGTTTTTTGATTGTTTTTTTGAGACAGAGTTTCTCTGTATAACAGCTCTGTCTGTCCCGGACTCATTTTGTAGACCAGGCTGGTCTCGAACTCACAGAGTTCCTCCTGCCTCTGCCTCCTGAGTGCTGGGATTAAAGGCGTGCGCCACCACACTCACACTCCTTATCATTCTATAGAATATTCTGGGCTTACATATATCCTTTGCTGACTTTGAGCTCTATCTTTTCTCAGAATTTTCCAGTGCATGTAGTATTCAATACACATCAGATAACTAAATAATTCTTTAATTCTAAAGAGTTGTCCCTATAGCAGAGTCCGTGCTATAGAAAGTATTTAAGTACCCAAACTTACAATGTAAAAAGGAGGTCGGTGCAGAAAGGAAGTTGGGTAGGAAGAAATCAGAAGTGGAGACAACCAGTTCCAGAATTCAGCGATAACAGGCGTGAGCATCGTCACAGGTTTGCTGGGGCCCATAATCAGCTGGTAGAAGATCACAGAAGTTTCTGGATTTAGTCATTTGTTTTGTTTTCTTTATTTCTCTGGTATCCTACGTACAGGCAGGCTCCCTTGGGCTATCTCTCAAATCCTCCTTGAAGGAAAACTTGGCATCTGCTAGTGACTCCTCTCTCAGGAAATAGTCACAAAGTGTTAATAAAAGAAATCACTTATCAAAGATTGTTTTTTGGTTTGTTTTTGTTTTTGTTTTTGTTTTTAGCAGACAGAAGAGATTGGCCATATACCACACAACAAACTTACCAAATTCCTCACTGGACTGTCAACCTAACAACCTGAGAGTCACTTTTTTATTTGCTATGACAAAATGGCTCACAGAAGAAACTCACGGAAGGGATAATTTGGCATATCAAGTCAGGTGATCACAGTCTATCACAGCAAGGGGTCAAGTCAGGTGATCACAGTCTATCACGGCAAGGGGTCAAGTCAGGTGATCACAGTCTATCACAGCAAGGGGTCAAGTCAGGTGATCACAGTCTATCACGGCTAGCACAGCTGCCCAGACCAGGACAGCAAGAGCGTGTGGCAGAGGGGCCATAGGTGGCATGGGCCATGAAGCCAAGGGAGCTAGGCCAGCCCTCGTGAGCTACTTCTGCTAGCCACATTCCACCTTGTAAGGGCCCCACAGCCTCCTAAAATATTACCCCACTCTGGGGGACAAATATTCTAAATGTAAGCCTGTGGGGGACTTCTCAGACTCAAACTCAGAGAGAGAGAGAGAGAGAGAGAGAGAGAGAGAAATTCCTGAAGATAATGGGTTTGTTCAGGGCCGAGCAGTGCGGCCGGAATACCCATGGGTACATCCAAATGAGGGAAAGGAAGACAAAAGCCCTTAAAGGTAAAAATGGAAAGGATTACATAGGATTCATTTTGAAACAATTCTCTTTGGCCTCAAAGATCAGTAGCAAGGTGGCTGTGAGCCAAGGCCAGATGGGAACTTACTAGACATACGCCCTTGCAGAAGTATTGTTTTGTTGTTTGTAGTGACCTTTGTGCAAGGCTGTGGCGCTGGAGATCCATTGCTGCAGTTTGTAGGGTGGACACACAAGAGCTCTCGGCTTTGTGCCTTTCTTTATTCTTGTTAAGGCCGACGCCATTTCGTTCCGACAGCTTTCCCAGGTACCGTGGCTTCCTTCATATTCCACTTTGGTCAACCCTCTAGATTCATTATGCAAATAGCCTCCGAAGTTGGTTTTTTGCTGCACCAAGCACTTTGGCTCCTCTCAGATGCAATACTCCTCCCTAAAATATGGAATCCCGCCTATCATCACGACCATGGTCATGAGGTGCCAAGCAAGTTCCTCGTTCTGCCAGCATCCCTTCCCCCACATTGCTGTATGTGGCATATGAGCTATACGAACTCTTACTAACAAGCCTCTGAGCTGGGTAATAGTTGTTTCTGGACATAGTCCCCTCCCAAGAGTTAGTGCTGGCCCTGAGCAACAGACTGAAGAAAGTAGACTGCGACGCCTGGTGATAGGCAGAGCATCCTAGAACAGCTACCTGCTTGCTTCTAGAGCCTGACCCGCTGGAGGCAATGACTAACATCTTGTGCTCACTGAGAGGGGCTGGGTCTACGTGAGGAAAGAGTGAGAAGCCCAGCTAGCCCTCACTCCTCATCCCAGCCATCCCAGTGAGCTCAGCTAAGACCGCAGAGATGGTGTGGGACAGGGCATCCCACCGGGCTCTGCATAAATCTGTTTCTAAGCACTTCCTGCTTCTGTAGGTCGCTAGATTTTGGCATGACTTACTATACAGGAACAGATGCCAAGACCATTTTTCTACTCAATGGACGGCTCGCCGGACCCTGGAAAAGACAGAAAGACGCTGACTCTGGAGGCTGTTTACCCCCAGTGCCACTTGGAAGGTCTCACTTCTAAGTCCTCAAAGAAGCTCTAGAAACCCAGGCTGAAGGCCATCCTCCCTACCTGGCTCTTCAGAACCTCTCTAAACTTCCACTCTTGTCTTGAAACAAGTCAAAGTGCCCGCTAAGAGTCCCTGATGAATTCCACAGCTCCCAGAATCCAATCCAAATGCCTCACTGTGGTCCATGGTTTAGACCCTGTCTGGTTCCTAGCCTCATACTAGGTCTTTCCCTTCTTGGCGTCACCACACCTCAGCCATCCTGGCTCCCTTTAGTTCCTTCAACAAACCAGACTTGCTTTGCCCACACCACACCCTCACCAGCACCCTGTCTACACTCCCAGGCTGGATCTTTCTTCTCATCCCATCAGTCTCTCAGTTGATTAACACCTTCTGTGAGGCACCTTCTCTGAGCCTGTCCCATGACAATTACAGCAGCTATTATCATGCAAAGAAGGTTTTGAAAATTTATTGGCTAATTGATTTTAGTTAGTCACGACTACTGGATGTAAACTCCGAAAGTTCAGGGCTGTTATGGTTTGCACGGGAGATGAAACCAATGGGGCCATGTGTTGGGTGCTTGGCCACCGGGTAACGGGGAAGTGACTGGATCCTGGTGGCTCTGACCTCCTCAATGGATTAATCCGCAGATGAATGAGAATTTAAACAGACGGTTGGGCGGCGCTAGGCAGGTTCAGGATGTGCCTGGCTGGGGAATGTAGGTCATTGGGGCATGTTCTTCCTGGCTATACACATCTTGCCCTGGCTCTTCCTTTATCTGTCCTTCCTCTCTGTTTCGTTTCTGTCGTGAAGTGAACGATCCTACCCACAGTCTCCCTCCTCCACAAGGGTCGCCATCACCATAGCCCTACAGTCATGGGCCAGGCCAGTGATGCGGCGAAACCTCAGAAACCATGGGCCGAGACCAACGCCCTCTCCTTTGATAATCCTCAAATATGCTTCACAGCAACAAAATGTGGCTAATGCAGGGCCAAGGTCCATCCTGCCAGCAGCCCTCAGGAGTAGGGCTCCCTACGCACCTGTGGGTACTGACTAAGTCTGCGGGGTGACCGTTGTAAAAGCAAGGCCTCTGCTGGCACGTATGTGCATGGGAGCCTTCTACATATGTCACTGTGGAGATCCTTCCAGCCCACAGAATCCTGTCGCCGTCAACACATCATAAGCAAGCCGCATTTCTCCTTGGCCTTGACACGAAGAGCAGATGATTTTTTCTAGTTTTCAGGAAAGTGTTGTTTTTCACGTTATTGTGGACAACTTCAAACACACTCAAAAGTAGAGGGACTACAGTATTCAACGAGTCACATGAGCCCAACACCAGCTTCCATCGCTGTTAATTGCTAGCCAATTTCATCTTACTGCCCTGTACCATGTTGTTTTAAGCTAATCCCAAACAGTACATCATTTTAGCTGTAAATTTTTCACTAATGAATACTTCTCTGAAACTATGACAATAACGTGCTTACAGCCTAAAGGAAATAACAAAACCTTCAGGCTTCTGTGGCAGATTGCACGGTCTAGGTTGCTTAAACAGTCCACATTTATCTCCCCTCTGTTCTTTCAGCTTTAAGATCAAGTTAAGCCAGATGGTGGTGGTGGCACACACCTTTAATCCTAGCGCTAGGGAGGCAGAGGCAGGTGGATCATTGTGAGTTCGAGGCCAGCCTGGTCTACAAAGTGAGTCCAGGACAGCCAAGGCTACACAGAGAAACCCTGTCTCGAAAAACCAAAAAAAAAAAAAAGATCAAATTAAGCCAGGTGGTAGTGGCAGTACACAGCTTTAATCCCAGCACTTGGAAGGCAGAGGCAGGTGGATCTTCGTAAGTTCGAGGCCAGCCTGGTCTACAAAGTGAGTCCAGGACAGGCAAGGCTATACAGAGAAACTTAGTCTTGAAAAACAAAAACCAAACCAAACCAACAACAACATCAGCAACAACAACAAAAAACAGATCAACTTAAAGGGTGTCCGGGTAGGCCTCGCTGCGTGAATGGGAGGTAGTCAGCTTCTGACCATGTGGTCACATGGCTTTTCCTCTGTAAGTGTCCAGGGGACCCTTTTCCTAGTGTCTCTTTCTTTTCTGAAAACAACAGTCTGGTCGAGGGTGCTGTGCACAGTTAGAACCCTAGCACTTAGGAGGATGAGGCAAGAGTATCAGGGCTTAAGGACAGAGTCTGTCTCAAAAAAAATACCAATAAATATATAACTACGCTGAAATATATTGTCAGCCTTAATGGCCGCCTTGAAGGCTCTACTGTCATATAGTCACACTGGAGTCGAGGCCAGTGCCACATAGATTTAGGGACCACACCTGAGGCCATCCGGACACAGTCCTGCCTTCATGTTACACCCCCATGACATCGTTCAACATGTTCTATGTCCTCTGTGTCTTCTGAATATTAGTTGTTGGATCTGGAGGTTTGATATGATTAAGACTTAATTTCTTGATGAATTCACTAAAATATTGTATACTTACATCTACAATTCTAATTCCTAGAAACCACTTATAACTAAATCGTCTGAAACTGGAGTCCAATTCCTCAAAGCAGTCAGAATACTGAGTGCATTGTTTAATCCTGTCAACTTTCTCAAAAGTGAAAGCATAGATAATCCCAATGGCCGACAAGTATTTGTTGAGTGCCATGCGGCACATCCTGTTCATTCTTTACAGCCTCCTGGTTGCGCAAGAATTTTGTTTTGTGACCTTTTTTTCCATCGAAGGAGATAGAATCTTAAATTTCCACTTACTTCGTTTGAAACAAGATATCACTACGTAGCCCAGGCTAGCCTCAGTTTTGTGATCTTCTTGTCTCGATTTCCTGCATAGTGGGAGTCTAGGCACATGTCGCCATGTCAAACTAGAACATTTTCTTAAATTAATTTTAAAATATCTTAAATATTGGGGCTGGAGAGATCGATGGGTGGTTAAAAGCCCCTGCTCTTCTTGTGGATGGCACAGGTTCAGTTCTTGGCACTCACATGACGGCAAACAATCGAATTCCATAAGATCCAGTGCCCTTCTCTGGCCTCAGATGTTGCATGCCAGTGGTGTACATACGTACAGGTGAAACACTCAGGCACATAAAATAAAAATACATGTGCATTAAAAAAAAAAAAAAGAAATGCCTTAAACATTTGGCCCAATACTAAATTGTTTGATTCTGTTTTCTAAAAAGCTGTGAATTTGAGGCTGGAGACATGGTTCAGCGGTTAAAAAGATCCTCTTGCAGAGGAACCAAGTTCGGTTCCCAGCACCCATGCAGGGCAGCTAATAAGCGCCTGTAACTCCAGTGTCAGGGATTTCAAATCCTCTGGTCTCCCGCAGACGCCTATGCTCACATGAGCATACTCCTACACAGACAAACATACATAAAATTAAAAATAAAATAAACTTAAACAAATACAAAGAAAAACCTGTGAACTTGGTGAGGCATTAGCTCAGGACAGTGTCTCCCTGTAGCAGATTGCTGATGCATAGTCACCAAGTTGATGTTGAGTTTTACCCCAGCTAATTCATCTGTGGTAGAAAAAAAAGAGAGAGAGAGAGAGACTTCAGTATGGTTGCTGTTATTTGTGTTCCTACCAACAGCTGGCATTTGCTTCCATTTTAATATATTTTCCACCATGCTCTTTTTTCTAGTTTAAAAAAAAAATCTGATGAAACACCAGGCCTGAGAGGATTCTGACTTTTGTTTTTATCTGGTGACAACTGTGTTAGTCTTTCACATTGTTCGCTGCCTGGAAACCTTGTGGGAAAGGGGAATTTTAGGTCAGAAAACTCAGAGTGATGGGAAGGAATGTTATAGGCAGGATTGGGAGTTTTGGCGAGCACACGGAACTGAGGCAGCTTGGACAGAGGGCCTTCCTCGTTTGCTGACGTGGGAGGGCAGAGCCAGAGTGCAAGTTTGTGGCTGGCCCTGTGCTGACCCTGTGGAACTCTGTCAGCCAGGGGCTCTGGTGAGCTAAGATCAGATTGACTCTACAGTAAAGGACGCTGGCAGGTGACTAGAGGGCATGGGGGAGGGGCGGGGCGGGCAGGGGAGGGCGGGGGAGAAGGTGTTTCCTCACCTTTCCTCTTTGTCTACATCTGGCCATGTTTGCACCTCATCCGCAAGCACAGCTCTCCCGTGGCGCCCACTCACATACACACACACACACACACACTCGGGCGATTCTCATTGGTCCTTTCAGGGTTCTAGTTGTAGCGGCTTCCTACTGCTCTCAGTGTCCGGGTGCCCCTCCACTCTGTCTGCTCCCTGGTGGAACAAGTCTGTAATACTAGTAAAGTACTCTGGAGACTGAAGCAAGAAGATCAAGGCTTCGAGGCCAGCCTGGGCTACAGATCAAGTCACGGGTTCAAGCCCTTCCTGGCAAGCACAGTTATCTTCAGCGTGTATCATTGAGATGAACTCGGTTTCGTCTCTGTAAGTCAGGGGACCAAGGTGGCACACGTGGAACTTGGGGAGGCGAGAGTCAGTAGAGAACAGGGTGAGGTTGTCTGAGAGTTGCCGAGTGTGTCACATACTCCCCAGCTGTGGTGCCTGCTGAGCCCAAGAGAGGATTTTTAAACTGCTGTATTTATCACCCACCAGTGTTGGTAGCCTCCTCCTCTATGAGAATGACTACTACAAATTTTTTTTAAAGATTTATTTATTATGTATACAGTGCACATTAGATCACATTATAGATGGTTGTGAGCCACCATGTGGTTGCTGGGAGTTGAACTCAGGACCTCTGGAAGAGCAGTCAATGCTCTTAACCACTGAGCCATCTCTCCAGCCCTACTACAAATTTCTTAAGGTCCTTATTGTGCCTGGCAAGGGCATCATCACTCTAGGATAAGCTGGCAAATCCTCACCAACACTTTTTTTTCCCTGTGGCTCTAAACACTGCAACAAGCAGGGTGAGAACCAGGGTGCCCCTGCAGGACCATGGTTCTCCCTCCATCTTGTCCGCAGTGACTTCAGGCTAAGCAGGGAATTCCTCTAGGCCTCAGTCTTTTCATTCACAGACTGGAATAATAATAGAGTTGGGACAGGGACCTAATGACCTATTACATGGAAAGCTCAGCAGAGCATGTGACAGGTGACCTCGGTCGCACACGAAGCCACACAGCCTCGGGCAACTTCCTCAACTTCCGGTGTCTGCAGAGTCTTCTCCGTTAAATGTGCTGATGTCACTGACTTAGACTCATTGGATTACACGGAAGTAAAAATGAAGGGAATGCCAACAAAGGAATCGTATGAACTAGAACGTCTTAGGGATGCATGGTCTTGTAAAAATACACAAGGGTTCAGCCCACTTTAGCACCACACCCATAACAACACAGAGGAAGAAGTTTAATAAAAAAGGCCCTGAGATGTTCTTGAAGAACTGGCAATTTAAGAAAAGAAGGGAGGAGGAGGAAGAGGAGGAGGAGCTAGAAGGTCTATTAAGAAATAGATTTGGCTTCATTAAAACTAACTGCTATAGAGTCAATTTTTTTTGTCACAATGTATACTATCCAAAATTAATTGATCATTGAACTACAAACAGCAACTTAAAGTACATTGGACCAGAGGCACTTCACTGGACGTAGTCAGCCCCAGGGAAATCCCCAGAGCGCACTTAATGTGATTTGCATATGAAGCACCAAAGGGCAAGGTGATGAGGCTGTGGCTGCCAATCCAGCACATCCAGAGGCGGGGCTCTGGAGACGTGATTAGACCAAGACTTTACCCATAGACCCACCCACCAACGGGCTCATAGTCTGGTGGTACTATTGGGAGGTGGTGGAAACTCTCAGAGGTGGGGCCCAGCCGAAGGAGGTTATGATGTCCTTCGGGATGTATCTTGTCTTCGGTCTCTTCCTCTCTTGCCGCTCCCTGGCTGCTGTGAGGTAAGCAGTTGTGCTGTGCCATGCCCTCTGTGTGGTGATGTTCCTCCTTACCACAGATAGATCCTTTGTCCAGTTGTGTTACTGGAGTGTTTTATCACAACAACAACAAAAAAAATTAACGCGGTAAATTGGTAGGGAGAAGAGGGGTCACTGATGTGACTGTACCTAACTGGGCATCCAGAGGGGTCACACCATCTTCAGAACAGCACTCCTCCCTTCCACAACTTCCAACAGTGCCCCTTGCAGGACAGCCACAGTCCAGGTCCATGACCATGACTTTAGAAAGCTAGAGACTCAAAGTAGGCTACTGCCTTGTCCTTCCCTTTCCGCCTTTTACTTCCCAATAAAATTATTGACTTTTGTGGTCAGGTTTCCCCCATACCTGCTATCCCCCCTCCACTTCTATTTGTGTGTGTGTGTGTGTGTGTGTGTGTGTGTGTGTGTGTGTGTGTATTTTCATGTGTGTAGGCATGCATATGTGTGAGTACATGTGTACATATGCATGGAGGCCTGATGTTGACCTTAGAGAATCATTCCCTATCACTCTTCAAACTTATTTGTTGACACAGGGTCTCCCAATCAAACCTAGATCCTCCTCTATGGCAATTCTTGCTAACCAACTTGTTAGGGATCCCCTATCTCTGCCTTCCAAGGCTAGAATTACATCCCCCCCCTCCATTATACTCACTCACCATCCAGTGTGTTCTGGGGGGGGGGGGTCCAGACTTTGGTCCTAAGGCTTGTGCAGCAGCTGCTTGAACCATTGAGCCATCCATCTCCCCAGCCCCTGGGTCAGGTTCTGTTTGTTTGTTTTGTTTTTTTGAGACAAAGTTTCTCTGTGTAGTCCTGGCTGTCCTGGAACTCTTTACTATAGACCAGGATGGCCTTGAACTCATAGCGGTCAGCCTACCTCTGCCTCCGAGGGCTGAGAGTGAAGGCGTGCACCACCACCGCTCGCTCCGTGGTCAGGGTTTTAACCTCCTGTTGCTCCCACCATGGTCTGTGGGCCAGCAGCATTCAGCATTATTATCTAAAGACGTTGACAACTGTACAATCTTGGATGCACCTATGGACTTGTTACATGAGAACTCGAATTAGATTATACGTCCTGGTGATTTGCACCCCTAGGAAAGCCTGAGCATCCTTTCTCTGGACCATATGTTTGTTCATCTTGCAAGGCTGCTGCTGTACAAGTTAAATGTATTTAACAGCCTGGCAGACTGAATGCAGAGTGTGTCATCTGCCTTCATCCCCTGAACCTGGCTGGCACTGCCCGTGCCTCTGCCTGAGCCCTTCTCCTTGGCCAGGGCTCCTCAATTCTGACCTTAACTTGCTTTCTCAACTCTGCCTCTTGGCCAGGGCCTGGAGCTCTGACCTCAGATCCTTCCCTGGCAAGCTGGCTGTGGCCTGTTGCTGTACTTTTTTACCCTTCCCAAACTCCACCTCTTGTGGCCTGTCCCTTCCTGGAGACACTTAAGAAGAGCCTACAGCGTCGCTTATTTTAGTCACGCTGCCTCTGCACAAAATGACTTTGGAATTTGCCTTCGCAGCTACCCCAGCACAGGCAGGCAACCAAATATTCCTTAAGAGGAATAATGAGCAAGGAGCTGTTTCCTTGAGCCTCTGTTGAGCCTCTGTCTTGGCCTAGGTAGCTCCCTCTGAGGAGTTCCCTCTGCTTTTCTTTTTTTTGGTTTTGTTTTGTTTTTGGTTTTTTGTTTGTTTGTTTTGTTTTGTTTTGTTTTTCAAGACAGGATTTCTCTGTGTAGCCTTGGCAGTCCTGGACTTGATTTGTAGACCAGGTTGGCCTCAAACTCACAGTGATCCATTTGCCTCTGCCTCCTGAGTGCTGGGATTAAAGGCGTGCGCCACCATGCCTGCCCCCCCCCCCCCGCCCATGTTTCTTAATCTAGCTTTTCTTTGGTATCCCCAAAAGGTATGGCACAGGAGGCTAAGAGGGTCAAGAGAAAGATCTAGGATCTAGACCTTAAGCTTCTATGTAAGGGAGTCTTTGTAGCTCCTCGGGGTCCAGCCCTGTCTACTGATTCTACTTTGAGGCCTGAGGCCCATAAATGCTAAAGTGTTTCTGGTCCTGGCCTGTTCCTCTATGCGTAGGTCATTACAGGCTACTGATGTCCTGCTCAAATCACTTCACCAGTAAATACAGCTTCTCCTAGCTGCTCCAACTAGAATGTAGCCCAGGCTGGGCCCAAACTCATGGCAATCCTCCTGCTCTACCCTGGTTTTGATCAATTGCCTTGGTTTTTTTGTCTGTCACATCTGTGTACATTTTTGACAACACATATTTTTGCCTGCGACTTTAAGACCAATGCTACTGCTCAGGCTCTTGAATATCTGTCATCTTTGATAAGCTTTGTCTTAGCACATATGCTGGCCAGTCTCATGTCAACTTGACACAAGCTGGAGTTATCTGAAAGGAGGGAGGGAGCCCCAGTTGAGGAAATGCTTCCATAAAACCCAGCTGTAAGGCATTTTCTTAATTAGTGATTGATGAGGGAGGGCCCATGCCACTGTATGTGGGGCCATCCCTGGGCTGGTGGTCCTGGGTTCTATAAGAAAACAGGCTGAACAAGCTATGAGGAGCAAACCAGTAAGCAGCACCCCTCCATGGCCTCTGTCTGCATCAGCCCCTGCCTTCAGGTTCCTGCCTGTTTGAGTTCCTATCCTGACTTCCTTTGATGATGAACAGTGCTGTGGAAGCATAAGCCGAATACACCCTTTCCTCCCCAGCTTGCTTCTTGGTCATGGTGTTTCATCGCAGCAATAGAAACCCTGACTAAGACAGCAACTAAAACAGTCATTTATAGCCAGACAAGAGTTGATATGAATTCTGTGCCTTTAACTAATTCTATGCATTTTCACTGCAAGCACAAGGCTGAGACTGCTTACACTGTGTTCTTACCCTGACACTATGCTGCACCTGCAAACCACCTTGAGCGAGTCACTATTGCCTTATTTCTTTGCACTCATAAAAGTGGCGTGTCCTAGAGAGGATTCCAGATAGCCGGCTAAGCGACCGTCTCGTCCATCACTCTTGTCTCTTCCTTTCTCCTGTCAAGGACTTGGAGGACCCCATCCCAATGTCTAGATAGGAAGAAGGACCAGTAGCTGACCTACATTGGAATTCAGTGGAAGTGCATCCCACAACAAAGAGATAAACTGCATCTGGGGTAGCCTGGGGTAAAGGCTTGCCTATCAGAGCTCTTCCACAGAGCATGGTGGTGTGAGAACAGGTACATTCTCCTTGGCGAAGGAAGGTTGTGAGGACCACAGGGGCCATGAAGGCCACAGGAACTCAGGATGAAATGTGACCAAGAAGATACAGGGACATTGGAAGGCCTCAGAGCTGCTGAGAAGTCTCAGCTGCCCTTGGGTCTCCAGTTGGGTCCCCTGAAGCAAACACTAGAAGAATTGCTGTGCAAAGCGATGTTAAGAAAATGTCTCAGAGAGAAACAGGTGGGAAATGAAGGACGCAGGACGAGACCAGGATGAGGGGGTTGGGGGTTGGGATGGGGTTGGGGGGGTAGGGTTGGGGTTGGGGGCATAGTTAGAGCCTGATCTAGCTAGAAAAGTCTAGAATATACATTACACACTGGAAGTGGTCCCAACTCAAAGTGGGGGCTGCTGGTTTTTATACTTCCCCACAATCAATCCTTGACTCAAGGCCTCTTTGCGTTTGACATAAAATCCTAGACACGTTGCACCTTTTCAAAGCAGGTGATGCAGGCCCAGGAGCCCCAAGGAGAGAGTGACCAGAAACAGTGATGGAAGTGGTAAACTTCGGGCACTACGTCCTCAGTGTCCTCAGTCCTCTGCCATGGGAGCTCTCCTGTGTTTGTCTTGTGGCCTTTAGGGTGTACATGGGTCAGCGTGCTTATGAATTTTGTTCAGTTTATCTGACAGCTTCAAGCGCTCTCTTTTGGGCCACTAGCAAATCAGCTGATTGGCGATCCACTCCCTTTATTCAGTTGTAAGTGGAGAAATGCTGGTTTTATTTGCTTTATATATCTGGTAGCTATGTGTGCCTTTGCTGGAATACTGTTTTCCATGAAGACTTGAAACTATTTTGATAGGCTGTCATCAAAATGAGTGTAGTGGTTTTCTATTAGGTGTAACAAGCTACTGAAAACCTACAGGATTAAAACAACACATACTTATCATCCTCAGTTATACAGCTCAGAAGCCCAGGGTCAGCCCATCATCTTTGCCAGTCTGTCATTTACCAGCAAACTGGTCTAAAAATGGCAAGTTCTTTCTGATGCTAATGCTGGCAAGGGTGGGTATAGTAACCTAGGCTGGCCTAGAACTCAGTATATAGCTCAGGCTAGATTCAAACTCATGTATGGCAATCCTCCGGCCCAGTCCTACCCTGGTTTTGATCAGCTGCCCTTGTTTTTTGATCTAGCATGTCTGTGTGCATTTTGACAACACATCCTCACCTATGCCCTGAGCCCTGGTACTATCAAGCCTCTCCTTGGTTAATTATCACCTTACAGCATTCTTACAGCTGTTGCCTCTGGGCCCACACTCACGACTGTTAGGAAATTAATGTCCTGCCTTGGTTTTTATATAATTAGTCATAATTGTCATATGATAAAAGGCTAAAGTTCACTGAACTGAACATAGGACATTGTATTTATTTTAAAAGAAAACCTTTACGTTTCTCTTTCTTTCTTTCTTTCTTTCTCTTTTCCATCCTCTTTCTTTCTCTTTAATTTTCTTTCATCAGTGGTGGGGATGGACCCTAGGGCCCTGTAAATGGTAGGCAAGCACCCTACTACTGAGCTATATGGTGGTGCATACCATTAGTCAAGCACTAGGGAGGCAGAGGCAGGAGGATCTCTGAGTTTGAGGCCAGCCTAGTTTACAGATTTCCAGGATAGCCAGGACTTCACATAGAAACCCTGTCTTGAGAAACAACAAAGCAAAGTAAAACAAAACAAAACAAAACAAAAGAACAACAATAAAAAAGGGGGTTATTTTAGATTAATCATACTCAAGTACTTTAATAAATTTGACATTATTTAAATTTATTTTTAGCACTGTGATAACTTAAAAACACGTAAGGATACTAGCTTTGCATAACTTGGCTGACATTCCTAAAGCCACAGTTTGCTGAAAGCTTTTGGATTTTATGTGAAAGCTTACATTTTACATGAAATTTAAAGGGTTGATTCTTAATAGCTCTGATTTATTATCTCTCTTCCCCAAGGTCTTCAAGTGTCACTGTATTTTATTTCATTAGTAGGAACGGTTAGCAGGAAACATTAGGGAATGAATAACACGTTACTTACCCAGAATTATCAGAAAGAAGGAAACCAAACAACTAATAATTCATCCGAGAAACAGGGAATTTGTGAGTGAGGTCATCGTTTCAGAGACTGACTTATCAGGAAGAGAAATACTCAACACAGATGCTTCAGCCTCCAATCCTGCACCCATGACAGACATCATCAATCAATCACTCTTTTCTCTTGCTAAATTCAGAGTTTATATCAACTCTAGGCAATTACTACTGATTTAAACATAGCTCTTCCGTATGAAGTAACAGAGACCAAACTGAATCTAAAGGAAAATAAGAATTTTATCCAAGGTAAAAGAGAGACCGAAAAAAATCAAGTGCAGGAGGGTAGTAGTTAGGCTTCTTCAAGCCTGCTGCTGGGCCGGGACTCTGCTCTGCGTGTGTCTGCCTGTCTGCCTGCTTCTCTCGCTTTTGCATCCACGGTTTGCTTTCTCAGCATCTCCTCCATGCTTGATATCAGATAGCACCCCTGTGTCTTTCATCTCTATCACGTGATGTAGGAGGGCCCAGCCTTAGGGCCTTTAGGCAGGTGGGTGGGTTTGGGCTGTCTAAGAAGGAATCCATATCTCAAATCTCAGTACCAAATTCCCGGAGAAGAGTCGGTGGCTGGCTACGATTGGGTCACGTGACCACCCCTCATCCAAACCCCTCAAATCCAGAGGGAAGTGCCCATCACTGAACATGCTGTCTCCTCTTACCCTGTGGAATAGAGAACAATTCTTAGAAAAGGCATGGATGGCTCCCAGGGAGAACAGACACCCGGGATGCTTTACGGTATTATGAAGTCACCCGTAGGCAGAACAAGTTTTCTTTTCCGGATCTTCAGTGTAGACCAAAGGAACTTCCTGTGGCAACGTGTGTTTTCATCTAGACCTCTGACAACGCAGCCACTTAGCACATATGAGCTTTGGCGTATTTTTAAATATATCTGAGAAGTTTTTTAACCTTCTGTGTTTAAAATTAATTTAAACTTAAATGTATGTAACAAGTGGCAGCCATATTAGACGGCATAAGTTGGGGCCTTTCCAGTTTAAAGACAGCTCAGCTCCCAGAGTCTGCGGCTGCGCAGTCTGAAGGTCTAGCTCCCCCCCCTTTAACATTTTTCATCTTATTAAGAAGAATTGAAGATGTCTACGGAACAGATCTTCTCACATAATTCTAATTTTCCATTTGATTTTTAGTCAAAATGTATTTATAACTTTTATTTTATTTGTGTTACTTTATCGTTGCTTTTATTTTAGGGATTTTTTGCTTGTTTGTTTCTTTTGCTTTACTTTGAGACAGGTCTCATTATGTAGTCAAGGCTTGTCTGGGATGCACTGTGTAGCCTATGCTGGTTTGAAAGCTGTCACCCTCCTGCTCAGCCTACCCATTGCTGGGACTTCAGGCATGCACAACCACACCTAACTTCAATTTGCCACTAAAATGTCCACAGCTAAGGCTGGGAAGATGTCTCTGTAGGTTAAAGTTAAAGAATCTGAGCCGATGTGGTGATGCACGCCTGTAATCCCAGCAGTCGGGGAAGCAGAGGCAGGCAGAACTCTGTGAGTTCAAGGCTAGCCTGGTCTACTAAGTGAGTCCAGAACAGCCAGAGCTACACAGAGAAACCCTGTCTCGAAAAAACAAGAAAATAAACAAACAAAACAAAACAAAACCAAAAACAAACAAACAAAAAAACCCACTAAACTAGCACAAGGACCTGATTTGGATTTCCAGTATGCACCTGTAATCCTTATCTTTAAAGGAACAAAACCAGAAGGGTCTCTGAAGTTCATAGTTAGCTTCAGCTGCCATGTTGACACAAATCTAAAGTCACCTGAAAAGAAAGACCCTCAAAGAATTACCTCTCCCAAACGGGCCTGTGGCAACATCCAGGAGGCATTTTCTTTTCTTTTTTTCTTTTTTCTTTTCTTTCTTTTCTTTTCTTTTTTTTTTTTTTTTTTTTTTGGTTTTTCCAGACAGGGTTTCTCTGTGTAGCCTTGGCTGTCCTGGACTCACTTTGTAGACCAGGCTGGCCTTGAACTCACAGCGATCCGCCTGCCTCTGCCTCCCGAGTGCTGGGATTAAAGGCGTGCGCCACCACGCTCGGCCAGGAGGCATTTTCTTATTGCTAACTAACTGATGTGAAAGGACCCAGCCCAAGGTTGGGCGTGGTGGCGCACGCCTTTAATCCCAGCGCTTGGGAGGCAGAGGCAGGTGGATCGCTGTGAGTTTGAGGCCAGCCTGGTCTACAAAGTTGAGTCCATGACAGCCAAGGCTACACAGAGAGACCCTGTCTCAAAAACCAAAAAAAAAAAAAAAAAAAAAAAAAGAAAGAAAGAAAGAAAGAAAAAAAGACCCAGCCCACTGTGAGTCTTTTCCTCCTGCCTCTTAGGCTAGGTGAGCCTGGGTTGTATGAGAAAGTGAGCGATTGTGCTGGACAGACAGTTCAGCAGTTAAGATCCCAGCCCCTGCATCAGGAGACACCAAGCCCCTTGTAATTCCAACTTCAGGAGATCCAAAGCCCTTTTTTGGCCTCCCCAGATATTTTCTGCTTACTCTTTTGTGTGTGTGTGTGTGTATGCGCACACAACAGTTTTTTAGAGTTATTTTTTTGGGGGGTTGTTTGTTTTGTTTTAAGAAAATGTCTCTAATTATTCTTTCAGGTAAGTAAAGTCTTCTAACATGTATTGCATATGGACTCTTGCACTGGGGAGAAAAAAACAATTGGAGAAGCATGCAGACTTTCTCTGTCTCTCTGTCTCTCTGTCTCTGTCTCTGTCTCTGTCTCTGTCTCTGTCTCTCTCTCTCTCTCTCTTTCTCTCTCTCTCTCTCTCTCTTTCTCTCTTCAAGACAGGGTTTCTCTGTGTAGCCTTGGTTGTCCTGGACTCACTTGATAATGCAGACCAGGCTAGCTTCGAACTCACAGTGATCTGCCCACCTCTGCCTCCCAAGTGCTGGGATTACAGGCGTGCCCTACTGCACCTGGTTCAGGCCCCCACCCCACCCCCACCCCCTGCCTCGTGCCATCCCGGCCCCCCTTGGCTTTTTGAGACAGGGTTTCTTGTGTAGCCCTGGCTGTCCTGGAACTCTCTATAGACCAGGCTGGCCTCGAACTCATAGAGATCTACCTGCCTCTGCCACGCTGAGTGCTGAAATTACAAGCATGCACCACGCCCACCCGGGCTTCAGATGTCTCTTAAAGACACAAGGTCACAGTGGGAGTCTCACTTGTGGCTCTGGGTTATAACAGTGGTGCTCTTTAAACACTACCTAGTGAGGCTTCCAGGCCCTTCTTCACACTATGTCTCTGCAGCTGGGAGTGATCTGGCAGCTTCCCCTGTCCTTGTCACAGTTTTAAACAGAAGCCCTGCTCCCTTCCCTAGCTCAGTGACCAACCAAGGGCAGACAAGTGACCGGTCATTGGGCTTGATTTTGCCCACACTTTTGAGCCATTAGTCTGGGGGAGGGGCAGGTATTTATACTAAACCAGGTACACAGAGTTTGGTGCAGACTTTGCCACAACACTCAGGGTTTATTTCTATGTTCGTACTGAACGTTGAAAGCCTCAGAAGCCAGCTGCTCCTCCAGTGGTTTGCTGCCATGTTTATCTTTCATTGTGCCATTCTGGATGGGTCAATGTAGTAATAATGCGTATGGTACCAACGTCAGGGAGGATTGTACACAAAATATTTTGAGAAATGAGATTGAAGTAAGTGCAGACTATTTCTGATTAGTTTCCTGGGCTGTTTTTCCTGAGTGTATAAGGGAGTCACAAAATATAAATGACCTTCGGATCCTTTGAAAATATTCAAAAATCAGAGTGCAATTTTAGAACACTAAAAAATAGCAATAAGCTTGCATAGTAATTATACTTATCTTCAACAAATTTGAGATTGTAAAATGTCTCAAAGGGGGACAGTTATCACCAGCCTATGCAGACCCTAGGGCCCATCATTTGTAGCCGAGCAAAACAAGACACTCTGAGGACCAGTAAGCTAGGTCTCCTGCCCAAGCAAAGACTGTGTGAGGAGGGTAATGATGAAGCAATGCAGGTTCCACTGCTAAAACCTGAGCCACTAAAAGCCACCAAGGGGCAGTGCACTCCGTGCAGCACCTCGAGAAAAAAAAATCACTCATTTTAGAAGGATTCCCAGAGGCAACCCCAAAAAGCTGGGTGTTTGGGCATCTACAAGGAACTTCTGTAAAGGTGCCACTGCCGAGCAGGTGTTCCTGGCTTTTGGAAGGGTTTGGGGATTTGTTCCAGGGAAACATTCATTTTGCCTGCACACTGCTTTTAGAAAATAACTTCACTAAACAGGCCTGTCCTTCCATTTGTTATTTATAGTCAAGTTTTGATTATCCACTAGGCAGGTTCCTGGCTCAGTTTTCAGCCCTCTGTTTGCCTTTCTCACCTCCCACTGACATGCACTTGCTGCAGCTTGTAGCATCTTAGAATTTCCCCTGAGTCACAGCCCTCCCTCCCTGTTCCAGCTCAGCACCTCCTTCCCCCTCCCCCTCCCCCTCCGACACTTAAGGTGGCTAAAAACCAAAACAACACTTCTCCACCTCTCCCTCACTACCCCCAAGAATGGTACAAGGTCACCAGGGACAACTCAGCTGTGGAGTGAGGCTGCTGGGTCTCTGAAGCCAGAAGGCTGCGTAGGGGGTCACTGAGCAGGGCAAGCCTGGGCTGTTCCATAGCTTCCCATCTCTTTTCACAACATATTGGAAGCATATTGGGGTCTAAAGTGTTCTGTACTCCCAAGACATGGGACACACCCTCAGTTCTGAAATTCCAGATGCTCATCTGAATTCTTTCTTTCTCCCCATATTTTGAACCTCAGTGACAGTGGCTCTGTCATTGTTTGTGCTGAAGGATTTCTCCTTGGCTTCCCAATCCCAAACCCCGCCCCCCCACCCTGCTCCCAGGCAGAGCTTCCAGGTGAGTAATGGTGGACAACTCTGGCCCATGTCTCTGCTTCAGAGATTCTGGTTTTAACTGGTTTGAGCTGAAGCCCAAGCCTTGCAGGTCTCCATGATTCCTTAAACAGTTCTTCTGCGTGGCCGACATGGAGACGCGCTGGCTTGGAGCCTCACAGGTTAACGTGATGTCACACGTGGCTCCTCTAGTGTGCACGATGGCACCATTGATGTAGAGTAAACCTTAGGAAGGCCAGGGGACACACGCAGTGCACACATACAGGCCCATCAAGAGCTGTTGTGTATGTTGCCAAGATCAATACTTCATTTACTCCTCGTTTATCGAGGGCAGCTAGGATGGGTATATACAAAAATGCACAGTGAGACTCCGGCCTTTCAAGCTAACCATCTCTTAGAAGACGCCCTCTAGCCCCCAACCCCCACCCACCCTCCATATCCCCAACTCCCCTCTGCGCACAGGCGACTCTTAGTCCCCACTTTCTCCATTCACTGTCCCTAATTAGTGTCTCAACTTTCCTCCACTCCCGTATGGTTGTGTGTGTGTGTGTGTGTGTGTGTGTGTGTGTGTGTGTGTGTGTACATGTGCATATGTAGGTGCTCATGAAGTTGTGTACACATGCCTCTAGGTTGCTTAGCAACCTCTGACATCATCTGCCACCAGGGGCCCAGGATAAAAGGGACAAACATGCCACCTTCTCTCTCTCCTCTCTCTCTCTCTTGCACTCCTCTTTCACCTCTCTTGCATTTTCTCTAAGGGTCCCCACCCCCTTTTCTCTTTTCTCTCCCTCTCTGACGTCTCTCTTCCCTCATGGTCCACTCAGGCCCCCAACTCCTCCTCACTTCCCTTCTTCCAAATAAATCTCTCCATATCAGTTCTGTTGCGCCTCCATTTATTTTTAAACCCTAACACCTTGAACCTTGAGCTTGCCAGTTCAGTTAGACTGGCTGGCAAGCAGACACCAGAAATCCCCCTGTCTCTGTCTGCCTCCTTAGTACTGTGTTTACGGACATGGCCCGCTCCACCTGGCACTCACCCATGGGCGTTGGAGATTGAACTCAGGTCTTCATGCTTGCTGAGGCAGACACCTGACTGATGGAGCTATCTTCCCACCCCGACTCGTGTATGGTTTGACCCAACGTACACATTCCTGATGCCTGTAGTTCCTAGGTGCTCAACAGAGCACAGCTGACAGAATTATGACAGTTAGCCCTGCTAATGAAGTTCACTCTGTTGCTGCAGAGTTATAAATATATATGGCACTCGCATATTTGAGGAGGCAAGTGGGAGGAATGCTGAGCTGTGAGGCCTCTCTGGAACAGAAGCTTAGCACCTCACATCCAGAGCCTTCCTGATAACCTCCCCCAGCCTTGCCCTGAGTCTTGGAGAAAGGACTTACTCTCCAGAGGACATCAGAAATCAGCATCCTAACAACTGGTTCTTTCTTCCAGGTTCCCAACAGGTTCAGAACCAGTTTCCTTTTTCCCAAGGGGAAATAGGTCCTGCTGTCTCTAAGAAACTGGAAGAGAATCAAATGGGATGTACTGTGACAGCCAGCAGCAGAGAGAGGAGATGGCTGAGCCTGTAAACGCCAGCCATGCAAATAAGTTCATTAATTCCAGGATGTGCCAGCACACTGGTACAACCTACGTAGACACAGCAGAGCAATAAATCTGGCCTGCTGTTTGGAGAAGAGCTAATGGTGGCACCTTGTAGAGGAGCATTACTGTTTTACCCAGCACAGTGACATCATACAGTGCCAATCAGCTGATTCTAATCTTATAGTTTAACCTGGAACTTATTTGTTTTTTTTTTCCCCAAGAGACTGTACTTTGTGTGGACAATAACAGACATGTATATAACAGATGAGTGTTGTGCAGTATGTTTTTAAACATACATAACTAGCTACTTTGGTAGCAAATGTGTTTATTTGCAGCGAAAATTATAATTACAGTGAGACACAGCAAGTAGGAA
The DNA here is from genome assembly GCF_964271855.1 of Acomys minous. Classification (NCBI taxonomy): domain Eukaryota; kingdom Metazoa; phylum Chordata; class Mammalia; order Rodentia; family Muridae; genus Acomys; species Acomys minous. The sequence continues at coordinate 17,629,906 of NC_140490.1, forward strand.
GTATTGTTGCTTGCATACTGTTGGGAGAAGGATGCCAATTTCCCCTTGTATACAACCTCCAGTTCTAGGATGAACCTGAATAGGCAATCCCAGTGGCCTGTTCCCTGGCTGTGGCTGTTTCAGGATGGGTGTTCTAGAATGCCCATTGCCCATGTGGTATCATGACCTTCCTTCCTAAGACCAGGGACCATGCTTCCAAGGGTCAACATCCCAGTCCTATTCCAGGTCAGTGGTCGTGAGAGGAACCGAGGCAAGATATGGAAATCGGCCAGGCGTGGTGGCAAACGCCTTTAATCCCAGCACTCGGGAGGCAGAGGCAGGCGGATCGCTGTGAGTTCGAGGCCAGCCTGGTCTACAAAGGGAATCCAGGACAGCCAAGGCTACACAGAGAAACCTGTCTTGAAAAACAAAAAACAAAACAAAACAAAACAACAACAACAACAACAACAACAAAATATATATTTTTTCCTCTGGGGGAATGGTTGTAGCTAGACGGGCAGATGAAACGCTTCTAGCAACTTCCTGGAGCAGACTTAAGGGAATGTACACCTAAGGTCTGTCAAGGTAGGGTTTCTCAGCTCTGTTCTCCTACGCCCCCGCTCTCCCAGCAGCCAAGGGCTCCCCTGATTCTATGTTAAACCCTTTCTACCCAGAATGTACAGGGTGACTTGAGAGTGTTCTATTCTGATCCCTTGATACCGTCTATGGTTTTTGGGGGGATACTGTTCTGGCCAATAAGAAGTAAGGGGTGGTGTGCTGGAGGGCTTCTTCTTAGTCTTCAGAAGGCTCTAGAAAAGCCAGCTCCTGTCTGAGTTTGATGCTTGGGACAGCTGTCATGGTTTCCTGCCAGCCTGAAATAGAGCCAGTATGCAAATGGAAGGCAGAGCAGAGCCAGGAGAAATGCCCAGAGAGAGGAGCCAGTGTCCTGAGGTGTCTGAACCCTGTGGCTTTCTAACTGACACTGACTCCTGTCTCAAGGGACGGAAGGCTTGAGGCAATCTGCTTTTGGCCATCATAGTTCCCAGTGAAACATCTTATAACAACTCACACCTGGGCTGTCCTGCAGGCAAACGAGCACCCAGAAAAATCTCAACGACAGCCCACAGCATTGACATAACTATGTGAGTTATTGCTTTGTGTTGCAGATGTTTACAATATAACCTTTGCCATTTTTGAACCCTAGTTATGCCTAAGCATTGGTACAGTCCTGCTGTTTTGAATTTCTTCTTGTCTTGCCAATCACCAGGCGGCTTTCATTTTTGCATGGTGGTAGCGCATAATCAGAAAAATGGCAACGCAAAGCGAGCCGGTGCAAAACAGTCTTCATAATCAGTAGGTAGCACATGCCCATAATCCCAGTGCTCAAAATGCTAAGGCAGGAAGACAACAAACTCAAGAATAAGTGGGGCTACATATCGAGACTCTGGCTCAAAAAAAAAAAAAAAAAAAAAAAAAAAAAGGAAAATATCAAAAACTCTCTGCATTATGAATACACATGGGGTATTTTTTTTTAAAAAAGAAGGCTGATATTTATTTTAATAGGTTAGACTGAGAACACTAGCATTGATAAAATATTATCAACAGTAGTTTAATCAATACCTACCTTCCGAGAACCATTTTTGTGCTTTGAAACGTTGTCATACCCTTTCTAAGCTTGGAGCCACTCCCAACGCCTTATCCTTTGTGATTCGTCCCACCCAGGCAATGGGAGAAAAGCTCCCAGCTCTGCATCTCTATCTTCAGCCAAGTTTGGGATGTCCCTTATGCCTTGGAAGGTGGCATACAGAATGGACAATGGTAGAGATCAGCGTGGACGTCTTTAGGGGAGCCATTATTCTGCTCAAACAGAAGAGAAATAACTGAGCACATCTATTTTGTCCTTCCTTCCCAGTACAAGTGTGTTTCAGTAGACACCTTAGTCCATAAAGTAACCTAATATACAGTAAAAATGGCTGAAGAGTAGAAGAGAGTTGTATTCTTGACAGCCTTGGAGTCACCATGCATTCCAGGTTTACCTTCCTCTGGAGTTTTAAATTTTATCTTAATATTATTGTCTTCTGGTTGTGTATGTGTACATGTGCATACATGATGTACATGAAGGTGGGCACATTAGTATCAGGGCACACGTATGGAGGCCAGAGAACAACTTTTGGGAGTCAGTTCGTTCCTTCAGCCTTGTTGATGGGGCTGGGGGTTGGGGGTGTCTCTGTTAGTGCCTTGCTGTGTATTCCTGTCTAACTGGTCTGCTTCTGGGTGATTTTCTTGTCTCCCAACTCTCTACAGGAGTGCTGAGGTTACAGATGCACACTTCTGCATCCAGCTTTTTGTGTGGGTCCCAGGATGGAATCCAGATCACCAGGCTGGTAGGGCAAGGGCTTTTCACCTGCTGAGCTATCCTTCCAGACCCTGAAGTTCTTTATGCAATAAGAAAAAGAAAATCTCATTTCAGCCACTGTTTGTGGCACGCATTTATTACTTATGATCAAAATAATCAAAGTATAAAAGCCATCATTACTATCATATATGAAAACATCCTGGTGACCTCTATGTCACATATAGACATATTAAAAACAAACAAACAAAAAACCCAAAACACCTTTATAGAAACATTTGATCTTATTTCTGGGAAAGTAAGAAAAAAAAAATACATGTGAATTCTTTTATCCTAACGAGTCTTGGCTTCTTAAACGGCTGATTTTCTTCTGGAGGTTCCCACTGCGTGCCACAAACCTTCCTATTTTTTTCCCCTTCTGAAAAAAATAAAAGGGGAAGTAAGTAGTGCCATGGTTTTTCCTGAGGCTATGCATTAAGACAGTTGTTTTTGTTAGGTCACTACCATGCAGGCCAGCAAAACAATATGGTTTCCCAGGTCAAGTGACAGCAGCTTCCTGGAGTGTCCTATTAGCAACGACTTCAGGCTATGTCCAGGCGCACAAAGAAGAGCACTGAAATGGTGGGGCGATGTCTAACGGAGCAAGAGGAGCAGAGAGAAAGCATCCGTGTGTGGATCACTCCTGGCCTAGTCTGGCTTCCTGCCATTAGAGCAGATAGCAAGTCTGACAGTTTATTAAAGGTACCTAGTCTCTTGGGGATGGATTTCCACTAACAAAATTCAGAAGGCACTGACTCATAAGTCATAAAGCCTTCGGACTGAAGAGATGACCCAGTAGTTGAGAACACTTGCTGTTCTTCCAAAGGAATCGAGTTTGATTCCCACAATGCATGTTGGGTGGTGTATTGCCAACTGTGGCTCCAGCTCTAGGGGATCTGATGTCATTTTTTTTGGCCTCTGTGAGCACCTGCACACTCATGGCATACATTAGCATAAACACGATACATAAATAAAAATAGAAATATTAAAAATAAATAAGAGAATAAACCAGAAAGCCAGGTTAGGGAGATAATTCAGTTTGTAATGCACTTGTCACACAAGCATAAAGACTGAGTTCAATACCCAGAACCCACATGAAAAAGCCAGATATGGGGGCTCAGTAGTCATGAGCATCTGCTGGTCTCACAAAGGACCAGAGTTTGGTTCCCAGCACTCATAACTGTAACTCTAGCTCCAAGGGAATTCAATACCACCTTTTGACCTCCCTGGGAACCTGTATACATGTGCACGGGCGTATATACACACATACAAATAAAAAAAGTAAAATAAAATAATAAAGCCAGTTATGGTTGTGTGCTTTTGTAATCCTTGCACTGGAGAGGCAGAGACAGGCTTTACTGGCTAGCTATGCTGGCCCACTTGGCAAGTTTCAGACCATGAGAGACACTGTCTCAAACAAACAAAAAGTCAACAATCCCTGAAGAACATGAGAATTTGTCCCCTGGCCTTCATGTGTGTCCTCACCTCGGCACACCCACCAACACAGATGTGAATGCCTGTATACACAGAGACACAGGAAACAAAGATAAATATTAATCTGAAAGCTGGTCCAATGACCTGAGTTATGAACAAACATAACGGTGTACTTGTGATGACATGGTATCCTATGTGGCATAATGAAAAAAAAAATGCGGTCTTTGGAGTCTGGTATCTCTCCTTTTGCAGTATGCCTCCAGGCCTTATAGCTACTTAGCTTCTTGGAGCACGGTTGGTAAAGACATTTGCTTTGTCTGTGATCAGCAGAAGGAAAAAAAAAATGTCCTGATCAAATAACTATGAAGTCATCAAGCTGGGAGTGTGGGAGATGCTCCTGTTGGTACAAATGTTCGTACATTGTAGATTTTACCCATCAGCACATTCACTCCCAATAGAAAACTTTATTTTTCTAGAATTGAAAAACTGTTTTGTGGGGACAAAGATGCAAAAGATGTTTGCTGGATGCTTTTTTTTTTAAGTGGCTTTTATTCTTGAGCTCTATTCACAGGATAAACCAAATGACACAGGAATAAAAGTGGTGGTTTGTGTTTCTGGACACCCATGGCCTTGCTGAGAATTGAAAGAGAGCCAGGCCAAGGTGGTCCGCATCTTTAATCCCACACTTGGGAGGCTGAGGCAGGCAGATCTCTGTGAATTTCAGGCCGGCCTGGTCTACAGAGTGAGTTCCAGAATAGCCAGGGTACACAAAGAAATCCTGTCTCAGAAAACAAAACAAAACAAAACAAACAACCCGGAAGAGAACATGACCAATGATTTCCACCTGTTCACCCTCCGTTTCATATGTTCCTAATTGACCAGTACTAATAGAAATAAAACACAAGTCATGACTGTGAACTACATAGGTTAGAAACAGGATTGTCTTGCTTAGCCTTATCCTCAGAGGTAACTTTCATACTTAGCCCTTGGCATTAGGTCTCCCTGGCTAAGGGCTGCTGTCTCAAGAAGGATGCTAGAGGTCTGGTCCTCACAAGCCTTAGAGCTCTTGAGTCTGGCCTTACTCCTGGGTGGCAGAGAGCAGCTGCTCAGCCTGATGTCTGTGGTTCTGTTTGTGGGGTACAGATTCCTCCACAGCTACTGCTCTGTTATGCCCTCAGCCAAGCCTTTTATTTTTACCTTGCATTCCCTCA